>NC_091808.1:23575694-23881388 GCF_041296235.1 Equus asinus | reverse complement strand
ACATGTTCCAATAAAATATTATTTGCAAAAATAAGCAGCCAGCCCATGGGTCATGGTTTGCTGACCCATGATATAGATTGACATATCATCAACTTTAATGATCAAAATATTATTAGCCTGCCTCCGAAATATTGAGATAAAGAAACTAATACAAAGTGGCCCTAATGAATGAATTTATTGATTTTATTTCCCTGTTTCTGATATTAATTACTATAATACTTTGATACGGAAAGGCTCAATTAAGGGGAGTGTCGCTGAGTTACATACATATTCATATACGCATAAATCTTAATATCTCGACTTCTCAAAAATGCCGAAATTTAAGTAAGGAGGAACAAACTTGGCTCCAGACAGTTCTTAGATGCGATGTTCAGTCCGACGTCTCCCCTTCCCTTTTACATTTACAGCCTCGGTCAAAGAATCTCAGAATGTCGGGGCTGCATTGTCTCTCAGTGCATCAAATTAAGTAATTTCCTTCTCACAAGAAGGGAGCCTACTGCCACCGAGATTAAATAACTTGTCTATGGTTCCCCTCTAGTTCGTGTCAAAGTTAGGACTGGAACCCAGTCTCCCAGCTCCACTTGCAGCATTTTTCCCACTCCACCATACTGTCGCAAATGGCATGGCTCAAGCCAGAGAAGAACCAGTCGATCAGAGCTTAACTAACTGGTTAGCATATTAGAAGTGTACTTACATTCACTCCTCTGTTCTCAGCATTATCAGTTATCCTGCTTCTACTCTTTCTCTATTTTTAAAATAGGTTTATAAATAAAGTTAATTAAAAGCAACCAAACAGTACAAATGAGGAGTGATACTGCTGTGTGTCTACCCTGTTTCATTAAGAAACAGCTGTTTCATAAAATGGCAAAACGTCAGTTGTCTTTCCTTCTCAGTTCTTGATAATTGTTTAGATCAGTAGTTCTTAAATGTTAGCATGCATCAGAATCATCTAGAGAGCTGGTTGAAACACAGATTGTTGGGCTCCAACCTCAGAGTTTCAGATTCAGTGGGTTTAGGATGAGGCCTGAGAATTAGCATTTCGACATGTTCTCAAGTGATGCTGAGGCTGCTGGCCTGGGTAAAACACTGAGAACCACTGGTTTCTATTCTTGTCCTAAAGGCAAATTGTAATCACCAGAAGAGATGTTAATTCCCACTAATGGGCAGGTTCCATCTCAGACCAACGGAAATAGAATGTCTGGCCTTGAGGCTAGGTGCTAAAAGTATCTCAAGTGATTCTAATACTCAGCCAACACTGAGAAAAAAAGAGAAACAGAATGACAAAGTTTGCCTGGTCTTAACACCCTAGTGAAATGTTTTCATCTGTCAGTATGTTCCTTTATTAGATGGGGGCAATTTTTATGTAGTCATTCCATGATAAGGAATAAATGAGATAGTATCAAGACGGCTTTGCCAACTGACTATAAATTGAAGGTAATTTAGTCAATGTTATGCTACTAATTCTATAAAGTGCTGAAAACACAAGATGGTTGTAGAATTTTTCCTTTTAAAATGTTGTTCTTGCACATTTTTGCTGTTTATGCCTCAGATACTTAAGTTATCTTTGTTAGCATTATGCAGACAGCATAAGAAACATTTAGGTGCTAACTCCTAAAACTTTAACTCTTAATTTCTCTCTGTACAGTGAAAGATGCAGATGCACGTTGTATGGACACACAGATTCCGTGAACAGCATTGAATTTTTTCCTTACTCGAACACTCTTCTCACGGGTTCTGCAGATAAGACCTTGTCTGTATGGGATGCAAGAACGGTAAGCAAATCATCAACCCTTTTTCCAGGTTTTGATAAATCTAGTCACTCTTCAGGTCCTGGGTGCAATGTGTAAAGTAATTGCATAAGGCCATGTTGGAAACAGAACGTGCTAAGTTCCTGTTTACAAGATCCTGTCTATGTACTCTAATCTACCTGCCTTCTAAACGTAAGGACTATAAGAACAATGTCATTACTTTATTAAACATTAATTCAACAATTATTTATTGAGATGGAAACTCTGCAGGTACAGGAAATTTGAAAGGGAAACACATAAAGCCTCTCCTTAAGGACCATGTAGTTTGGAAAGGAAGGAGAAATAAGAGATTATTTTAATGGCATGAGGTATGTGTTAAAATGGGCAAATGTTCAAAGTACAAGGAAAAATCAAGAAGGAGAAGCCTTGGCTGCATGGAACAGTGTGGATGGCTTCCAAGAGGAGGCTATGCTTTGATGAAGATAATGAAGTAAACAAGGACTCTAGGAGACTGTACAAGAAAGAAGAAATATCCATAGTTTCTGGCTCTTGGGTCAGTAAAGAAATTCAACTTGTAATTTCTTCCATTTATCTTCCCATATACAACATGTGATAGACATCAGTAAAGGAATACGGTGATGAACATGCAAATGGTGTAAACAGAGACCCAAGTTCAGTGTGGAAGGCCCTATTTGGTCCTCAGAGGCAAATTTATTTAGGATGAATAGAGGGCAAGGAGTCCTCAAGTTCACATATTATAGAAAAAAATCTAACAGTAGAGCAACAAATGTCTGAGACATCAACTTCTCATGTTGCGGAGATTCAGACAGACTTCTGAGGAAGCAGACATCAAGGGACATTGTGGGAAAAGTGTATCAGACATAACTTAAAAATGAAATCAGAATGATTTGTTGTTGAGTGCAAAGCTCTCACGAACTCCTTGTTTTAGAGTAGCTTAGACCCTGATGCAGCGGAGTTCACTCCTGCCGATGGAGCATCAACGGAAAAGCAAGATTTTCAACACATTTAGCCGAAATACTTAGATGTGAAGTGCATATAAAAGCAAGTGGTAAAGAAAAACCCATAAAGAAAATATTAATTTAGCAGTGACCTAATTTTATGTTCATTTTCTTTTCGTTTCAGTTTTTTCCCCCTTTCTCTCAAAGTGCAGTAACTGAATGTTCTCAGAAATGTGTGTCTCTTGTTTGCTTTCTGTCATGTGAAAAACTGAAGCACCAATGCTTGGAAGTCAAACTGCTCTTATTAAGAGATGTCGCCTCTCATACATGTGCCATAAATGCACGGAGTGGTTTATTGATGGTGACCTTCCTACCTAATGTTGCAAGCTCTTTGTGTGCTCTTCTCATTCCCCATAGCATCTCTGAGAACAAGAGAGGAGGGGTTAGCACAGCACAGGGCCTGCAGCCCACGACAGCATAGCACACGGATTAAATGTATGCCCATAGAAAGGCTGTGAATCCCAGAAGTATTTCTGTAATCAATGTAATTATATATTTTTAATTGACTTAATGGCAAATTAAAATTTATATTATTAATATTATTATTGTAATTTTATTATTACTATACATGCTAGCTTTATATTCATTAATACTAGAAGAAGTCTCTAAAAAGTTTTGGTATGAATGAAATGCTATTCACAAATAATGCCAAATGCATCAATGATTAGAAATAAAGTTCATTTAATGTTTCTTTATCTTCTGAAAATATTTTTAAGCCAGATGGTAAAAAATATGTATTTAGATTGGTTTCCATGTAATGTAGATTTAGCATGTAAAATAAGAGGAAATTCACTTAATTTAGGTTGTTAATAATTAGATAATGCAGGTTGTTAACTAAAATATTGATATAAAATTCTACAAATAATATATGACAACTACTCTAGAATTCACGGAATCATTTCATTTACGTTGCGTTAGGCAGTTCTGATGATTTTGTTTCAGATCTACCTCATTTATTTAAAACAGAAAACAAAAAACCTTGAAATAACCAGATTTTTAAAAATTCATATCATATATGTAGCTTTAAAAGGGTACATGTTACATGTTGTTTGTATAATTTGGAATTACCGTCTCTTTTATATCTCAATGGTTCATGAAGGAATTAAAAATTAATGTATTTTTGTAGTTGATATTATGAGATATGGAAAAGGCTACCAGGGTGGCTATAGTTTTCTCTATGTAATAGTGAAAACTGCACAACATATTGATGTGGATGACGTTATTTGACTTGTAACGTCAACTGTGTGTGTAGCGTGCCGGTAATCTTCTTCTTTATAATTTTAGATTATGTTAATTCCTTGATAAAGGATAAACTGTCAGGTTACACGGAAAGTCTGAACTAAAAGAAGATGAATGACTTCTTTCTCTTCTTAGTAAAGTAAGAACAGTACATTTTGTCACCTCAGTGTGACCAATTAGTATTGAGACATTCTCTAAAATATTTTTTGACTAAACTTGAAAACGACCAGTGGATTATATTCCTATAAATTAGTTTTAAACCTCTTTCCCCCATTCCTAAACAGATACTAGTCTTAAATCACTAACGTGATATAACAGCTTATTGTCAAAGATAATGAATGTGGAGACCTCTAAGTCAGTCTCTGAATCAGCTGGACAGATCAGGTCTGAATTCTGTGGGAGATGACGAGAGGAATATAAATCTTTCTAATTACCAAACAAGGCTATTAAATAGCTCGCCGTTCAGAAACTCATGGAATCACTCTGTTTTTATAGGTCTACATGCAGAGTATTTTTCCTCAAAGTTGTGAAACAGTAAAATTATTTTATTGAAATTGAAAAATAAGATTATAATATTGCCAGAAAATGATGTATAAAATAGTATATTTAATGAAAACTTATAATGCTCTCTCAAAAAGTGACATGAAAAATCTCAATATACATCAGTGATTTGGAAGCCCATTTAAAATAAATGCAATGAGAATATTAGTCATTCACAAGTCAAATGAAAACATTACGGGTTTTGAATTTTTTTTTAAAGAATGTGCTCACCGTACAGTAAAACATAGAATAGGATGAGTAATACATCTGTGAGTTGTTCAGAGCTGGGCTGGCAGTGGTCAGAGTCGCTGACATTTGTCTCTTGCAATGAATCAGACACAGAAGGTTCATGGCCTGGACTGCCTTTGGTGGCTGTGCCTTGCTCCCTAGACTAACTGCAGGCTCTCGTCCAGCGCTCAGTGTTGTTCTGGCTTAGCTTTAACCGAAAGATCTAGTAAATGATCACTGTGAGTGTCTATAATGTGAAGAAACGAAAACCCACCAAAAAAGTTAAACCCTTGGATCCTGTCTGGTTCCTAACCCATTGTCGACTCCATATTTCATGCTGCACCCCGCGCGGGCTTTTTGGCTTCCCCAGATGGGATCTGCTGAATTCTCAGAGGAGCCGGACATTATTCAGAATCCAGAATGTGGAAACAAGGGAAAAGGTTGTATCTTCTCTCTCTGGATTTTATTCCTCAGCCACATTCAACTTATTAAAACCTAATTTCAGATCTTTGTACCAGGCAACATCCCGGGTTTTGGATTGTTGACTGTAACAGAGTCCCTACCCTCAATGAACACAGTCTATTAGGGAATAAACACAAAGGTAAATTATCTTTAAATACTATGGTAATTGCTGTATACGCACTATAACTGTAGCTTTGGCTTTTTCTGCCAAAGCTCACTGTTCCACAAGGTAATTTTATGACTAACACTTATTGAATACCTATATATGTTACCTACGTATATATTGAATACCTACTTAGAACATCTATGTAATACTTACTAGAATTGCTATTATTATGTGTACTAGGAATTGAAAAAGCAAAGGCTGAGAAGAGTACAAGAAGTTGCCCAAGATCAGCTAATGGGTTGGTGGCAGAGCCAGGAAGCTGGCTGACTGTCCAATCTCAATTCCATAGTGTTATTGTATGGCCTCTAATTTTTGCCAGTTCTCACTGAAAAAATAGTAGAGTGTTAAAACAACATTTCAGTGAGAAAAGATGATTCACTATGCTTATATTTTCAAAAGTCTTGGTTTAACACTGTAATTCAGTGATTCACAAGTCGGATCTATGCTGGAATTTAGCAACTATCAGAGCTGCAAATTATCCCTCATGAAGATACAAAACTCTAAAGGGAAAAAGTGCATCATGATCTGTAGCTATCAATTTGGATACTGGATTTTCAAATGCATCCACCACTTATGCAAAGGTATTTTTGTTAAAATTTTGCTAGGCATTTCTCTCATCCTGAGGTGAGTCAGTTGGTCTTGTAAACTAATTGGAAGTTTCCAAATGCTCTAAAACAAAGTAGAAAAGTCTGTTCCATACAGCAAGTTTGTTTCGAAAAATTTGTTGTTGTTCACTGCTAAAATGTCACCTTTACTTTGATGAGATGATTAACTATTATTATTTTCAAAAATGTCTGCTATAGCACTTGGTTGACAAATGTTTGTCATCACATAAAAGGACAACAAATTAGGAATACTTGTGTTTTGGGGAAAAAAGCCTAACTTATCTTTAAGGTCAACTTTTTAAAAAATGTTTTGCTAAAATGTAACAGTGAAATTCTATGAGGGTCTGACACATTTTGCTGGTTATTCTCTGATTCATTACAAAAGACGGTGAAGATTCTAACCATCAAAGGACTGGTTTGCATAAAATTAAGCAACTTACAAATATCCAAAGTGATTCAAACTGAAATAATACATTGCAATACACAAAGCAAACCTCACTTCAATTTTTCCCCATATAATGCGATCCACCTGGCTTTGGAGCCTTCGATTGAAAGACATTTACATTGCACAGATCCTATGCAAAGCTTACTGCTCCCTCACTAAATAAATGTCAGCTACCATCAGTTATTAAAGGCACTATCCGCTAACCATGTGAAATTAGCCAATATATACAATTATCCTTCTTTTGAAAAACCTTTCCCTTTGCTATTTCTGCTAGCTAATGTGCCTTTTCCCCCCTTCAGATGGAGCGTTTGCTTCTATTCTTAAAGACTTACTTCTCCTTCCCGAAAAAGCTCTCCACGTTTGCCCCTCTGGATTAGGTGTTCCAAGAGGTAACCACGAAAATTTTATGCCACGTAGAACTTTGCCAATTTTTTGGTAAACTGCTTAAAATGTTGAACTTGAGAAGTGAGACATTTTTTTTTTCACAAAAAGACAAACCTTATCAATTGACTGACTTTTTATATAATAACTAATGGCTTCAGTAATGTGGTACAAGCAGATATATTTGAGAAATAAATGAATTTAGTTGTGTTTCTATAGAATATTCGGCTTACATTCTATATTATCTTGTATATGTCAGACAGTATAGCACAGCAACAGCATGCAGCCATTCTGCCTGGATGCAAACTCAAATTCTGCTGCTTATTAGCAATATGGCCTTGGCCGTAATTGTCTAAAACCTTTGGGCCTCAGTTTCCTCATTTGTAAACTGTAGATAGTAGTAGTTCCTATGACATAAGGGTGAAAATGGGGATTAAATGGTTACTTATATGAAGTGCTTAAAGGTTTCCTGATACACACACGAACTGAATACGTTTTAGATATCCTTATGGCAGCCGTCATATCATACACTTGTTTGCCTACTAATATTTCTCTAACATGAAACTCTGAGCTTTCTTCTCTACTTTCTCAATGATTGGTATAGTGTTTGCTCAATGGATGTTGACGATGGCAGGAAAGAAGGGAGGGAGAGACCATAAGTCAGATATTTTGCTTTTTGTGTAGAAAAACGTTTTATCTGAAAAATCCGCTGTTTTCTAAAAATTAAAAATAAGCATTTTAATACATAATAAAATGATCATATGGTAAACAAATCAATTTAATGTTATGAGGTTTCAAAAAATTAACTCATAAAATGCTGAATTTCTTTATATATCTCACTTATGCCTCATAAAATCTTTGCATATATCACAAATACCATTACTCTTTTTCTCTTATCCATTGCCATTAATGTAAGTAGCATTACAATGGCCAACAGTAGGAAGACTATTTTTTTTACTGGGTATTAGGCTTTGAAAAAATGTCATAATTTAATAATGGAAACAATGATTATTAATCACTTTGTGTTTCTAACTGAAACACACAGATAGATTAGTTTTATGAGATTATCCCAATTCTGTAAGAGAAGTAATTCCTTCATGCTTAATGCAGTTTATTTAAATTTAATCCAATAAAGATGGAAACTTTTTTTTTTATTAATGTTATGATAGATTACAACCTTGTGAGATTTCAGTTGTACATTTTTGTTAGTCATGTTGTGGGTACACCACTTCCCCCTCTGTGCCCTCCCCCCACCCCCCCTTTTCCCTGGTAACCACCGATCAGATCTCCTTATCAAGATACTAACTTCCACCTATGAGTGGAGTCATATAGAGTTCGTCTTTCTCTGACTGGCTTATTTCGCTTAACATAATACCCTCGAGGTCCATCCACGTTGTTGTGAATGGGCCAATTTTGTCTTTTTTTATGGCTGAGTAGTATTCCATTGTGTATATATACCACATCTTCTTTATCCAATCATCAGTTTCTGGGCATGTAGGCTGGTTCCACGTCTTGGCTATTGTAAATAATGCTGTGATGAACATAGGGGTGCAACGGACTCTTGAGATTTCTGATATCAGGTTCTTAGGATAGATACCCAGTAATGGGATGGCTGGGTCATAGGGTATTTCTATTTTTAACTTTTTGAGAAATCTCCATACTGTTTTCCATAGTGGCTGTACCAGTTTGCATTCCCACCAACAGTGTATGAGGGTTCCTTTTTCTCCACATCCTCTCCAACATTTGTCACTCTTGGTTTTGGATGTTTTTGCCAATCTAACGGGTGTAAGGTGATATCTTAGTGTAGTTTTGATTTGCATTTCCCTGATGATTAGCGATGATGAACATCTTTTCATGTGTCTATTGGCCATATTTATATCTTCTTTTGAGAAATGTCTGTTCATGTCCTCTGCCCATTTTTTGATCGGGTTGTTTGTTTTTTTGTTGCTAATCAGTGTGAGTTCTTTGTATATTATGGAGATTAACCCTTTGTCAGATAAGTGGCTTGTAAATATTTTTTCCCAATTAGTGAGCTGTTTTTTTGTTTCAATCCTGTTTTCCCTTGACTTGAAGAAGCTCTTTAGTCTGATGAAGTCCCATTTGTTTATTCTTTCTATTGTTTCCCTCAACTGAGGAGTTACAGTGTCTGAAAAGATTCTTTTGAAACTGATGTCAAAGAGTGTACTGCCTATATTCTCTTCCAAAAGACTTATTGTCTCAGGCCTAATCTTTAGGTCTTTGATCCATTTTGAGTTTATTTTGGTGTGTGGTGAAAAAGAATGGTCAATTTTCAATCTTTTGCATGTGGCTGTCCAGTTTTCCCAGCACCATTTGTTGAAGAGACTTTCTTTTCTCCATTGTAGGCCCTCTGCTCCTTTGTCGAAGATTAGCTGTCCACAGATGTGTGGTTTTATCTCTGGGCTTTCAATTCTGTTCCATTGATCTGTGGACCTGTTTTTGTACCAGTACCATGCTGTTTTGATCACTGTAGCTTTGTAGTATGTTTTGAAATTGGGGATTGTGATTCCGCCGGCTTTGTTTTTGCTCAGGATTGCTTTAGCAATTCGCGGTCTTTTGTTGCCCCATATGAATTTTAGGATTGTTTGTTCAATTTCTGTGAAGAATGTTCTTGGGATTCTGATTGGGATAGCATTGAATCTGTATATTGCTTTAGGTAGTATGGACATTTTAACTATGTTTATTCTTCCAATCCATGTGCAAGGAATGTCTTTCCATCTCTTTATGTCATCGTCAATTTCTTTCAAGAAAGTCTTGTAGTTTTCATTGTATAGATCCTTCACTTCCTTGGTTAAGTTTATCCCAAGGTATTTTATTCTTTTCGTTTCGATTGTGAATGGGATTGAGTTCTTGAGTTCTTTTTCTGTTAGTTCATTGTTAGTTTATAGAAATGCTACTGATTTATGCACATTAATTTTATACCCTGCTACTTTGCTGTAGTTGTTGATTATTTCTAATAGTTTTTCTATGGATTCTTTGGGGTTTTCTATATATAAGATCATGTCGTCTGCAAACAGCGAGAGTTTTACTTCTTCGTTATCTATTTGGATTCCTTTTATTTCTTTTTCCTGCCGAATTGCTCTGGCCAGCACCTCCAGTACTATGTTGAATAGGAGTGGTGAAAGTGGGCACCCTTGTCTTGTTCCTGTCCTCAGAGGGATGGCTTTCAGTTTTTGTCCATTGAGTATGATGTTGGCTGTGGGTCTGTCATATATGGCTTTTATTATGTTGAGGTACTTTCCTTCTATACCCATTTTACTGAGGGTTTTTATAAAGATGGAAACTTTTGATGTCAGAGAGCATAAGAATAAACAAAATCACTAACCAGTTGTTTACGATAACTTGAATATTCTTGATAACACTTCACTCTTGTCGTGGTTAAGACGCCCCTTTACACTGCCTTTTATGTTGAATTGTATGGATTGGATTCAGTTCTAGGATTGGAGAGAACAAGCCAAGAGAAAAATATCAGCATCAAAAACCCATCCTTTGAATAAAAATAACATGGGCTAACTTTTCTCAAAAAATTTTCCCATATGCTTGCCCAATTTTTATTCCATTGCCAAAATGGGTTCTTTGTATCAATTTGAGAGTATTTATATTATTAAGAGAGAAATGATCATCTGGGAGGGTAAGAAATTTAGATACAACAGATATAGACAATTCAGTTCCCCTTATGTTTTTTAATAATAGCTGTAATGAAAATAGCTAGTATTTATTCTGTCAGCCCTTTAGACACAAGAATAGATTTAATCATCACAAACAATATTGCAAGTTAGAGAATATTTTCTTCATATTAAAGACAAAGAAACTGAAGATCAGAGACGTTAAATCACTTTTTTAAAGGACTACAATTATAAGTGGTGGTCTTGAGATGGCAGCCCTGTTCCTTCTGCCATCAAAGCCAGGGTCTCTGTACCGCCACATGCTCTATCAACATGACATTAAATAACACCTGATCGTCAAACGGTATTTGTAAGCCTTTCTCTATGACACTGAGTTTGATACTCTTCCAAATGAAATGAAAACCCTCTGAGTCTAATTCCATTTCGCCACTTTGCCCCCTTTATCATAATATATGTTCTTAGAGAAGGGTTAAGCCTTTATGGCAAAACATAATTATTTAGTTTAATATCTTTGCAAGAATCATATAATACATTCCACAGTTAAACAGAAATGATTTTTCATTCTGTCTTTTGAATAATATAAATGACTGTTCCTTACTTTTATTCAGATTGCCAGTGAAATTATATGGATAGATGATTGGTGGGAAGTTAAAACCAAAGGAGAGGCATAGACATCACCTTTTTAAATGTGACAGAACATAAATGTCTCTTGGCAAAAGTAAATTTTGGGGCCTATTTGAATTGAATAAGATATAGGATTATCATGTAGAAATATCGATGCTACTTTAATCACAGAATGTGTTTTACCAAGAGGAAACCCCAGTCCTTTGCCTCCAGCCTTTCTTTCCTTAAATATAATGTAGAGAAAATAGAGACTTTGAAGTCAGATGGAATGGAGTCTGAATCCAGGTTCTGTCAATAACTTTAAAGTTCAGCATTCTCTTTGTAAGTGGAAATAATAATTAAATCACAGTGTTAGCACTGAGAGTATATATTTGGAAATAACAAACAGTTATTTTTCCCTTTACTGGTAGCTGAGAAAGCTAGTGGTAAGTCTTCTCATGATTTGTAGTTCTGTCTTTTTGGTTGATGCGTTAAATGATGCTTGATGAAATTGAACAATTCTAATGCAGATTGCTTCACCCAGAGCTGTGTCTGTTACTGTCACTTTCAAGAACTCAGTGACTGTAATTCATTGCAGCAATTTGTAATTCCACTGTCCGTAGAGTGTTTGTTTGACCTATCTTGCTTGTAGTCCCCTAAATTCAGTTCAACATATAGAAATTACTTAGGAATAATCTTGTCACTTGTTATTTATTCTTTTATATATTCAACCCATTCAAACTTCAGTGGTGATGGCTTGGCTGTACTTCCAGACAGTCTTAACTTTGAATTCATTGTAGCACTCCATGTTAATTATAATGTTTAGGTATCTTTGATGAAACTAGAAATTAAATGCAGCATTTTTGGCAAGTGTTTCTGGCATCCAACTGCAGTTCTGATCAGTGTAAGGTAAAACAGCACCTCTTGTTATGTTAAGTAGATCTGCAGCACCTGAAAATTATTGACAATTAAAGTACGTTTCTAATTGGATACTCATGAACGCTCCATATACTCATTTCTTTGATCATTTATTATACTCAAGCCTCTATTTTAATAAAGAAAATACTGGAAAAGAAAGACAAGCTGCCTTGTGTACACTCCTTTCCTCATTGCATAACAGATTACCTGGATTTTCAGCAAACTGAAGAAAATCAGACACATCGGTTTGTGACAGTTGTTTCTTCTACGTTTGAAGGCAAAGAATCTCAAATTTAGTTAACAAAATAAAATTATAAGTTTCTGTAAAAGATATACTGAAATGGTCATTTCGGTTGTTCAGTTGTTTGACTATCCAACATCCAAGAAATATTCTCCCTTGAGGGGAAAACCAACAATGTATGAAACTCGATGGGAAGTAGGGCTGAAAAGTTCTAGGATTTTTTGTTGTTGTTCTATTTTGTTTGTTTTTGTGGTTTCCGGGAAGTTAGCAGACAGGCATGCCCACCTAGAACTTTGAATTTAGGGGGAGTAATGCAAAGACAGAAGACCAAGTAGGAAATTTTTTGTGGTTATAGTATTACTGAGTCCACATTTACCAAAGGCAGTGTTCTCACCAGACTGTTCCTGATAGGAACGTTTACCGTGACTTAATTTCCCTTTGTTCTTGGACTTTTTCCAAACCTTCTAAAATTTCCCACTATTTTTTGTTTTTTAAGGGAGTGATGGTTAGCAAAGCAAGTTTCTGTTGCTTACATTCATGAACCCTGAAGGATACACACATCAAAACTCAAATGGTACTAAATGATTAAGGCTGATCTATCAGAGGCTGAGCGAATGCAATAAGAAAGCATAAATCAACCACAAACAGGGACCCATATACAACATTATTAATAAAGATTTATGAGCCAAAGAAAAACACTTAATACTTAATTTTGTGTATGTATGTATTTTCATCCTAAATCACTCACGGGTCAAAGAGTAACAAATTCTTAAAACAAAAACGAGGAGTTCATAATAAAATTTATGAGCTCCAATCACAAATGTACTTAGAAGAAAAGTCATAGTCTTAAATGCTTCCATTAGTGCCCAAGAAAGCCTAAAAATAAACAATTACTTCACAATACAATGAAATTAACTGAAATAGGAACAAATAGAAAATAATAAAGATTAAAGCTTAATTTAATGGGGGAGGAGAAAGTAAAATTTGTTGACGCAAAACGTATTTCTTTGGAAAAGAATTACAAACCATACTTCTACCTGCCTTGTCTTTACCTCGGTATTATTTATCATCTTATAACTTATACTATTTCAATAATGTATAACTACATATAAATGTGTGTATGTGTAGAGAGAGAAAGAGATGAAAAGATAATTATGTCCAATAATCTATGTGGAGAATCCTGAAGAACTAAGTACCAACTCAGAGTTTTAGAACTAATTGTCACAAAGGTAGTCCAGTAAAATTAAATGAAAAAATCAGTAGCTTTCCTCTCTGCTGGGAATGTAAAAGTTAAAAATGCAAATTAACATCAGCAAAAAGTATACTATGTAAATAAATATTTTGTATAATATATAATAATAAAGCCATAATAATGACAATGAGAGTTGTAAATAAATATGGACACACGTGTAACGGCATGGCAAGATCTATGATTAAAAGAGACAAACATATCACTTAACTTCTATATAAAGTAATGTACATGCTTAATGCAATTCCAAGGAAGATCCTGATATTGTTTTTGCTTTGGGTGTTTTTGAAAACTGGCAGTGATTCTAACCTTTCTATCTGAAAGAACAATTAATAAAATTGAAAAAAAAAAACATTGATAAGGAAAACTAGGTTCCTAGGTATTAAAGTAGAATTTAAAGTTACTGTAAAATAAAACATTATAAAATGGAAGAAAGATTGATAACTCAGTGAAATAGGATATAGAGCCATGAAACTGGTCCTAACTGTGTAGTGTGCAACAAACTCTTGATTTCAAAGGGAAGCTTGTATCTTTGCGAGGCATCATTTGCAGCTCTGATAGTTGCGAAGTTCAAACATAGATCCCTCTTGTGAATCACTGAATTGCAGTGTTAAACCAAGACTTTTAAAAATATAAGCATATCAAATCATCTTTTCTCGTTGAAATGTCATTCTAACACTATTCTAATTTTTCCTTAAGAACCAACAAAAATTAGAGGCTGTAAAATAACTATGTAGAATGGAGGTTGGAGAGTCAGCCTGCTTCCTGACTCTGCCACCAAGCGGTTGGCTGATCTTGGGCAACTTGGTTTACTTTTCTAAGCCTTTGTTTGTTCAATTCCTAATATAGGTAAATAATAGTAATTATTTATTTATAGGGTATTACATTATACTATAAGCTATATAAACTATATATAAAGTATTAATAATATTTATAGTAATTACTGTAATATAATAGTAATTATAAATAGCACAAAACAGTAAGCGTTACGTAGATGTGATAGGTAAAGCGATGGTACATCGTAGGTATTCAGCTTTTCCCCATTTTGGTCTCTTGTCGCCGAGTCTCAGATCCCCGTCTGCCTAAATGCTGTGTATCTTTGGACTTTGGATAGCTGGTTAAAGTTCCATCTTCTTCGGGGCTGGCCCCGTGACCGAGTGGTTAAGTTCGCGCGCTCCGCTGCAGGCGGCCCAGTGTTTCGTTGGTTCGAATCCTGGGCGCGGACATGACACTGCTCATCAAACCACGCTGAGGTGGTGTCCCACATACCACAACTAGAAGGACCCACAACGAAGAATATACAACTATGTACCGGGGGTGGCTTTGGGGAGAAAAAGGAAAAAATAAAATCTTTAAAAAAAAAAAAAAAGTTCCATCTTCTTCAAAGAATCTTTATGCCATTGTTCAATCAATTTTTGCTTTTTAATCTTTTTTTATTTCCTTATTACACAAGCAAAATATTGTTAAATGTAAAAAAAGTGGACTTTTCAAGAAAATACTGGAAGATCTACCCTAAAGATAACTAATAATAAAATTCTAATACTATAACCTTTCAGATTTTTATACACTATAGATATTTTTATTAAAATTCCTGTATTTATAATTGTAACATTGTGCTATACCTAGTATTTTACATAAGCTAATTTTTCATTCAGTAATATATCTTGAATATTTTATATATTATTATATATATATTTTCATTATCAATGTATCATTGTATAGATGCATCACTGCTGGTTTGGACAATCTCTTACTAATGGATATTTGGATTATTTCTTAAATATTTGATACTCCCAACGACAGGGCAGAAATCCTTGCAGGTGCCTTTTGTCACACTTATCAATGCAGTTCATTGAGATACAGTTAGAGGTGGTGTAATCTACATTCTAAAAAAGCATTTAAATATTATGGACAAAGGCTCAGTAAGACATTGAGCATACCTACTAATGTACTCCCTCTGGCAATCCACGAGTGTACCCAATTTCCCACACACTCGTCACTTTGGTTTTGGCAATTGAAATAGGTTAAAATTGTCTTGTCAATATTTTAATATATAATTATTAAGGCTGTTGAAATGTTTTATATATTTATTAAGCATATGTTTGATATGCAGGCTACCATTGACATTCATTTCTGTGTAATCTTTAATTGACATTTAAATTATTTGACATAGAAATTGGAAAATTTTTTAAAATTTAGTTACATTAACTGGTTTCTTTATTTTAAATGCAAAGTAGTTAAATTTGGGGGCTAAATTTCACTTATTTAATATTTTCTTTCTTTGTCTTGGGAAATTAGTGCTTCTTAGAATTTATTGTGATTCTTCTAATGGTACAATTCGTGATTAAGTGTATTCTTTTAGTTAACTTATTATAATATGTAAATACATATATTTGTTTTAATATCATCCTCCGGTTTTCCTTCTTTCTTCCCAGCTGTACTCTGGGATTTGTGGCATCCGTCGGTGGTTAGATGATAGTGTGAGATGGGAGGAAGTTAGTGCATGCTATTGTACCTAAATCACTCTACTTCAGTTTTCAGATTGCACTGAACCAGTCGTGTCTTCCCCATATTTTCTGTAGTTATTCTCTGGGGTTTGCAGTATCTGATGGAAAGTGGTGGGCAGTTTGTAAGGAACACAGACAGAATGCTAAGGAGTGTATTGTGTATCTTGCCTCAGCTCGTGGGATTTCAACCACACTGCTGTCAGAGTCTTAGTTCACAGAGGCCACAGGGCTCAGGGTCAGTGGGCAGATGGTGGGACATGTAGGAAATACCTTCTCTGCCTTTTCACACTCAATCACTTTCTATGAAGTAAAGCCATAGCCTGACGTGCTAAAGCCTGAATAGGATTCTCAGCTCAAGAAAATTAAGAATTAGGTTGTCCATCAGTATTTTTTAATGTGTTTGCATGCGTTAGTCTCTTCCTACATCTTTGTGGATACTGTATATATCCTGATACCCAGTTACAATTTCATATCAAGTGCCTCAACCAAGATTTTAATTTTAATGTGCATTTTTCAAAATTTTAATGTTAATTAAGTAAAATAATGTTTTATTTAATATTCTTAAGTAAGAATCCTCTATATCTCTGATACAGTGGAATTGAAATCAGTTAATCTGGGATCCTGAATAGCTTCACTATTTCTAAATTATCCGTGAAAAGAATTTTTGTTATTTTTTTTAAAGTGTGTATGTACATATATATATACACAAACAAATCTCTACTACTGACTTAATCCAGTCAATCGCCATGTTAAGTATTGAATGTCTAATACAAAGCAGGCACTATTCTAAGTTCTGTGGATACTATAATTGAAAAAAGTAAAAATAAAACATACGAAAATCCCCATCTTTGGGGAGAAGAGCAGATTAGAAAATAAGTAAGAGGAATAACTACTATGTTGAATGATACATGTTATAGAAAAACATAATCACAGAAGTAAGAAGTGTTTGGCTGGAGGGAAAGAGGGGTATTGCAATTGTGTAAAAAGACACAGTTTGAACAAAGGCCTAAAGAAGGTTTGGGGGAGAGCCCTGTAGATATCTAGGGGTAGAGTGTTCCGGAGGGAAAAAAACACAAGTACATAAATTCTGGAGTAGGAGCATACCGGTACGTGTTTGAGGAACAAACAAGGAGTAACTGGAGTCGATGAGTGAGGGCAAGAGCAGTTGGAAAATGTAAAACGAGGCCAGAGAGGTGTTGGTGGTTAGGAAAAGTGAGGGCAGGTTCCACAGTCTTATAGGTCATTTTGGTGACTTTGGCCTTTACTCAAGGTGATGTTGGGAAATATTGGAGAATTTTGGGCAAAGGAATGACTTTACCTTTTGTCAGTCTAAAGGTCAGAGAGAGGGGGAAGCAATGGTGGAAACAGGAAAATCAAGCGTGGCTATAGTGATCCATCCATGCAAAAGATGCCAGTGGCTTGGACTAGAAGGAGAGCCGAGAGGAGGATGGGTTTAAAGAAAACAGACACACACACACACACACACACACACACACACACATGCATGAAAAGGAAAAGAATGAGGGCAACAGAAAATGAACAGAGGCTTGGAAAATGTGTAATTGCCCCACAAACAAGACTCACTGAAACTTAACTGTGGGCTTTTCCCTAATAGTGCAACCTTCAAAGAGAAAACACATTACAGTCACGTGTCGCTTTAACAATGGGGAGACCTTCTAAGAAGTACAGAGTCAGGCGATGTCATCGTCATGCAAACATCAGAGTGTACTGAGAGAAACCTAAATGGTACAGCCTACGGCACACCTAGGCTCTATGGTATTAATCTTATGGGACCACCGTGGTATACGCAGTCTGTTCTTGACTGAAATGTTATTAGGTAGCGCATGAACGTATTCAGTCACTTGGAAAAGAAAAATAAGAAAAACACATACAATTTTAACACACTTATTTTTATTTATTATTTTGGCATTATATATTGACCTTGCAGATAACCATTGTCAATGTGTGTATTCTTTTGTATGCATTATATAAAGAAGCGCTGATTTTTAATGCCATAGTTATGAATTTGAGGTCCATCTGAAATCAGTACTAAAAATGCAAAGATTTCTATCAATGACTTATAACAGTCAAATGAATTTGGTTCTACAAGTGTTCGCTGAAAAACCCTGCGTTCAGAGGTGAAGTATTTATACTGAGTCAGCCTCCAAAATATGGCTAGGAGACTGTAGCTGATGCTGTTGGTGACTTGCCTTATACCTCGAATTCACCTGCATCTGTGCTTGGACAGGTCCTGGCCATTATCAACTTCTCACCACAAGGGCTCACATCTGCATCTCTCTGAGCTTTCTTTCCCTTAGAGCTTTTCTTAGATGCCACAGTTTACTAGGCTCAAGTGTGAGGAAGTTCATGCCGCTGGGGACAGATGGAAATCAGTGGATAAATATCATCTCTGTCCCCCATGGAGACAATTGTGAAGCGTGTTTTTTATGGTTCCTCTTAGGGTCTTCAGTGGGTCCTCATCCTAGCTGCTCATAATGTGCCCACATCATGCCCTTTACTGGCTTTCTCTCTTCTTTGCTTTTCAAAATTTATTATTTATTTATTTTTGAGGTAACATTGATTTATAACATTGTATAAATTTCAAGTACACATCATTATTTTTTGACTTCTATATAGATTACATCGAGTTCACCACCAAAAGTCTAGTTTCCATCTGTCATACAAATGTTCACCCATACTTGCCCCCCTCCCACACCCCTTTCCCTCTGGTAACCACCAATCTATTCTCCATATCTATGTGTTTGTTTGTTTGTTTATCTTCCAGATATGAGTGAAATCATATGGTATTTGTCTTTCTCTACTTGACTTCTTTTGCTTTGAATGATACCCTCAAGATCCCACGTATGTGCTTCCTGCGTTCACCTCCCAAATACAAGACCTTTAAATTATTTGTTTCGGGGTGTGTTTGGGGGCACCCACACCAAGCCAGGCAGAGAACTTTGAATCAAGTTGCTTATATCTGGTTGACAAAGCAAAGGTCTAGGATGTTCCCCAGGAATTAAGCAAAAGTGAAGAGTGGCCCTGTTGGCTTTACTCAACCCCTCTTTGCCCCTGCGGGTCTCACTTTGTCCAGTATGACAGAAACAAAGGATCTGAAAGAGCTAGTAGAGATCTTTATGTTCCCCTACCAAATGCAGTGCTCGTGTTAGCAGATATCTTACAAAAGGTGAATCTCGTGCTCCATCCATCATTAATCTTTTTTGTCAATAGTTAAAAGTGAACACAGCCATGGAATGCGGAATGAATAGTCAGGAGCTGAAAATGTGTAGGCATACTGAGGAGATATAATGATCACTTGCATCAGTAATAGAGAAGCGAGAATACAGCTGCTTGGAGCCTGGGCCAGTTTAGAGGAAAAGGGGAGACTGCCGGAGGACTATGTGCTTCTAGCATCTAGAGTAAGGCTTGGGAGAATTTAAAGTGCCTCAGTCATCTGGAAGGCACAACTGCATTCATAGTTGGACTGAATTCTGGGGAATACATGTTGTAAGCCCTTGGTAAAAATCAGATGCCGAAATTATAAGAAAATGAAGAATTTAGAAAAGACAAAATTTTTTAAAAACCCTAATTGTATATTAATTTTTGATATTAATGTACATTGGAGGGTTTCTGGTTTGGGAAAGATGAGATATAAGGACTGTGGATGAGTAAATATTCAATGGTCCTTCTCTTTACCTCTCCTGGCATAATCTAAGCCTCAGGAACAGAAATACCCATAATGCAGGACACCTTATTTCCTTTATATGAAGAATCAGAAAGACACTCCTTGTTTAAAGATCTGAGAAACTGTTAATGGAGAGCACATTCCTGTGCCATGAAAAGATTTTCAGATAAATTGGGAAGCAGAGAAAGACACAAAGTGGTTCTCTAAAGTTAGAGGCCCTGATTCATTTTCCTGCAATGACAGGAGAAGGAAAATGTTTCTGATCAAAGCAGCATGAACCAAATTAAGGTAATATTATGTAACAACTAATTAACTTGAAAAACAGGTAAAAATTGCAGCAAATACAGGATCATGTGTTTTCCCCATGATTGGAGATAAATAGATTAATTTCACAAAACAAACGTTTATGGAGTGTCAGTACTCCGACAGGCGTGTAGGTGTGGACAAGGGGAAATGAGGCGAGAATAAATAAAGTGCAGGTCTTTCCTAGAGGAATTTACAGTGTAGTGGTTGAAAAGGATATGTAAACAAGTTATTTCAGTACAGTGTGTAAAGCACACTGGGTCCTCGATAGACTTAGATGCAGAGGGAGGGCGCAATCTGATTTATTTTTTCAAAGATTACCCTGGCTGTCCCGTTGAGAAGGGACCAAAAGGGGGCGGGGAGACAACAATCCAGGCAGAAGACTTTAGTGGGCTTGGAACAAGATGGTAGCAGTAGAGGTGATGAAAAAATGATGAAAAAGGCTTTATTTATTCAATCATACATTTATTCATTCAGTCATTCATTTGTTTAGACAAAGGTTTGGTCTTACTGAAAAGTTACAAGGATAATACAATACACGCTTCACCCAGTTTCCCCAAGGGTTAACATTTTACTGTATTTGCTTTATCCTTTTTTCTCTTTCTGAATATATGCATACATATATGTTTTTCCAAAACATGTTAGAGTAAATAGCAGGCATGATTTCCCTTTACCTGTAAATTCATTGTGTAGCATCTAAAAACAAGGATGTTCTCTTAACCACAGGAAATCTACCCAAATCAGTAACTTGGCATTGATACAATTATCTAACCTACAGACCCTATTCAAACTTGTTCAACTGCCCCAATAATGCCCTTTTTAACAAAAGAAAACCCAGGATCATGTGTTGCAGTCAATCGTCTCTTTAGTTCCTTTGAATCTGGAATAGTACCTCAGTCTTTCTTTGTGTTTCATGATATTGACATTTTGGAAGAGTACAGCCTAGTTATTTATAGACTATCCCTCAATTTGGGTTTGTCCCATATTTCCTCTTGATTAGATTCCGTTATGAAACTTCAACAGGAATACATCAGAAGTGATCTTTTCAGGGAACTTTATCAGGAGGCACACGGTGTTGAACTGTCTTTTTCCTGGGGATGTTGACTTTGATCACTTGGTTATAGTAGACTCTGCTAAATCTTTCCACCGTAGAACTGAACATTTCACTATGTAAACAATAAATATCTTGTTACTTTGAGGCTATGTAATATCCTGTGTTTTCTAAAAACTTCACCTACTCATTTTAGCTTCCATGGATGATTCTCACTTTCATTGATTATTATTATGATATTGTTGATGATGATTTTCTATCATTTCTTCTTCATTTATTAGTTGGTTTTCTACTGGAAGAAAGAACTTTCCCTTCTCCTTCATTTTTTATTTATATCAAAATGGATTAATGCATTTCTATTTTATTCATTAAGTTATAATCCTTTATGTCATTATTTTAATTCTCTAATTCTTCCATTCTTGGCTAATGAAAGCTCCTTCAGGGTGGCCACAGTATCCTTTTGATATGTCCCCATAATTCTTTGAGCACTACCCTCACTTCTGGCACGAGACGTTTCAGGTTCATCAAGTACTTTCCTTACGTTAATCTTGGAATCAGCCATTTCTCTAAGAAGCCCTGGCTCCTTTTAGTGGAGAATGTTATTAGACATCAAGATCTGGATTCTATGTGTTCTCATCACTGCAGAGGAGTCATTGCTTTTAGTCTTTCTCAGTAAACAGAACTAGAAATAGATATAAAGATGAATGTATTCTCACACACACACACACACACACACACACACACACACACACACACCCCTATAGCTAACTATATAAAAAAAATATGGATTCACACTGATATCTCTAATTCCAATCCAGTCACGGAATTCATTCTGTTTTCTCCCTTTAAATTTCTCCTCTCTCCCAATGGCAAACATAGATCTCCTTATCTGCAATATAATATTTACTTATATGTTCAGTCTTACAATGTACAGAAAGTAGTTTTAGTATTACTAACCCAGCCCTCTAATAGGAAGCCTACTAATTCAATATTTGTTTAGAGCTCTTTTTGTCTTTAGCCTAAAGACGGAGTCCAACTACTACTGTGCGCAACAGTTATTTGGGTAAGATCCCCCCTCGTCTCTCTTAGTTAGCGTTATATATTCAAATGCTATTTATTTGAATTACGTTGGATCATTTGTTTCTATTTGTGTTCAATTTTAGGATTTTCCACCCCTCTTCATTTGTTTTCTTTTCTGTTTTTTTTGAGTCTGTGAAACATTAGCAAGCTAAAAGTCAGAATTACGTTAAATTCTACTTACATCTACGTTATTTCCTTCCTTGTGTTTTCTTTTTTATGTTTCTAGATTTTCAAGTTGAGAATTTAATTCACTTAATCATATTCTTCTATTTTAGTTGATAAAGTGTCTAACGCTATATAATTTCCTTCCATCACTGCTTTGTGTCCCACAGATTCTGATACATACATATTCTGATATACACATATGTATCTATATATATGTGCGTTAAGATTTTCATTTTCATTCTTTTTTAATATATTCTTTAATTTTATTTTGTATTTCCACATTCGCTCAAGAATTGTTTAATAAAAGATTTTTTGTTTTGTTATTTCTGATCAAAATGAACTTTTTATCTTTTCTTTAGTAATTTCTAGTCTTCATGTTATTTGAGCTTTAACTGTGATGTTTATAATTAAGAAATTTGTTTTTTGTGACTTAATATATGGTCAAATTTTATGATTGTTCCAAGACTGCTTAAGAAGATATAATCACTGTTACCAGGGTGTGGATTTCTATATCTACATAATTTCTACCTTATTGATTTGATTTTGTAGGACTTCTATCTCCTGTCCTTGGGTCCACTTGATTTATCTCATCCTAATTCTGATGTAGTAACATATCCTATGGTTAATATGTTTCTTTCTATGTCTCTTTGCCTCTCTTGTAGCTTTAGCTTACAAAGGTATTTGCTGTGTTATTTTGGTGCATAGATAGTCACAATGATTGTTTCTTTATTGTAAATTGATGCTTTTAGCATTATAAATAATAATTCTTTGCCACATTTAATATGTCTTGGTTTGAAGTTCATTTTGTTTGATATCAGTATTGCCTTTGCTTTATTGTTATTTCCAGAAGTCTCATATGTCTTTGCCCATCTCTCTATATTTATAGCCTTTCTGAATCACTTTAAGTGTCTTACATACAGAATATATTTAGATTTTGCTTTGTCAACCAAATTGAAAATCATTTCCTTTTAATAGATGAGTTAAGCCACTCATTCACATTTATTGATAAGTGTGAAATGTTTGACTGCAAGTCTGTCATATTATTTTATGTAATAGTTACTATATATATTAGGTTATATTTGCTGTATTTCGCTATATGAAGTGGGTATTTTGCTTTTTTATTTTTGTCCTTTTTTTTAGGAAAGTGTATTTTTGTTCTATGGGCTAACTTTCCACTTACATCTTTTTTAGTTCCCTTATTTTTGTGCTTTGGTTTTCAAACATGTTACTGTGTTGTTTACAGTTTTGAATAAGATATGTTTAACTCCAACCTATTGCCTATCTAGTAATAACTACTCTCTTTCCTCTCCTCCTCTCATTTTTAGTTGTGTTGCTTCTACTTTGTTTGAACATATAACCCATATTATGTAGAATAGATAAAACATTATTATCCCATCCTCAACCTCATCTTTGTTTTAGTCTTAAAATCAATAGTTAAATATGTTAAATGCTCACCATCAGTCCAATTGCTGAAATTTCTCAATTCATCTCTTGGTTGAATTCTATGAGCATTTAAACCTGTTTTTCAATAGAATTCTATGAGCATTTAAACCTGTTTTTCAATAGCGTTGACCCTTGCATGACAACTTAGCTGACTATAAAATCCTTGGTACACATTTTCTTTCCTTGAATTGTTTTAAAATTCTGTTCTCCTGGTGTGTTATTTTGTATGTGGTTTCTTAGAAGTCTGATACCAACTAATTATCTTGTCGTTGTTATCTATCTGTCTGAAATTCATGGAGTCTTCTTCTTTATTTGTACAATTTAGTATTTTTACCATAATATCACTTTAATCATTACTCATCAATTTTCCCTGTTATTCAGTGAGCCCTTTCAGTATATAGCTTCAAGACTCTTTTTATTTCTGGAAGATTTTCTTGGATTGTCCTTTAAAACTTAGTATTTTCTGGGCCAGCCCTGGTGGCCTAGTGGTTAAGCTTGGTGGGCTCTGCTTTGGCAGCCTGGATTTGGTTCCCAGGTGTGGACCTACACCACTTGTCAGTCAGTGGTCATGCTACGATGGCAGCTCAGATACAAAATAGCAGAAGATTAGCAACGGATGTTAGCTCAGGGAAAATCTTCCTCAGCAAAAAAAAAAAAGAAAGAAAGAAAGAAAAGAAAAAATTACTCTTTTCCATTCTTTTAATTATCTTCTTCAAGGACTCTAACTATAGAGAATTTGATCCCCTTTGCCTATCTTCCATTTTAACCACTTTGTTTTAACACTCTTTGTTTAATTCTTTATCTCATTTTAAATTTCTTTGTTGTTTTCCTATTATTTTTTAATGAACCTTATTATGTTTTCATTTGAATCTATTCTTCCTTGGGCACCTTATAATTTAGTTTTCATTTTTTATATTATTTTGCGTTTCTTTTCTCTTTTTAGTTTTTGAATTTCTGGTTCAAGATTTCTGAGATTTTTCCACACATCTCAAAATTCTTGTTAGAGGATAATTAATTTAGTTTAGGGTATTATGTTATAGTTTTCTCTTTCTTCACTGTCGGTTGGGTGGGTAGTGGAAGAGGGGTTTTATAAAGCAAATTGTTAGTATTCTCATTTTATGATTTATTTTCATAATATTTTTTAATAAATAAGACTTTTCTGTGCATTTTTGCAGCCTGGACTGGTCATTTGTGGTGGTTTTTGAGATTTATGGTTCATAAATGCCCTCTGTCGAATGGTGACATCAGCATCACGGTGGAGTGAGCTGTTCCCTTAGTCACTCCTCTCTAAGTTACAACCAAACAGCATCATTAACCAACAGGGGACTCCCTGCAAAGCACAATAGGACATTTCAGGAATCTAGACAGCCATACATCTGAAGTTGGGGATACTTGAATCTAGGAAGCAGTGGAAGGAGGTGAGCTGATCTGCTCCCCCTCCCCAGTGACTGTGATCTTGGTTGTGGGTCCTCATGCAGCAGCTGACATGAAACTGTAAGAGGAGGCAGGGGAGCAGGCAGGTCTGTGTGTGAACACTTTCATTTTCGGAGTTGAAGTCCAGCCTGTGGGAACACTCCACACTGAGTGGCTGGGCTCCACCACTTCATGGGTGCCCCCACCAACAACCACAGCCCAGGTGAAATGCCTGTGAGAATAGAATGAGCCCATGCATGAATGAAAAAAGCATCCCCCTGCTGCCTGGCACACCAGCTTAGCCGGTCCCTGGCCAAGGCAGTGGATCTCCACTAGAGTACCTGTGCATGCATGTGTGCCCTGCCAAGTAGCTGTGGCCAGCAGACAAATGCAGATGAGCCCTACTGGCACAACTTCCAGCAGATGCAACAGGTTCAGATAACACAGCTCCTGCTCCTCCCCAGTGGTGGCAGATTGAATCTGTGACCTTATACTACCACTACATGCTGGCAAAGGATCATTTCATCAAACACCATGAACTAACTTAATACTCCACAGCAGAAGGAAAATGAAAATTCTCCAGAAACCAATCCTGAAGTCATAGAAATTTACCATCTAAATGACAGAGAATTCAAAAGAGTTGTCATAAGGAAACTCAATGAGTTACAAGAAAACTCAGAAAGATAGTTCAATGAACTCAGGAATAAAATTAATGATCAAAAGGAATTCTTCACAAAAGAGATTGAAACTCTAAAATAAAGCCAAACAGAAATTCTGGAGATTACGAAGACAATGAATGAGATTTAAAAAACAATCCAGAGACCTTATAAAACAGAGCTGACATTATGGAGAACAGAATTAGTAATTTGGAGGACAGAAATATAGAAATCCTTCAGGTGCAGAAGGAGAGAAACCTAAGTCTTAAAAAAAAAAATGAAGAAATTCTTCGAAAAATATCTGACTCAATTAGGAAATGCAACATAAGGATTACAGGTATTCCAGAGGGCGAAGGGAAGGAGAAAGGAGCAGAGAGCTTGTCCAAAGAAATAATAGCTGAAAACTTCCCAAACCTGGGTAGGAAACTGGACTTATAAGTATATGAAGCCAATAGAACTCCTAATTACATCAACACAAAAAGACCTTCTCCAAGCCATATCTAATAGTAAAACTGGCAAAAGTCAATGACAAAGAAAAAATATTAAATGCAACAGGGCAGAAGAGAACAACCTACAAAGCAACCACTATCGGGCTTTTTCCGGATTTCTCAGCAGAAACCTTACAGGCTAGGAGAGATTGGAATGATATATTCAAAATACTGAAAGACAAATCTTTCAGCCAAGAATACTCTATCCAGTGAAACTATCCTTCAGATATGTTGGAGAAATGAAAACTTTCCCAACTGAACAAAAGCTGAGGCAGCTCATTGCTACTAGACTTCCCTTACAAGAAATGATCAAGAATGTCCTCATGCCTCAAACAAAAAGGCAAAGAGTTTACAAAGCCTTTAGCAAAGAGATAGACAAAATCAGAAAATTGTAGCTCTTTACCAGAATAGGTTAGCAAACACCTAATTATAACATAAAAGATAAAGGGAAGGAAAGCATCAAAAATAACTACAAACATTTCATTTTAATTAAACTCACAATACAAAACAGAATAATTTGTGACAACAATAACTTAGATGGGGAAGAGGTAAGGGATGGAACCTGCTTAGGCTAACAGAGATAAGAGGCTATCAGAAGATGGACTATCTCATCTACAAGATTTTTTATAAAACTCTCATGGTAACGACTAAACAAAAAATGAGAGGAGAGACAAAAATCATAAATAAAGAGAATACTGAGAAATTCATCACAGAGAACTACCAAACTGAACAGAAATACAAAGGAAGAGGAATTGAGGGATATATAGAACAACAGGAAGCGAGAGATAAAATGACAATATTAAGCCCTCATATATCAAAAATCACTCTAAATGTAAATACACTGAATTCTCCAATCAAAAGACACAGAGTGGTTAGATGGATTAAAAAACAAGACCCTGACAATATGCTCCCTCCAGGAAACACATCTTAGCTCTAAAGACAAATACAGGCTCAGAGTGAAGGCATGGAAGATGATAGGCCAAACAAATGACAGACAAAAGAAAGCAGGATTGCCACACTTACATCTGACAAAGCAGACTTCGAGGAAAAAAAAAAGCCAGTGAGAGACAAAGAGGCCACCATATAATGATAAAAGGAACACTCCACCAAAAGGGCATAACATATATGAATATATATGCACCTAATGCAGGAGCACCAATGTAGGTAAAGCAACTATTAAAAGGCCTAAAGGGAGAAATTGACAGCAACACATAATAGTAGGTGACCTCTACACTGCACTCACATCAATGGATAGATCATCCATACAGAAAGTCAACAAGGAAATAGTGGACTTAAATGAAAAACTAGACCAGATGGACTTAATAGACATATAGAGAGCATTTTATCCAAAAACAGCAGAACATACATTCTTATCAAGTGCACATGGAACATTCTCAAAGATAGACTATATGTTGGGGAGTAAGGCAAGCCTAAATAAATTTAAGAAAATTGAAATCATATCAAGCATCTTTTCTGACCACAATGCTATGAAATTAGAAATCAAATACAAGAAAAAAGTTGGGAGATCGCAAATATGTGGAGACTAAACAACATGCTACTGAACAACCATTGGATCAATGAATAAATCAAAGGAGAAATAAAGAAATACCTGGAGACAAATGAAAATACATCATTCCAACTGTTATGAGATGCAGCAAAAGTGGTTCTAAGAGGGAAATTCATAGCAAGACAAGCCCACCTCAACAAACAAGAAAAATCTCAAATAAGTAATCTTAAACTACACCTAATAGAACTATGAAAAGATGAATAAACAAAGCCCAAAGTAAGCAGAAGGAAGGAAAAATAAAAATTAGAGCAGAAATAAATGAAATAGACACCAAAAAAAAGAAAAACAGTAGAAAGGATCACTGAAACTAAGAGCTGGTTCTTTGAGAACATAAACAAAATTGACAAACCCTTAGTGAGACTCACTAAGAAAAAAATAGAAAAGCCTCAAAGAAATGAAATTAGAAATGAAAGAGGAGAACTTACAATGGATACCATAGAAATACAAAAGATTATAAGACAATACTATGAAAAACTATATACCAACAAAGTGGATAATCTAAAAGAAATATATAAATTCTTAGACTCATACAACCTCCCAAAACTGAATCAAGAGGGGCTGAGGGGCTCAAGAGTTGGCCTGGTGGCATAGTGGTTAAGTTCATGTGCTATGCTTCTGTGGCTCAGGGTTCATGGGTTTGGATCCTAGGGGCAGACCTACCACTGCTTATCAAGCCACTATGTGGTGGCATCCCACATAAAATTGGCCCTGTGCCAATCTTCCTTATGAAACAAACAAACAAAGCAAAAGCTGAATCAAGAAGAATTAGAGAATCTGATTAGACAGAGCACAAGTAAAGAGATTGAAACAGTAATCAAAAACCTCCCAAAAAACTAAA
Source organism: Equus asinus (assembly GCF_041296235.1). Classification (NCBI taxonomy): domain Eukaryota; kingdom Metazoa; phylum Chordata; class Mammalia; order Perissodactyla; family Equidae; genus Equus; species Equus asinus. Next base: position 23,852,704 of record NC_091808.1, on the reverse strand, counting down.
GTCCAGGACCAGATGGCTTCTCTGGAGAATTCTACCAAACATTCAAAGAAGACTTAATACCTTTCCTTGTCAAACTATTTCAAAAAATTGAAGACGATGGAATGCTCCCTAACTCATTCTATGAGGCCAACATCACCCTGATACCAAAACCAGACAAGGACAACACAATGAAGGAAAATTACAGGCCAATATCGCTGATGAACATAGATGCAAAAATCCTTAACCAAATTTGGCAAACTGAATACAGTAATGCATTAAAGGATCATACATCGTGACCAAATGGGATTTATATCAGGGACACAGGGATAGTTCAACATCCACAAATCAATCAACATGATACACCACGTTAACAAAATGAGGAATAAAAATCACATGATCATTTCAATAGATGCAGAGAAAGCATTCAAGAAGATGCAACGTCCATTTATAAGAAAAACTCTCAACAAAATGGGTATAGAAGGAAAGTACCTCAACATAATAAAGGCCATATATGACAAACCACAGCCAACATCATACTCAATGGGGAAAATCTCAAAGCCATCCTTCTGAGAATAGGAACAAGACAAGGGTGCCTAACCTCACCACTCTTGTTCAACATAGTACAAGAGTTTTGGCCAAAGCAATTAGGTAAGAAAAAGAAATAAAAGGTATCCAAATCGAAAAGGAAGAAGTGAAACTCTTGCTGTTTGTGGACGATGTGATTTTATATATAGAAAACTCTAAAGAATCCACCAGAGAACTCTTAGAAATATTCAACAACTACAGCAAAGATGCAGGGTACAAAATCAACTTACAAAAATCAGTTGCATTTCAAAAGAAGATATACAGATGACCAATATGCACATGAAAAGATGTTCGGCATCACTAATTGTTAGGGAAATGCAAACCAAAACTACAATGAGATATCACCTTACACCTCTTAGAATGGCTATAATCACCGAGACAAAAAAAAATGTTGGAGAGGATCTGGAGAAAAGGGGACACTCATATACTGCTAGTGGGAATGCAAACTGGTGTAGCCACAAAGGAAAACAGCATGGAGATTTCACAAAAAATTAAAAATAGAAATACTATATGATTTAGCTATCCCACTACTGGGTATTTATCCAAAGAACATGAAATCAACAATCCAAAGTGACTTATGCACCCCTATGTTCATTGCAGCATTATTCACAATAGCCAAGACATGGAAGCAACCCAAGTGCCCATCGATTGATGAGTGGATAAAGAAGATATAGTATATATATATATACAATGGAATACTACTCAATCATAAAAAAGACAGAGTCATCTCATTTACAAAAACATATGTGGATTTTTTTTTTTCATTTTAAAGATTTTTTTTTCCTTTTTCTCCCCAAAGCCCCCAAGTACATAGTTGTATATTCTTTGTTGTGGGTCCTTCTAGTTGTGGGATGTGGGATGCTGCCTCAGCGTGGTTTGATGAGCAGTGCCATGTCCGCGCCCAGGATTCGAACCAACAAAACACTGGGCCGCCTGCAGCAGAGCGCGCGAACTTAACCACTCGGCCACGGGGCCAGCCCCAACATATGTGGATTTTTAGGGTATTATGTTAAGTGAAATCAGACAGAGGAAGACAAACACAGCATGATTTCACTCATATGTGGAAGACAAACACATGGATAAAGAACAGAATAGTAGCTACTAGAGGGGAAGTGGGTTGGGGAGTGGGCAAAAGGGGTAAAGGGGCACATATGTATAGTGATGAATAAAAATTAGACTCTAGTTTGTGAGCATGATGCAGCCTATACAGAAACTGATAAATAATAATGTACACCTGAAATTATACAATATTATCAACCATTATGACCTCAATAAAATAATGTAAGAAAATGCCCTCTATTGTCAGTGTGAAAAAGCATAGTTTTTTATTAGTGGATTGGGGGGGTGTTAAGGGCCTTGTGAGGGATGGGTTCTTATTCCTTCAATGATGCTTTCTTTTCTTTTATCTTACAGAGTCTTAAATTTCTCTTGCTTCCTTTTGCCTTTACTACACAATATCCCAAGTGCCTTCTTTCTTCCTTCGACTTCCTCGCAAAGACTGACTCCTTGTATCGTGTAGCACTTTCTCTTCCCTACAATCAGTGCCTGATTGAAACCTTTTCAGAATTTTCACACATAGGAAGACTTTTTCTGCAATATTTTTAGAGGAAAAAAGTAGGTTAAATTATAGGAGCTGTTATTTAATCCTCTTTCTTTCAAATAATTATACAAACATTTATAAGCATATCATAACCTATTAGCTGGAAGTCCTCCAAACCTTGGAGACCTAATTAAACTTGCCTCAAATATATAACTTTACCCCATGAAGAACTGTAAAAAAAAAAAAAAGCTGTTATGTCTAATTTGTATATTTTGGTCTTTACATTCCTTTCTGTGCCCAAGTATGGTTTCTCTGGGATTTTTCCCTGTCTCATCACGGGAAAGAATAATATCCCTTGGATGAATTTCTATAAGAAATACATAGGCCAATAATTTCCTGAACTTTAGTAGTAGATTTTGTTACGATTTTAGTAGACTAGAAGAATACAGCTTCATACCCTCTTCCCCTCATGTCTATGCCTCTTGATTCATGTTGCAACATCCCCCAATTTTCTCTTTCTAGTATGGAGGACATTGCAACTCTCCTGAGTTTCTTCTCCAAATTCTTCTACCCAACTTCATCAAAGTACTCAGCAGCAAAAAGGAGCTTCTGTGTCCACTTTTGGTAGAGGGCAATTATGATGAAATGTAGTCCATTTTTACTCTCTTGATGTAGTGGGTGAAAAAAAGTCTTAAAATCTATACTTGTTCTTAACAGAGAAATCTCTTGAGGTTAGTGAACTAATGTAAAAGAATGGATTTTCTAAATCAGACTGATATGATTCGGAGATCTTACCTAGTAAGAAGTGTTGCTAAATAATGTCAGGAAAGCTCAAAGTAGAGAGAGAGGTCTGGTATACCAAAGGCAGCTCCCCAGACCCTGTCTTTTCCTATCAGCCATGCACTTCCGATGAGGTCTCTATGTGAGGATCTTGGGATCTCCTCATGCAGAGGGAACATTCAAATTATGAAAAACCTCCATCTCATAGCCCCAACACTTATATAGCTGACATCACATTTTCCAGGAAACTGAGCCTCACGATCCTGGGTTCTATAGTTTATCTTCAGCTAGAGCATACTTTGAAGTGCACTTTAGAGATAAATTTTCTTCTTCCTAGAAAATAGCAATAGTTTACATACCCAAATGTCCATTTAACAAGGAGATTGGACTGAGTTATCTGCCGACATTCCTTTCTCTAGGAGGACTCCCCCCTACAGGGAATGCTATGGCCTGAATGTTTATGTCCCCTCAAAGTTCATATGTTGAAATCCTAACCCCCAACAGTGATGGTACTATTAAATGGGGCCTTTAGGGGATGATTAAGTCATGAGGGTGGAGCCCTCAAGAACAGAATTAGTGTCATTTATAAAAGAGATCTCACAGAGCTCCCTAGTCCCTTCCACCATGTGAGGATTCAACAAACAGTGTACAAGCTGGAAGAGGGCCCTCACCTGACCATGCTGGCACCCTGATCTTGGACTTCCAGCCGCAAAACTGTAAGAAATAAATTTCTGTTTTTTATAAGCCACCCAGTCTGTGGGTATTTCGTTATAGCAACTCAAACAGACTGAGAGAGGGAGCTAATGGATTATAGATTAGCTTCTTTAATTCCTTCCTTCCAGTGATTTGATGTGACTTTCTTTTTTGTATTTATTTAATTTCTTTCTAAAATATGAAGTACTGAATGGATAACTGGAGGAAAAATAATGTGATGGAAGTTGGAGGAAAAGCCTGGTCATTTAGACCATAGAGTTAAAACCATTCATTTACCTAGTTGCAGCACTGGTCTACGTTCAATAAATAAGCAGACTTCATACCTGAAGATTCATTCGTCTGATGGAACAATGCAGCGCCCTACTTGCTTGGGTAATTGATGTTATCCATGGTGTCAGAGGCAGAATTGAGATTTTTATTAAATCCCTTTGAAAATTAGAAAGCAATGTAGGTAGTCTGTCTATGTATAATACTAAATATGAGATATATATATCTCTATGTGGCATGCACACATATATATTTACCCAATAGTTTCCCGTATTCTCCTTACAGTAAATCAAAGTTCTAGAAGTACATACTTCTTACCAGAACATAAACTCCTATCCTTGTCTGTTTTTAGTCCCTAATTCCATGTAGAATAAGAACTGTGATAGATTATTTTTCTGTTTTCTGAGCAGATGTGTTGAATTACTCCCTCAGGGTCTTGTCTTCTCTGTCTTCTATTTCATGTCAATTTTTTCTATCACAAAAACGTAATATCAAGAAAGCAATAATAACAATCCTTCCATAAGTGTAATTTTTAATCTATAAAGCACTAGAAAACTCTAGAAACTACTCTAAATACAATTCTCTAAGTTGTAAAATGATGTTGAGAAATGCTGTAAACATCATCTTAGTCATTTCAGTTCATAAAACGTCATCGGCTTTAGTCTTCTCTCTGTTACCAAGCTGTAGCGCCTCCAAATCCATCACTTGCTTACTGAGGCTGTGTGAAGTCACATCCACTCCCGGACAGCTGGGTAGATGGCCGTTGAGAAGGGAACAGACAATTCTTATCCAGTATTCTCCATTGGTGAAATCTGAGAAGAATTTAGTAGTTTAGACATTTTCTAAAGTGAAAATACACTTATAGCATTCTGAAAAACATTGTTTCAGTTGAGTAGAAAGGAACAGTTAAGAAATGTAATGGTTTTGTGGTATTAAAGGTAGTTGTGACGTTGATCATTTGAGCAGAAACATCTCTCTTATACCTTCACTATTTGGCTTCTTTGATCTGGATCATATGAATGGTAGCCTCACCCCCTTACCCTGACTATACAAGTTAAAACTACTTTTAAAAAAGATTCCTCTTATTCTCTCTGATTTACAACAGTCTCTGGAGTTTTGTTTTAGAAATGACAATGCTATTTTGAAGACAATGGTATCTATTTATATAATGTGAAAAATTAATTATTCTGGTTATATATCTTTCATTGTAGATATATTCATATTCCTAGTTAATGATGAAAGTTTATATTGATGTAAATTATGAACTTTAAAATACATAGTTATAAATAAATATTTTCTATTCACCTAGTATCATTTTTCTAAGGTGTCTCCAAACCAGATTTTGCTGTTTACATTCAAAGGTCTCCACGCCAGGTAGCTGGGGACCAGCAGGCTGCCCCACAGCCATTGTAAGTTTACTGCAAGAAAGCTGGAGATAGCCCTGGGGGGTCTTGAGGATCAGAATTCCAGGAAGGCAAGACTGGACCAACCTACAACTAATTTTTGAAGACAACTTATATAAAATACCTCAAATTACAAGGCGAAAGAAAAAAGAAACCAAAAAAACATATTTTGTTAACATACATTTTATAGAAGCATCATTTGAAAAATACACAAAAAAGCTGTAAGATACATTCTGTATCAAGAAACAGAGTTGACGGAAAAGAATATATAAAAGTTAGATTTTATTTGTATACATTTTAGATGGACTTTATTCTTGAAGGGCATTAACAAAATGACTGTACTTCATATTTTCACATTCCATATTATCAAAAATTGTGACAATTACATTACGGTATTTTGTTTCTTTCAGTAAGAGAGAAAAGACTGCCTTTCCTAGGGACAAGATGGCAGTTTCAATCACCAAGATCAAAGAGCGAAGGAAATTCTAGTCCCATTGCTCTTTAGCTCCTGTGGGTTTAGGACTCATCTGATGAGGTTGTGTTTAGATGCAGAGTCCTGGGCCCCAGCTTGAGAAATTCTGATGAAGTTTATCTTGGAGATTTCAGGAATGTGTATTTTAATAAGTATCCCAAGCAATTCTGATTAAGGTGATTCTCTGAGCACACTTTGAGAAACACTGTCCTGGCCCTTTCTGTGTCAACACCAATATCTAAATGGTCTGATCTGAGGAACTCAGGTAGAACACAGCAGTAGAAGTCCATCATATTCTTGTCTAAGCACTTGATATAATTTGTATTGCTTAAGTACTTGATATTATCCATGAAATCAGAGAATAGGGACTCAAGTCCCACACAAATTTATAAAACAGTATGTATACTCTATATATGTACATATGTAAGCATGTTTTATACATATATATATTTATACATATACATATGTACATATACACATGTAGTTTACCTCATTCTCATTACAACAAATCAGAACTCTAGATGTATGTACTGAATATCTGGATACAAAACCTAACAGCCTTTGATACAAAGATCCCAGAAGTAGGGTTCATCCATGGGATAAAAAGACTAACAGGATCCAGGTAAGGTGATCACAGCACCAGGTAAGTGTCCTAGGAAGAAACTGTGGAGTTAAGCAGAAGCATGGGAAGAGGACTATTATGGCCTGGATTGTGATTCCCCCCCAAAATTCATATATTGAAGCCCTAACCCCCAGTAACTCAGAATGTGACTGTATTTGGAGATAGCATCTTTAAAGTGGCAATTAAGCTTAAAGAAGGTCTTATGGGTAGGCCTTAATCCAGTATAACTGATGTCCTTATAAGAAGAGAAAATTTGGACCAAGAGACATCAGGGATGTGTAACCACAGAGGAGAAAGGCCATGTGAGGACACGGGGAGAAGGCAACCATCTGTGAGCCAAGGAGGGAGGCCTCAGAGACAGCCAATCCTGCTGGCACCTTGAGCTTAAACTTCCCATTTCCAGAACTGTGAGAACATAAATTTCTGCTGTTTAAGCCACTCACAGTGTGGTACTTTGTTACGGTAGCCCTAGCAACTGATAGAGGTCTTAGTACCAAGAAGGGGGAGCTGCTGTAACAAACAGCTGGAAATGTGAAAGTGGCTTTGGAACAGAGTAATGGGTAGAAACGGGAAGAGTTTTGAGGTGCATGTTAGAAAAAGCCTAGATTGCCTTAAAGAAATTGTTGGAAGAAATACAGATGTGAAAGGTGCTTCTGATAAGGCCTCAAATGAAAATAAGGAACATGATTTAGGAAACTGGAGGGAAGCCAATTCTTATAAAGTAGCAAAGAACTGGGTTGAATTGTGGTCTTCTGTTTTGTGGAAGGTACAGTGGTCCTCCCTTATCCATAGTTTTGCTTTCTGCATTTTCAGTTACCTGTGATCAACTGTGGTCCAAAAATATTAAATGGAAAATTCCAGAAATAAACAATTTATAAGTTTTAAACTACATGTCGTTTTGTGTAGTATAATGAAATCTCACGCCCTCCTACTCCATTCTGCCCAGGATGTCAACTATCCCTTTGTTCGGCATATTCACACTATATAAGCAACCGCTCATTAGTCACTAAGTAGCTGTCTTGGTTATTAGACTGACTGTCACAGTATGGCAGTGCATGTGTTCAAATAATCCTTATTTTACTTAATAATGCCCCAAAGCACCAGAGTAGTGATGCTGGCAATTTGGATATGACAAAGAGAAGCCGTAAAGTGCTTCCTTTAAGTGAAAAGTTGAAAGTTCTCAACTTAATAAGGAAAGAAAAAAATCATATCCTGAGGTTGCTAAATTCTACAGTAATTTTTATTACAGTATATGTTATAATTGTTCTATTTATTATTAGTTACTGTTGTTAATCTCTTACTGTGCCTAATTCATAAATTAAATTTTGTTATGGGTATGTAGGTTTAGGAAAAAACATAGTATATATAGGATTAGGTACTATTCACAGTTTTAGGCATCCATTGGTGGGGTCTTGTAACGTATCCCCCCGGATAATGGGGGACTACTGTAGTAAGTGACAGACTTGGGTATTTAGCTGAGGAGATGTCTAAGCAAAATCCTGAAGGTGCAGCCTGATTTCTCCTTGCTGCTTATGGTAAAATGTGAGAGCAGAGAGATGGATTGAAGAAGGAATTGTTAAGCAAAAAGAAACCAGAACTTGAAGATTTGGAAAATTCTCAGCCCAGTCATGTTGCAAAAAATAAGAAAGTGTGTTCTAGGAACAGCACGATGATGGGTGTGGCTGAAGTAAATCCATAAAGAAATCATGAGTGTGACTTGTGAAACTAATCAGCTGTCCCAGCAGAAACGCTGCCAGCTTAGACCAAAGGGGACAGAGTGGGGACAAAATGAAGGAAGACTGTTGGACTTCTGGGCTTCTACAGGATAGGAGAATAGAAGTATCTAACTGTGAGCATGTGTTGTCCTTCAAGAAAAGGGAAGAATGACCCTGAGGGCAAGGCCGTCTTCCTCAGTTCCAGAGGGCAGGGCCACTTCCTTAGTTATTACTGCAATAATGCCTTCATTAACCTATCCATGTATTGTCTACCTGATACCCATCTTGTCTTCCTACTGTAGCCATAGTGAATTTCCAACATGCATTCTGATTTTATGTATTCACACCTCCCTCAAATCCTGTCCCCTCTAGTTTCAGAATCACAACTTCTTGCACTTTGCTCTTAGAAAGGAAACAAAATCTTCTAACAGCACCTATAAGCCCTCAAATGACCCTGCCTCTACCTGTCCCTCCAAACTCATCTCGTATCATCCTCCGCCTTGATCTCTCTGGCCCAGTCCAACTGATTTTCCCACAGTGCCTATACTCACCATGTACATCCTCTGCAGGGCCTTTGCATAAGTTGTTCTCTTTACTTATAATGATCTTCCTACCTTTCCTTGCCTAGGTAACACCTACCAATCCTTTAGATCTCAGCACTGAAATCACTTCCTCTGGGAAGTCTGACCTTGTGAAATTTCCCTGTTATGATCACTCGTGGAACTGCAAATTCTTCACACAATACTGTAGGCTCCATCAAGCAGGGACTGTGTGTTTGTGTTCATAATTGTATATTACAGGTGGGCACTTAACTCTGAGTAGGAACTTAATAAATATTTTTGAATAAATTTACACAGACATGAATTAATGACTGAATGAATTGAAAATCTCAAAGAGAATACACTTTGGATTGTTATTACTGTCTGCTGTAATTCTGACAATCCAGCTTTGTTTAATACTAATTTTAAAAACCCAAATACATATTTGATGAATGAATTGGTTAATTTTAACCCTGTATCACAGTCAGGGTTAAAATAAATTGTAAGGAAGCACATTCATTCCCATAGAATAAAGTAATTAATGTAAAAATCATCTCCTGAAAATAGTAAGAGGCACCATCAACTCTTGATACACACTTGAAGTTTGGTAGTCTGTGCTGCTAAACATCTTCCCCCAACTCCTTCCATCTTCTTTTTCCCTTTCTCTGTCTCTAGACCATTTCTTCCCCAAAGTTATTAAACTAAATTCTTTCCGCTCCAAACTCATTATGGGCTTTGCGTAAAAAAAAAAAAGTTCAACCTGCAGAAGAGATTACAGGATGTGAGCCAACCATGACTCATTTTTACTCTAAAGCTGTATTGTTGAGTACTCAGAATGCAGAAGGGTGAGCCATGCAGAAAAGTGGGGTTGGCTGTTTCCCTGAGGACTGGCTATGACTGTAGTTTTTGAAACATACAATCAGAGCAGCGTCTCACCCTTTAATTTTGACGACACAATGGTTTATCTTTTAATTTAGCTCTAAGAATATCTCTGCCATTTAGCATTACCTCTCCTGTGGCCGCCACCCAGAAGTTATCCTTTCAAGGACGATATGCAGTAGGGTTTTGCTCACGCTAGTGTTTTACATGCCAGTGTCTTACTCAGCTCATTGTTTTTTTTTCCTCTCTGAAAACATTTTATAGCAAAGGAATAATATCTCAAAAAGGAAAGACATTTATCAAACTAAGGGTAGAAAAAGGGAGACCAAGAAGTATTGCCAAGAAAAGCTTTTACTAATTCCTCACTCCATGGGAGGAATAGTTGCAGAAGCACACTCTGTAAATGATGAAAGGACCAAATTTAGAGAGTAAAGTTGTATCAAGCTCATTTGCTCTTGTGTTTGTTATTTCCCTCCCCATCTCATTCACTCCAAAGTTTGCATTCTCTCCTCCTTGTGGGTGCTAACTTTCATTTTGCTTTTCTAAATGATGTACTATATCTGCTGTAACATTCTGATTGGGCCTTTTCCAGCTGTACTTAGAATAGTGTAAAATCTCAAGATAGAGCTTTTCTTGCACTTAGAGAGTACATGACCCGTGATGAGGAAGTTCGGATAGATGCTGTTTAACAGAGTCAGCAAGAAAACTGACTTACCCATGAGAGATCTGCCTTCCAGAGTCTGACAGATGATGTCCCTGCAGATGACCAGCCTTAAGGGCTGATGCACATTGCTATCACTTTCCTTGGTAATCTGTTGTCAGGCTCCAAGCAGCTGTATATCATAGGTTTTTATCCTATGTTGTTAGATGTACTTGATAAATTTTGCCCAAGAGGCACACTTAATTTAACATATTTCTATTTATTTAATAAAAATTAGATTCCCTTTTATCCTATATGATTTGTAACATAGCATAATTATATTAAATACAACATACTTGTATATTGTTTTCAAACACGAGTATTCTATATAAGCTCTATTCATGTCAATGAAAACAATGATTTTCATTTTTGTATTATTGTGAAATCATTTTTATTGGTGGGACTATTTTTACATGGAGTAGAGAAGGGCAGCTAATTTAAAAAGCTTTTTAAAATATAAACATTAGCGCCGTTCTCCACCTAGTACCTCCTATCGTCCTTCCTACATGCTTGATAAAGAAAATTGAATTAACTGGTTCAGCTGTGCTAAACTGAACAAGCACTTGGTGACCAGTGATCAACCATCAAGTGACCTTCTTTGAAGCGGAAGTGGGCCCTCTAGACATCTTATGACCTTTGTTGTAGTCACACTGCTTTTGACTTTTTTTGGTTTAACTTAGACCCTGGCAGAGAATTACAAAGGCAAGGAGACACCTTGCCCCAGGGCACAACTGATTTGTTTCCAGAGAATTCATATGTCTGGAAAACTCTGAGTGGCTTGCATCAGCACGGGCTCTGATGCTGATTGTGGTGTCACTCTGGAGTCAAATTATCTGGAGTCAAGGTCAAGCCCGTTTCTTCCAGACTTAGTTTTGGAGAAGTTTTTCTTCTTTGAACCATACATTATAATAACAAGAGTATGAATTCCATCCAGAAGAGGTATGATTTTTTTAATAGTAAACTAGAAAACCCTTTCTGCCAATTTTAATTATACTTTGCTTCCACCCATATCTGCTAATACCCAATCTCCATGCAAGTCTGATTTTTCTTCTTGGCTCCTTACAGCAGAGTTTCATTTAAAAAAATACAAAATAATCTTAAAAAGGAATTAAAAGGGAAAACTTCATAACTTAGCTGATTTTCTATAAAATTTCATTCATGCCCTGGCCATGTGGCTGGAGTGTGCTGCAGAAAGGCAAACTTGGGCAAAACCTGAAGGGGTTTCCTGTGAAAATGACAAGGTTTCTGCCTACAGTCAATACTGTGTAGGCCTGAGCATCTTTACATGTTTGAGACACAGCTCAAGTGTCCCAGAATTCAAATGGGACCGAAAAAATGACTTACGACATGAAAACCAGAGCTTCTGAAGAAAACTTAAAGAAAACAAGATTATTTTACCTGGAGGAGGAAAACTAAGGGTAAATATAAATCTAGCCTAAGTCAGGATACTGCATAAAATATGGAAGCTACCTATTCCATTTGAACCAGGAATTCATATTTAGCTCCATTTGAGCTAAAATTGAATTTAGTTTTAATTTACACCAGGAGGAATTTGCAATTCATATTAAATTTTCTTAACCAGATCATAACAAAGGGAATTAAAAACTGGATATTCTTTAGTTATAATTAAGTACTGACCAAAAATTGTCTTTGATTATTGTTTCTTGAAAGCAAAGATGTGTTATAGATGAGAATGGGTATGACTATGTGTTCAGTACTTACTGCAAGTCAGACCCTTTGAAGCAGGAGTAAGCCTTCTAGAAGCATTATGACCTCTGTGCAGTCACACTGCTTTTGACTTCCCCTTAATTTAACCAACAGCATGGCAGAGAAGTACAAAGCAAAAGAGAAACCTTGTCCCCGAGACTCAGCCAGCTCACTTCCAGATAATTCATTCCCGGAAAACTGACTTGGTGTACCAGCCAAGATCCCAATGCTGATTGCAGGATCGCACACAAATTATCAGGAGTCAAGGTCCAGGCTGACACAAGTTTGCTCACATGGTGATCATAATAGTACAAGTGATGAAACTGAAGCCCAGGGAAATAACTTGACGAGACTCATAAAGCCAGGAAATGACAAGCTTAGATGAGAATCTCGGTCTATTGATGCCAAAGCTCATATTCTTTCCATCATCCCACACTGTATACCTAGGTGAAGTTTAAAAATCTTTTTCAAACTTTGGGTTATGTTAATATATGACACTAGTGATAAAGCTGAATGTTTCAGTTTGTTTAAATGCTAAATGGAACTCAAAGGTTAATAATGAAACAATGAAATAGCTTCTCCCCTCCCCCTTTTTAATTCTAAAACCCTTTATCTCTTTATTGCTAAATACAAACTAATAATTAGAAAATTCATAGCGAATTCTTAGTTCAAGGATTTATTTATATAATTGTTCCTATCAGAAGCTTTTAAAGGGCTTCATACAGCATTAAAGAACATAAAAGAGAGCATACGAGAATAACGTTATTTCCTTTGCAAAACGTAATATATTTTTGAGGTCTAATAGACCTTATTAATCAATTAATTAATTAATTAATTATTAACTAAAACTATGGGAATGAGAGCACCCAGTTTACCATTTCTGTACCTTTTTGCTGAACATGACCTGCTTCGATGAACAGTAGGCTTAGACCCCTCACAGAGGATCCACGTCTCTAAATCAGAAGGTATTTGTGTTCCTCTCTGCTTCTATAGCTACATATATCATTGCAGTCCAAAGAGTTTTTTTTTTGTTGTCGCAAAATTAAGGTGATTAAAATGGCTTCTAATGGCAGTAATTTTGCAGTTCTAATTACAGTGTTTATTATAATGAAGAATTTAATATAAATATATGGCAATTAACAGTGTTCTATTGGGGAAGACTGAAAATAATTTGCCCTAATCTAGAGATTTTCTGAGATCCATAATATGTTTACATTAATTCCTTTGCCCTAACAACACCACTGTATGAAATAGCTACAGGGATTTATAGAGAAGAAAGAGAGACTCGCTGTAGGAGAGTGACATACCATGTAGGGAAACCTAAATTCTGCCGCCATCTAATGGGGTTTTTCCCTATTAAATTACCATAGCATAAAATTAGATACGTAAAATCACTTAACTACATTTATTTTTCAACTAGAGTTTATATATTTTAAAAGTGCCCAGGAAAAACTCGAAATTTCTCTTCTTATACCCGAATTTATTTGAAATCCTATGAGAATTTCTGCTTACACACGTATTGCTGATCTCCATTTTTTATGGGTAATTTAGGTACAGAACTTTAAAAACATCAATACTATAAAATAATCCTACTGAATGAACAGGGCTACTTTATCCATTAGCCATCCTGCATTGCTAAATGGATTGCTTTTCTTAATTAACTTGGCACTTCTCAGCGCATAAAGAAGCAAACAATAATGATTTTTAAAAATATTTCTGATTTTCAAGCCTTTATTCCACTTCCTCAGTTTTAACCTGCCAAAAATGAAATAAATGCCTATGGAAAATGTAATTACTTTTCCCCTTTTTTAACTTCTTCTTAATTAACTTTTAATCTATGCTGTTACACAGGGAGCATCTCTTAATACTAAATGTGTCTAAAATGTAGGAGACAGAGATTTAAATGATTTAGATAAACATCTGCCCAGCACAGAGGCATAAAAATTACCAAATTAGGACATGGGTGGCTGAGTGCCAATAGTATCTGCCAGCGGAGAAAGATATTGCCTTCATTTTTTAAAAATCTTTTGCTTACAAACAAACCAACTTAATAAATGCCTTCTAACCATGCAACCTTATTTTGGAGCATGTTTCTTGGTTTATCCAACATAAAATCATAAAAGCTTTTAAATGAGAAATTGCAGAAAAAAACTATGCCATCATTTATGAAAGACATATTTTAATAGAAAAAAATCAACAAATTGGGAAATTTCAGTGTGGAGTGAAGTACGATTGTTTTATTTAGTTAGAGTGGATACTATCAACAGTAATTTTACAAAATCAGTTCAATGGTATGATCCCTGGTTGGTGTTCAGATAATTACTATACTTATGTCTAGTAATTTTCCTCTATTAAATGGAGCACAGAGTGGCAAGTAAAGACAGGAAGCTTTGACTCTTAAACACCTCCTTTATTATATGTGTGTAATTCATCTTCTAATAACTGAAAGAACATGACAATAAACTCCTTCTATACAAGGTGGAAACGATCCTACAGTCTTTATGCATGTCCAGTTAACCAAAATGTCTTGAACTTTTTTGCACAAGTTACAGTAGAAACACCTGCATGCACACACACACACACACACAACACAGAGAGAGAGAGAGAGAGAGACAAAGACAGAGAGAGAAGTGTAAGCATTTATCTACCTTCGATCTCCAAATCCCATTGAAATAAAGAAAGAAAACGAAGAATCCCATGAGTATATTCATGGAATTACTGAGAAGAGTAGATGAGGACAGTAGAGACCAGAGATTTCTATAACTTCTGAAACCAAAAGGTAGATAGGTCCTATTAAGTGGATAATCCAAGTTAAAGAAATCCCAGGAGTTTGCCACAGTGGTGCTGGGAGATGAATGACTTCTTGGCTGGTTACTGGATTTGAGGATCGCCATCGTTCTCTCTCAGTAGTCTCTCTGCATTGTTCTACCGTTTCTTGCTTCCGGTAGCATATGTAAAACCTGATGTCAGTATAATTTTCTTACCTTTTTAAATATCTTGCTCTTTATGTGGGTTGATCCTTAGTGTGTCACCAAGGATTTTGGTTTTAGATGTATCCCAACCTGGGGCTTCTGAAGGATTGGGTCTTTTGTTCAGTTTCTGGATTATTCTATTATTTTTTAAACTATTATTTCAACTCCATTTGTTACTTTTTCTCCTTCTGAAACACTTACTGTGGGCATGCTGTTTCTCTGAGATCTGCCCTCCAGTTCTTCTATCTTTCCCTTATGATTCTCATATTCTTGTGTTTTTTCTCTCTATTTTAAGTTATTTCTTCCACTTGATCTTATCATTACAAATATAGTTTTGATCTATATCTGGCCTTTTATCTTTTCAGTTCCATTATTGTAATTTATTGTTTATGAATCATGATTTAGTTGTAGAATATTTTCTAATTATATCTCTTTGATGGTTCTCATTCATTCTATTTTAATGTTTTCTTTTGACTCCTTTGTCAGGTTTACTTCATTGAGAAATATCACTTATAGAATTTTGGCTCACTTGCCATTTCTCAGGTTACTAATACCCTTTAAGTATTTTTTTTCCCTGTGTTTCATTGTATGTGCCCTTGGCCTTCATACACATGGGAATATTATGGGTTCTGAGCTAGTAGGGGAGGGGGTTGGAATAAAATGGAGGGCACATCACTTTTGCCTTTAGGTCAGATTACATTATCTGTCAAATCGGTTGTTCTCTTTTAAAGCATGGAAGTACAGCTTCCCTAGTCCTTTATTACCTGGATGATAAGTAAAAGGCCTCTGTCTGTCACAGGAACTTGGGGCAGTGTAGCCCACTAGTGCATGTGCTGGGTGACTGAGTCTCCTCCAAGTCTAAGAGAGTGACTGGGACCAGGCAGACCTTCAAAAGTCCACGCAAAGCCAGTGTACCTCCTCATCAAGGGAATTCACAGGCTTCTTTTAACTGCCCAGTAGCAATGCAATGTGTCACAGATTCTATTCTAAAGTTTTTAGTAGCACAATTTTAAAAAGTCAAAAACAGATAAAATTAATTTAATAAGGTATTGCATTTAACCCAGTATATCACATATATTATTATTTCAACACGTAATCAATATAAATATTTTAATAAGATTTTTTTTTTTTTGGTATTTTAAAGCACACTTCAAATTGGATTAGCCCAATAGCCCCACATGATTAGTGGGTACCATATTGGACAGTACAGTTCCAGCTCATTCTTCTCCAGCCACACTGGTTTCTTTGAAATTTCTAGAACATGACAGCCATACTTTTGCCTCACGGCCTTTGCATCTGTTTCTCCTTTCCTAGAACAATTCCCATAGATATAAACATGGCTTGTTCTCTCATCTCTTTCTAGTCTTTTTTCCAAATGTCACCATCTCAGTGAGGCCATGCCAGACCACTCTATTTAAGACACCTCCTACCTCACCCAATCCTTGCATTTCCTTTCTTCTTACCTGCTTTAGTTTTAAAATATAATTAATCACCTTTTAATAATATATAAATTACTTATTTACCATGTTTATTATCTATCTCTCCTCCCCACTAGAATCTCTCCCATGAGGGGATAAATTTTGGACTGTTTTGTTCATTTATGTATCCCTAGCTTCTCAAATAATGCCTAATATATAGCAGTTGCTCAATGAATGCTTGTTAAATGAATGAAAAGGATAAAGGCAGTGTAATACTATGCAGTCATTTAACAACGTAGAGTCATGTGTATTGACTTTGAGAGATATTTGAGATCTTTTGGTAAAGGAAAAAAGGCAACATGTTGAAGAACTATATAAACATGTATCTTTGCATTGTTTCAAAATATATGCCTGCAGATATAAATTTAGCTGTGTTTAAGATGGCATATCATATATCATTAATGTAAGTTTAAAGCCTGGTAGTAGCTATAAAATATTGTGAGCACCTATGATCTTGCTCCGAAAATTAACTCAAGGTGGTAAACTCCATTTCTTAGAGGTCACCACTGTATACCCCTATAGATATTTCTCCAGAAATATTCTGAGACCTCTACATTTTACATGTATTATTCTACCATCTTTTTGATTGTAAATACAGGGCCATCTAGATTTCATCATTTTAATTCCTAGAAATGATTTGATAAACTGTTCCTCACTTCGTAATCTTTGCTATCAAATTGTTAAGTTGACCTACTAACTGAATGAAAAGAAATTAGATATAGAAAAATGGACAGATTTCAGCTGTCCATTTGATATAGTGATTTGAATTAGTTTGAATGGGCTTCATGGCAATTTTCTAGCCTGCAACTGCTGTTACACAGAATTCTGTCAATTCACTGAAGATGTTTAAATACTCTGTGCAGCAATACAACTGATTTGTGTATTACACAAGTAATAACTACAGTTTGATTTAAAAAGAAAATATGCCCCAGAGAAAAGAGGAACTACTTAATGCAGCTTTTATTTTATTACTTTAGAACGTACACAGTCCTAATTCAATTTTTCTTTTGAAAAATGGAAATATTAATAGCATTCTAGTAGTACCTAGAATTGCCACTATGCTAAGGGCTTTAAATATTTTATCCCACGTGATTCTTACAATAAGCCTATAAAGTTGGTACCAATATTGCTCCTATTTTTACAGATGAGAAAGTTGAGGTTTAAAGAGTTAAAGTAACTTGCCCATGTCCACTCAGCTAGGAAGATTAGAATCAACAAGTAAATATCATATTTGCTTTCACTCCAAAACTATGTTCTTAGGTGCTATGTCACTAATATATTTACTGTAGCAGAACCAATGACTTCTGATTGTCTTCATTATCTTTATTTTTGTAGTCCTAAAATTACAAAGGAATTTTGACCTAAAACCTTTTATAAATCAGTTATATGAAACCGACATGTGTAATATTATATCACAACACTTAGAACAACAACCAGAACATAGTAGGTACACAATAAATAATTTTGAACTAATGATATCAGGAATGATTTTGTCTATTGTAACGTCCTAAATCTTTGCAGTGAAGGGAAAAAAACTTTATACAGAGGAAAGGGCAGATGCATGTGACATGGACAACTGTTAGCATTTGAGAATGGAATAGACAAATAAAAGTAATTAAAATTCACTTCATTGGAACCAGGTAGAAGTAATAGATAAAAGCAACAGATAGAAAGCTGGAAAGTACCAGAATATTCCACAATATGCCTATCTGAGGTGTCACTGCATAGAGATATATTTTTGAATACTTTACATAGATAATAATGCAGCTCTGTTAATTAAAAAATAGGAAGTCACTTGAGTTTATATAACTGACAGAAAAATATTTACTTCCTCTGGTAATTTTATGCATCTTGAAATATCTGAAGGCCTAGTTAAAATATGAAACACGCTCTGACGGCCACTTATAAAGACTTACTCATTCTTCTCCATTAAATTAGGCAACCTTGCCTTAGCCTTAGAAATATCACTCTGATAATGTTTCACTTTCTCTTTGACCCACTCTCCCCTCCAAACCTTGTCAACCACTTTCAAAATATTGCATCATGTTGGATTCTATGTATGTAATTATTCTCAAGTTCACCTCATCTTTTCATTCTTTCTACTGCTTCACTAGCACAGATCACCATCTGTGGCTAGAACTAATGAATTCACTTTCAAAATATTCTCCTTGTCTTAGAAGTCCAATTTACTTCCTGTTGTCACCAGATTTATCTTCCTACAACTGGGATCTGTTCTGAAATCTTAATTCCATGTCACCTTAGGTCAAAACTTAGGTCTGAAGCTTCCTCATGAAACTAAAAAATCTTAGAATCTTGCCCCAGCCAGCTTTCCTGGCTCCCTTTCTCACAATCCTTGAATATACCTCAATTACGATCATAAAGAGCACCTCATGACTGTCCCAAATTGCTGAGTACGTTCTCACACTAAATTCTGTTTCTAAAATATCATGGCTCTTTTGTCATCAATCAAAATCTTTGTCAAGCATCAAGGCTTAGAAAAAATGCCATCTTCTTCATGATGTTTTTCCTGGTCTCCCCCATTACACTCCCAACATGTAATTAATCATTCCCATCCAGCATTATTCGTACCTTTATTTACTGCATATCCACAACCCAGCTTTATTATAGGTGTCATCATGCATTTCCTTATTGAGCTTGAATGCTTTGTGGACAAGTACAATGAGTTATTTAAGTTTTTCTCCTTCAGCACCTAAGATAGGGCATTATTTACAGAAAAAAATCTGACACAATAAATATGTGTTTTTTACTGAAATAGCAAATGAGCTCAAAAACTGCAATAAAATATTCTTAAAATATACAGAATAAGGATAGCACAGGGGAGAAAACATAATCTCTATATTATAGAAGTGGAATGTGATAAAACTTGTATTGATAACTGGTTGAATTTAGATGGATGTCTTATTGGAAATGGGAAATAGAAAAGCAGAAGGGAAAATAAATCAAAATTATTCTTTGATTTCAAGTTTTCAGGGAAAAATTATTTTCAGGTACTGAGTTTGCCTGTATTGGGAAAGAGTGATTTTGTAATTTTCAGAACTGTCATCCTTTGTTACACTGTTGTCCTTCACCCACTATGCTCTCTGGGGGTTTCCAGCGATCGCACAACCAGGAGTTGTGGCTGCAATGGCACTGAAGTCTTGCAGCACAGGAAGTCTCGGTAATCAATTCCCCACTTTCCAGGTAGTGCTATTTGGCTCCATTCACATTAACTTTTCAACGTTTTACGTGAAGAAAGCCTCCAGATAGTGCGGAGGGAGGGAGAGCAATAAGTCCAGTGATTACAAATCAATCACTTTTATTGCTGCCAGAGCTGGTAGCAGAACACAGATGATAGGCAAAGAAATGGCTTTGTTCAATAACTGAGTTGCTCCTTGCGGGGCGGGGGATGAAACCTTGTTAATAATCCACTCTCGGAAAATACGTATTTTGTTTCAAATGTCGGGTGGCGCACAATAGAAATGTAAGTTTTCATAGTGGACCTTATGAACATCGAAGGTTATAAAGCATATTTGATTAGATTTAGGGGAGGATTAGCTCTACTGCAAGTGTGCAGTCAAAATCTCTGTGACACCTGTTCCTCTGAAAAATGGAAGGTACACACTCCCTCACTTAGGGGTGATTCAGGTAAGGTACTACTATTGAGTAAATTTATAAAATACATTCAAAACGGACAAAAAGGAATTTTATACACATAGGTACGCGTGCATATTTATTTCTGGAACAAAGTTATGACATTGCTATCATAACGATATGGAAGGAAAATGTCTGTCTGGATGTGGAAACAGCAGAGTCTCTTCGAGATGGACCTTGCCTGGATTTTGTTGAAATAACTTTTCATGCTATCAAATGTTCTAAATAAATCTCATTTCAGTGTTTGTTTGTGTTTTGGGGCCCCTATTTTCTCCCTCGTTCTCTCACATCATTATCACCAAATGCCGCACCCACGTTCGCTACAAGTGAGACAAAGAGATGCTATAAAACATGCTTCAATGATTAGAAAGACAGCATTTACTTGGAGGAGAGGATGCAAAACTGTAAAAAGTAATGTGTACCTTTGTAAATAGAATTCAAATTAGAGCTAAACTCTCAAGATTTTAATATTTTATTTTCGGAAGTGATGGGAGAACACCCACTCTGTTTAGAAGCCATGCAGGATAACAGAAAGCGTCCTATGGTACAGGACAGAACACAGTATTTATTCCCACAGCCAGCGTTGGCGTCTATGACATTAGAGCTAGTCATTTAATTTCTGGAGTCTTCCGATCATATTATTAAAAATGGAAACAATGACGCATTGCCAATAAGAGATTATGAAAATATTGGGATGACAAATAACATGTGACTGTATTTTAGTTACTCAGTATGCCATTGTTGTTGTTATTTTCCTGAAAAGATTCACTCCCACAAGGAAATTACAGAAAATAAGCACTATTGGTGTGCACTGTGCCATTAGATATTTTCACACCAACCATTATGCTGAACTCAGAAAGAGCATGTTTTAACTGGACGTAGAGCCTTTATTTGTTCTAAGAAAACCCTAATTTGCCCAGGTTCTATCAGTAACCATGGTTTCCACATAATACTCACGGAGGTGGCTGTAGCTTTTATTTCCTAATAAGACTCACTGCGATACAAGGTCTGACTCAGAGCTTTTCCTAGGAACACAAAAGGGAAAAATAAAAATGTAAGAGAAAAATTACTAAACTGTCCCTTGATAACTAAATGGTTGATCATAAATTGGAGTGTCTATGCAAATGAAGTAAATAATTAAAAACTCCAAGAACAGCGTTGACTAGGTGGTTGATGACTGGCAATTATAAAAGCTGAATTTTTAATATGCATACATCTAAGGAGCCAGTAAAAATTAGCTCCCAGACTAATGGACTTGCCTTTCTTCCGAGGCAGAATTTTAATGAGAGCATTATTTATAACAGAGAGCTCAAGAAGCAGGGTATTCTTGCTTAGTCTCATTTTTTAATTCCCTGACACCTTATCCATTAAACTATGAACTTCTTTACAGAAGAATAATACTTTATTTTCTAGGAAGTAAAGGTCAAAATGACCTTGGAAATTCATCATACAATATATACTCTAAAGATATGCCACTTAGAAGAAAAGAAATTATAAAGCCTGTTTCTAAATACCCGAGTAGTATGTGCTTCTTTTTTATATTCCAAATGATTAAATTGCATTTCATGGAGCTTTGGTCTTGATGCTACACAAAATGTTACACTCCCATAAACTTTCCATGTGATGCAATTGTTTCCTACATAAGATAAAGTTTAAACTCCTTAAGGATATTTAAATCATTTGTATATACTTTAATAATGCTTAAGAATGGTTTTAATCATTCTGATACCTGTACATTATTTAGCTGTTGATTTCTTTAAGATCTTTGAAAGTGTTGCATTTTTCTCTTGGCACAGCATTGGCAATCTATATCATGAGCATCACAGAGTCCTTTGACGTTCTTCTTAAGGTTAGATTACCACTTTCCAGTCGTAAGATTTCAGCCAGAGCTGTCTCTGCTCTTGCTTTCATGGTCCCTTCCCCCATAGTTGTGACTAAGCAAGGAATGTTTGGGAGATAGCATCTCAGGAGATTTTATTGGCTGTGTGACATCCCTCATAAACTATGAGTCAGGCAAAAGCCTGGTCCAAGGATGAATCAGAAGAGTGGCTTTAAACAGAAATTCGCCAGTCTCCTTCCAATTCCACCCCTTCATCCTCACCCCACTGCCAACCTGAAATCACAGGACCAAAGTTCAGATGTAGAGGAATCATTATCAGGGAACATGACAAATGGGCTCTCATTTGTTCAGGCATGTCCCTTTCTATTTTCTTTTCTTAAGCCGTCAGCATTTTATACACTCAGAAATGCTGAAGAATGTAGGCTTTCTAAGAAATCTTATGTTTTATTAAAATTCTCAGGAATAGAGTTTCCTCTCAATGTTTGGCATCAGACAGACAGCAGGCAAATGCCCAGGATAACCTGGATTCTTTATATCAACCAGAGCAAAGCCAGGATGTGCTCACTGGGAATCTGTTCAATAAGCTGGTTTGGTAATGTTACCCAATAACATTGGATTGTCAAGCAGTTAAGTTTTTTTATATATGTTTTGGCAATTTTGTTTTTCTTCTCTTTTTAACTGCCTGTGTTTGTCCTTTGCACATTTTCCTATTGGGATTTTTTTTTCCTAATTGATTTGAAAGAATTCTTCCTATATTAAAACTATTACTTCTTTCCTTGCTGCAAATATTTTTCCAGCTTATTATTTGCCCTTTAATTTTTATATTCTTAATTCATAGATGTGCTTACTCTTCTGTATGATCAAGTATATCAAGATTTTCTGTAGTGTTCTCTTTCATATTTTTATGTTTAGAAAAGCTATTCCTACTCTGATATCAGATAAGTATTTACTTATATTCTCCTGCAATTCTGGTTTGTTTTTAACAACAAATTTAATTCATTTGTTACGTGGTGTGGGGTAGATATTATTTATTATTTTCCAAATACTTAACCAATGTCCAAAGACCATTTATCAAGTGAAATTCTTTCTCTACTGCTTTGAAATATCTTATTTATAATCTAGTAAATAACTAAATACACTTATATGAGTCTATTACTAGGCTTATTAGTCTCTTCCAGTCATTTATTTATTTTTACTCCAATATCAGAAAATGTTCTACCACTCTCAGAATACTATAACATTTATCAGATAAGTATCCAGTTTTTTCAATTGTCCTTTTAGCATTAATTGAGCTGATAATATAGTTTCTCTCTTTTGATAATGCATTACTAATATTCTTTGGATTTCTTCCTATATAGTATAATTGAGAATGTTGTATAATTTTCTTTTTCTTTGAGGAAGGTTAGCCCTGACCTAACATGTGCTGCCAACCCTCCTGTTTTTGCTGAGGAAGACTGGCCCTGAGCTAACATCCGTGCCCATCTTCCTCTACTTTATATGTGGGACGCCTGCCACAGCACCTCTTGACAAGCAGTGCATGGATCCGTACCCGGGATCCGAACTGAGGGACCCCAGGCCACTGAAGCAGAATATGTGAACTTAACTGCTGTGCCACTGGGCTGGCCCCTATAATTTTCTTTTCGATCTGTCATCGCCCAGAGTTTTGTGAGTCTTTTCTTCTTGAGTCATAAAATGAATTGGAAAATATAACAGATAAAGTTCTAAGAATATGGCTGAGTCAACTAAGACATTCAATGCTTCCCTTTCATCTACCCCATCCAGAAACTATAGAAATAACCAACACGTTATAAAGATAGGGAAAAACTAAAAGCCTGCACCAGTCCTTGAAACTAGGAAAGGCATCTACCCATATAGACAATATTGAGTAATTTCTGCTGCGTGGGGTGCGTATGGGAACAAATGAAAGAATTTCATGATAGATAACCCACAACTCCATGTCCCAAGAGAACAGGGGATATTTCAGGAAGAAAGGAAAGGAAATCTAGGGAGATCTCTAATAACATCCCTTCATTTGAATGGTTGAGGTCTGAAAGCAAGGACAGGACTGTTGACAGATGACATTCAAAATTTCTACCACCACTGCAATAGTGTGGCTATGCCTAGCACATTAAATAGAAATGTAGCCATATTAGACCAAAAGCCTTCAGACAGCTGAACTTGTCCCAGGTGTGGCATTAAAAGGTACGAAGAATAAAACAATACAGTAAATCAAATAAGGGATGTGCAGGACAAACTTGAGATGATCATCTGGAATGCAAGGGAGAAAGAAAATGTAATAAAAATAACCAAAGGAAGACCATTTACATAGATAACTACCCACGCAAAGCTAAGACACTGATTTTCCTATAGCAACCCAATGTGAACTCCAACAAGAAGTTGGCAGTTGTTAGTGGATGTCTCCATGTTCACTGCACCAATTCCACAGGAGATGCAACTGCCACCTCTCTTCCTTTAATTGGCGTAATAGATTGCTAAAATTCCCGAAGACTTTGTTGTAAGCACTTTCCTTCATTTTCAGCTCCCATTTTTGATATGTAGGCCTTTGGTCATTGCACTGAGGAGCTAAGATGAAGAACCCAGCTGTTGCCTTTGCTCATGAGATCCCTTTATTTCTGCCCTATTTTTTTAAGGCAAAAATATTGTCATTTAGTTAAAAATTTACCTCACTGACTGAAAAGGAAAATATAGCTAATTAATATTAAAATCCTTTAGGTTAGATTTTAAAAGTTAGTAAGATGTTTTTTCCTTTGGTTTGAAGGTTAATTCATCCTAAATATGTGCAAACATTTTTTTGAGGCACAAATTCTTAACCACAAGAGTCACAAATTGAGCTTTTAGAAAAGTATTATATACAAAAAGCTACTTTTTAACCTCTCTGTACTTTTCTAAAAATAAATTCACATTTCAAGTTTTCCAGTTGTCATACATCTTTAAAGTGGCAAGCACAGAATTTTCACCTTTCATATGAGAGAAGTAAATGTCCCTTCAAAATACTCTGGCTGACAGATACACCATAACAAAGTAAGGAAAAGCAAAAATTTTAATCTTATATAAAAAGCCAATAGAAATATCTAATGAAGGATATGAAGAAAGTTGTTGCTATTTCTGGTCTGTCTTCCAAATACTAGTAATAGTGTCCCATTGTCTCACAGTCTCAAATTATTAAAGAAAACTGCTAGAAACCATGTTCTTGTAAACATATCACACCACATCACACCAACACCCACAGCAATCCCACCGCCCCTGCATACAAATCTGCCTCAGAATATTAGTTGTCAGGAATTTGTTCAGTTACCTACCATTTGAGACTGACATTAAAGAAATTGGTCCAGGAATCTATTTAGTGAAATCTGCTATTGAATAAAATTGCCATAAATTTAATAATATAGGTAATTGAAGATAGAAATGTAGATGTTTGATAGAAATTTAGGTGACCAAAATGAAGGTATTTGAAGATAGACATTTAAGGTATTGCAAAATGGAGTCCAAAGTGAGGTCATGAAAATTGTCGTTCTCAGAAAAACTAGAAGAAAAAATATCTTAATTAGGAGACTAGGATTTTTTTAAAAAACCGAATGCATTACATTTCAACAATAAGAGAGGAAAAAAAAGTCAATTTAGGAATAACTTAATTTGGATGTAGTTCCTATAACATTTCAATGTTTGCATTTTTAATATAGTATATACATATACAACCACTCAGAGTATGTGTGCGTGGAAACAGACACAAATACATAGGCGGTTCTTATATTTTATCATAAAGTTAAAAATTATAATGATAATTATTGGCCCTTTAGCTTTTTAAAAATAGTTACTCAATATAAGGTCAATCTGCAAAAGTAAATAGTGGTCCTGTATACTTGCAACAAACTATTAGAAAATTAAATTTAAAGTAAAATATCATTTAAAGTAGCATTAATAAATGCCAAATACCTAGCAACTAATTTAATGAAGGATGTGGAAGTCCTGTACACTAAAAACTACAGAATATAATTGAGAGAAATTCTAAAAGACCTAAGTATATGTAGGAACATGCCATGTAAATGCATTGGAAGAACTCAATATTGAGAATTGACAAAGATGTCAATTCTCCCCAAACTGATTTATAAATTCAGTGCAATACCAAAAAATAACAACAACAAAAAACAAAAAACATCAGTTTCTTTTATGGAAAGACAAGTTGATACTAAATTTCAAATAGAAATTCAAAGGGTCAAAGGGTGCAAATTTTTAGTTACACAGTGAGCATGTTCTGGGGATCTAATGTACAGCATGGTGACTATAGTTAGCAATACTGTATTGTACTGAAGTTTGCCAAAAGAGTAGATCTTAGCATTATCACCAAAAAAGAGATAACTGTAAGCTGATGGATGTGTTGATTAGCTTGATTGTGATAATTATTTCACAATGTATATGCATATCAAATCATCACATTGTACACCTTAAATATATACAATTTTTGTTTGTCAATTATGTCTCAATAAAGCTGGGGAAAAAATGACACTGAAATACAATTAGAAAAAGGATGTTTTTACAAATGGTGCAAGACTAATTTTATATCTATATGGAAAATGGTAAATTATTACCCCAAACTTATACAGTACACAGAAATTAATTCCAGATAAATCATAGCCCCAAAAATGAAATGTCAATAAATTTTCTAGAAGATAATAGAAAATGATATTCTAATCATCTTTGACCTTTACGTAGGTGAGAATTTATTAAACAGGCCACAAAATATGTTACTACTTAAAGAAAAGAATGACAAATTGGATATTATGAAAAACAATAAATTCTGTTCATTTAAAAGACCATTATGAAGAAAAGACAACCAGTGGCAGAAAATATCTGGAAAAACAAAAAGTAAGATGCAGAAAAATAAAGTAGTCCTAGAAATCATAAGCCAGCCCCGGTGGTCGATGGTTAAGATTCGGTGCTCTCACCGCCACGGCCTGGGTTTATTTTCCAGTCAGGGAACCACACCAGCTGTCTGTCGGTTGTCACATTATGGCAGGTGGGTGTTGCTGTGATGCTGAAAGCTATGCTGCCAGGATTTCAAATACCAGCAGGATCACCCATGGTGGACAGGTTTCGGCAGAGCTTCCAGACTAAGATAGACTAAGAAGGAGGACCTAGCCACCCACTTCCAAAAAGATTGGCCATGAAATCCTTATGAATAGCAGGAGAGCATTGTCTGATAGAATGCCAGAAGGTGAGAAGATGGTGCAAAAAGACCAGCAGGGGTCACTCTGCTGTCCACAGGGACGCTAGGAGTCAGAATCAACTCAACATCAGTAACAAAAACATAAATCAGAAGAAAAAGATAGGGGCTGGCCCCGTGGCCAAGCGGTTGATTCCTCACACTCCGCTTTGGCGGCCCAGGGTTTCACTGGTTCAGATCCTGGGTGTGGACATGGCACCACTCGTCAGGCCATGCTGAGGCGGCGTCCCATGTGCCACAACTAGAAGGACCCACAACTATAATATACAACTATGTACTGGGGGGATTTGTGGAGAAAAAGCAGAAAGGAAAAAAAAAAGAAGTTGGCACCAATTGTTAGCTCAGGTGCCAATATTTAAAAGAAAAAAAAAAGATAGACAATTTCCAATAAAAATAAATAGGTAAGAGATTTGAACAGGACATTTACAAAAGAAGATATTCAAAGGGCTAATAAATATATGAAAATGTATTTAACATCAAAAGGTATTCAACGTCATAACTCATCAGGATATGCAAATTAAAACAAAATGAGATAACATTATACAACCACTATGATGCCTATAAGTAAAAAGTTGGGAAATATTAACTTTAGGCAAGGACATAGAGTGAGTGGAACAAGAATGTTCATATGCATTATTTGTAATAGCTATTACTAATGATAACTTCAAATGTCCATCAAAGGTAGCATCAATCCATAAATAGGATAGCTTCATGCATTGGAATATCATACAACAATGAAAAACAATGAAAGACTACTACATATAACATGGATGAATCTTATAACCATAAATTTAAAATAATACATAATTAGTAATTCCACTTATATAAAGTTCAAAATCAGAAAAAACTAATCTGTATTGATAAAAATCAAAGTAGCGGTTACCTTGTGGGGAGTTAGTGATTGGGAGGGGCATGAGGAAGGCTTCAGGGTGCTAGTAATGACCTATAAGTTCATCTAGGTGTTTCCACTTGGCAAAAACTCATCAATTTAAACACATGATTTCAGCGCTTTGCTGTATGCATGTTATTATACTTCAGTAAAAATGTTTTCTTACAAAATAAAACAGAAATATGCAGAGAGGAACTGCACACCCTCGGGGGAAAAATAAAACAAACATCCTTAAGGCAGAGGCGAAATTCAAATGCAAACCCACTCACTAAGTCCAAGACCAGGAAATACAAAGATGGTGATACCTAAGTGAAAGTGATATATTTTCATCTCAGTATACATCATCGTAGCTCTTTATGTCTTTATGTGTTGTGCTTAAGGAAAAATGCATTCTGATGTCTGCAGTAAGAAAGAACAGATTGTAAATGCAAAAATTGTGCTTGAGTTTAGACTTTTCAAAAATAATTGTTAATTTTTTTAAATAACTGATTAGTAAAAGAAAATTTCTTTCAGACACCTTCCCTTATATGGAATCAAAAACTTATTAAAATAAGCTAAGTATATGTCTGTATTTGAATGTACTTTTATATGTGAATATCTATTTTATATGTTTCAATATGTATTTCACGTAGTAGAGTATACATTTAAATACAAAGTCACAGGAAAACATATATTCAATCCTAAATGAATGGAAAATAATGTTATGGATAATCCAAGATCATTTTCATTTCCATTCGAATGTGGAATACCTTGCATGATTGTGAAGGCATATTTATCTTCTTGATTAGAGTTTGTTTAGCCTGATATTAAAATTAGACTGCACTACTTGAAGGCACACACCTGATCTTGAAGAATTTATATCTACAATATATTGGTTATCAGAAAGAAGCTATCTGGGGATTAAGTATTTTACATCAATATTCATTCAAAAAGATAAGCAACATACTGATAAATGTGAATTAGCTATAAATTAAAATAAGCACATGGCTGAAAGTTAAAATGAAATTAACAAGTTGGCCTAAAGTGAAAATTAGGATATCTCAATGAATTTTAATCCTTCTTAGTTCTATTCCTGTATGTGTCTGTGTGTGTGTCTCTGTGTTTTGAGAAAGAGTCTGTGCTATAATAAGAAGATCATAGGCTTCAGATTCTGGCAAACAAGTATTCAAATACTGAGTCGGCTACTTTTACGATGCTTTAGCAAGTTACTTGGTCTCTTGTAGTTCTTGTAATAGCATGTGCCTTGGACTATGATTGTGGAGATTTAACCACAATGGCATATAAGTTAATAGCTTGCTTTTGGTGGGGCAATTCAAGAAGTAAGCAGGGGTCATATGATGATGAATTCGGTTCGTGATATCTCAGTGTAATGGGACCATCCAACTGTACCATGATCAATAGCAAATTGGATGTAGAGAGATCCAGGCTGGAGATGTGATTTATAGACTCATCATACATATTGGCAAAGGAAGCTACAGGGATGAACCAAGGCCCCTCAGATGAGGATGTGGTGTGAGAGAAGAGCTTAGAATCCAGAAACCTAACAACAACATTTAAGGGAGGCCAAGAAGATATGTATTTTGGATCTTATGATCTGATGGTATAGATATACCATCCATACCATTTGACTTCACATACAAATAAACAGAAAGAAACTTGAGCAAGTAGAGAAAAATTATTTAATAAAAAAATAGATCACAAAAGTCTCTGGGTACCTAAGGGCAAGAATGAAACTGTACCTTGTAAGGGGCTGGAGCCAGCAATAACACGCCTTCAGGGATCCTGAGAGAGTGCTCTCTCACTCCTGCCTCTACTTCCACCTGCATGTCTTCTTTATTTGTTCCTCTGAACACATGTTGAAAAAAGTTTACACCACAGAGTCTGGGTTTTACGTCTGATCCACCCAAGAAGCCAACTCAACATGAAAGTAGAATTTAAGTCCTGATTTTGAGTTTTGGAAAAAGGGTACTGTTTCAAATAGAAATCCTACGCATTTTCTCTGATTGCCGCAGAACTACCAGCCAGACTGCACCACGGGACCAGAGCCATCCAGTCCCTTGTTCTAGGGGTGCTGAGCTCTCTCCTCCTCTTGGCTCCCATGCAGGCAGGCAGACCAGCCATATGCCCAGATTTCTACCCTTGCTGACCACTTTCAGACTTGAGTAAAACTCTACACTGGAGGGCTTGGAACCAAGCACATAACATGGCTGCCAAAGGAGATGATGCACTCCAGAAATATAGGAGACTGTGATTTCTTTTTTCTTTTTCTTTCTTTCTTTCTTTCTTTCTTTCTTTTTTTTGGTGAGGAAGATTGTTGCTGAGCTAACATCTGTGCCAATGTTCCTCTATTTTATATGTGGGATACTGCCGCAGCATGGCCTGATGAGCAGCATGTAGGTCCATGCTGGGGATTTGAACCCACAAACCCCAGGTCACTGAAGCAGAACACGTGAACCTAAAAGCTATGCCACCAGGCTAGCCCCTAGGAGACTTTGATTTCTGAGAAACAAATTTTAACTGAATCCTACTCTTTCCTTCCTCTCATGGATTATTCAGTCATAGGCTTTCCTGCATCCTGTCCACAAAAATCCTGTATGCCAAGGAGTACAACTGCTTGAGCGCCCACTGTTCTTTTCATGTATAGCCACTGCAGTAAGCCTCATTTCACGTCTGTCCCTGCCTCACTTCTCTCTTTTCTCACCCTCACGGGCCTGGGTTTTCACCTCCCAAATAAAGCATTAGCACATTAATCCTTGCTTCAGGCTCCATTTTCTAGGAAACCAAGTCTGAGCGAGGCAGCTTATTGTTCAGATGGGCTCCACTACCCCCCTGACTCTGTCTGCATGAGGAAGGCAAGCAGAGTACTCCCAACACATCTGCCAGGGACCCATCCATGTGACTCTGTGGCTTTAAAGGCACAAGCGGGCTTGTTTCCAGAGCAGAAAGAACCACTCCCATCAGGTCAGACACCCCAAAAGCTATCTGACAAAAATTAAAAGTGTAGTCATCAAAGATTATTCTGTTGGTTATTACTCCTTCCCTGTGGGTCTGATAATTACAAGTGCTGCTAGTTTACATTTTTCTCTCTTTACACAGTTGAATGAATCTGATCAGATGAAGTGTTACTAGAAATATAGTATAATTCTGTGAGAAAATAATACTGGGAAATTTATTATAACTGATAAGTTTTATAGATTAAGGTAGTGACATGAATACATATGGATAGACAGATAGACATATGCATATATTTTTAGGAAATTACTCTAGGAAATTAAAATTTTACAATTATTTTCAATGTTGATAAATTACTTTCATATGTAATTATATGTCTTTATCAAAATAATTTCCTTATGAGGCACATCTGTTGGATTTCCAAAACCCATACAGTCGCTGACTCAGCTCAGTTCACTGAGGCAGGGTGGGGAGGATACTGGCACCGTTGTTCTCTCTTCTGTAGAGGGAGGTGGAGCAACCAGCAAGAAGGTGGGTTAGGACTTGACAATCAATTTTTGCGCGACCTGTGGGATCAATGCTTAGATCTTTAAGGGAACCTCAAATCTCTGTCCTTCCATTGCTTCTTATAATCCTAAAACATATCTAAGTATAGTGTTGATGCAAATAATCCATAACTAATCTATAAATGAGAATTGAGATGAGTTTATTCTGAGCTAAATGAGAGGACTCCATAGCCGGGGGCCTTCCTTCCCCAAGGAAGGATGGTCACTGACAAAGTGGGCTCTACAGAGTGGTTATATACCCTCAAACAGCATGTTTCCCATATGATTGAAGTGTCCCTTTTACAATAGTCATGAGACTGCTCTGTAGGCACAGTGATTGATGGACACAGCAGGTAGTAGGTCTCAGTGGGCACAGCAGGTGGTAGGTCTATTGTCTCGAGCTGGGTGGTCACAGGTGAGCACAGCAATCAGTTCCTAGCCTAGGGAGAGATGCTTATCCTTAAGGAAATGCCAATGTGGGGGAAGTTGCACTTTTATCTTAAGGACATTTGTTCTTGTCTTTGGGACACAGCAAATGCTTAAATCAGATAGACAATGCGTGCTCAATGGCCACGTTGGGCCCTTTTGGAAAACACAAAGTCAGACCGAAGTAGGTTTACATCAAATGGCTTCCTCATATACTCCAATATATCCTATTGCTTGCCATGCCTATTTGTCAGTAGTCAAGGTCAAAAGTAAAGATAGTCACAGCAAGAGAGAAAGCAATATAGAAAAACATGAAATACTTCAAAATTAGGTCTTCTAAACACTGAGAAAAAAAATAAATCACTAACTTTTCTTCACATCCTGCCTCATCATCAGAAGGCACTGTTTAGCCTTCTTTCTTTCCCTTTAATGCATTTGGCAAATTGTATGAAGCGTACAACACGACCACAGAAGAGACATAAATACTGGGTAAATTGTGTATCAGGGCCCTCGGCAATAATCATCTCACAATCTGGTAGGGAAATCACTTTGTTTAAATAATTTGTTATGTTCTGAATTCATGATGTTTAAAATGCTAAATTTTACTACAGTTATAATGTTCTCTTACTTGTAGCAATTCTTAAATCAGCCAAGTTAAAAGTTAGAATTC
The DNA here is from genome assembly GCF_041296235.1 of Equus asinus. Taxonomy (NCBI): domain Eukaryota; kingdom Metazoa; phylum Chordata; class Mammalia; order Perissodactyla; family Equidae; genus Equus; species Equus asinus. Next base: position 23,820,137 of record NC_091808.1, on the reverse strand, counting down.
CAGAGAAAGCAGTAATGCAAAAACTTAATCACTGTATTTAAACTGCCAATAAAATTCAAGCAATACACAGAATCTGGCAACCCCTGTTGAAAAGGCAATGCTTGGGGCAAACTGGAAAACCAGCTAGGAAGTTTTCTATCGATTAGATGAAAGACAATTTGGAGTCTCATGTAAATCGACTTTTGTTACCTATTTTATTAATTGCCTTCCTTTAGCAGTCAGATTTCAGACTTAAAAGAATCTAGGAGCTGAAGACCAGAGAGAAGATCCTGATTGTTTCAGCCCCAACCCCAGTCCCAGATCTTTTGTTCTTGTTTTAGATGAGAAAAGAGAGTTTATAAAAGCAAACTAATTCTGATTAGTTTAATCAGCTGTTTAGGTCTCTAACTTGAAGCAAAGTAGTGTGCTTGAAGGAATATGGGCTTTGTGGGCATTCACATTGAATTTGAAATCTATCTTTTGTCACTCCTTGCCATGTAAATGTAGGCAAGTTACTTAACCTTTGGTGTCTCTGTTTCTTCATTCTTAAAAAAGTGATCATAGTTATGATAAGACTTTTATAAGAAATCAAATACATCACTTAATATATGACACAGATAGAGCACGTGGTATATGGTAAACAAAAGTGAGCCCAAGTGTGGTGGCTTGGTGGTGTAGTGGTCAAGTTTGAGTACTCTGCTTTGGTGGTTCAGGGTTCACAGGTGCAGATCCCAGGTATAGACCTACACATTGCTCATCAAACCACACTGTGGCAGCGTCCCACATACAAAATAGAAGAAGAATGACACAGATGTTAGCTCAGGGCCAATCTTCCTCACCAAGAAAAAAGTGAGGCCAAGGATTTATTGGCAGCAGAATTATCTGAAGATTTAAAGCATTAAAACTACTGATAGACTTAAGTAAGAGACCTAGTCCCAGAACTTTCTCAGATAAGTTCCACAGAACTAACAAGACCTTTAAAAGAATGCTAATTTCAAATTTGATGAATAACGTAGGGTAACCATGTTATGCTGACCCTCTTTGTTGATCAAACTCTTCAGGACACAAGATCTTCAGGCCAAAGAACCACAGCAAAACCAAACACTAACACTCACCTAACAGCTGCTTTCTCGAATTGGAGGCAAGATCCTCTAGGCAGAATCACTTGGTTCTCAAACCAGACTCACCAGGAAGGCTCATAAAAACACAGGTGACGGGCACACCCCCAGAGATCCGAAACAACGGGTCTAGACGGCATTTCTAACAAGTCCCCAGGCAAGATTGAGGCACTTCATCTGGGGACCACACTTTGAGAACTACTATATAAAGATATAGTCTCTTAGATGCTTTCAAATACAAGGCTATAAAGTAATGTAAAATGAATGGCAACAAATATTTATGTACATAAAAATTAAATAATATAAAGATATACGTATATTTAGGGACACCAACTGTCTCCTTTCTCCAGCCTCTCCCTGAAAACCACAATTCAACTGAGACATCCAGAAGTAAGATCCTTCCAGAAGTAGGATCACGCCAAGACTCCAAGCTGCATAGTGCTGTAAATCCTTTCATAAACTAAATTTTACCTAACAACAAACCTTCTGTTGTTGGTTGAATTGTGTCCCCTGAAAAGACATGTTCAAGGCCTTAACCCCAGTACTTGTGAGGGGTACTGGATTGTAAATAGTCTTTGCAGATGTAATTAGTTAGGGTGAAGTCAAACTGGAATAGGGAGGGCCCTAATTCAATATGACTGATGTCCTTATAAGAAGAAGAGAAGACAGAGAGACGCAGAGGGAGAATGTCATGTGAAGATGGAGGCAGAGATTGAAATGTTGCATCTGCAAGCGAAGGCATGTCAAGGATCGCCAGCCATCACCAAAAGCCAGGAGAGAGGCATAGAACATAACCTCCTTCAGAGCCCTCAGAAGGAACCAACACTGCAGACACCTTGATCTCGGACTTCCAGCCTCCAGAACTGTGAGAGAATTAAAATTTTTATTTTGTTGTAAGCCACCCAGTTTGTGGTACTTTGTGATGGCCACCCTGGGAAACCAAAGCATCCTCCTTACCCCAGTACTTACAAGATTCTCAGCCTAACTGTGAAATTTGCTTCAAGTCTCAACATTTTTAGTGTATTTTTCTCCCCCACTCATTTTATCCTCTCAGCCTTAGGAGGGCTGCATTAAAGAAGGAAAGGATGTGAGAGGAAGGTGGGGCAAGTGTGACCATCTCAGCTGCGACCACTAGAAGTCACAAAACCTGTAGTACTATGGAAATACTCTTCTGACCATTTCCCTCTGGCTCCACACCAGGTCTCTCAAGCTCTGGGTCCTGTTTTAATTGTCCTTCACCCTTAGCTTCTACATCCTGGCTCTCTTACTTATTTCTGGCTCTGATCCTTGGCTTTCCTCCTGGCTCTTCCTGCCCCTTGCTTTTGGCTTTGATACCCCTGTAGTGTCCTGCAGCTGGACCTGGGAAAACTTTCCACTTGCCCTTCATTTTTGGCTCTTGCCATTTGGATGTATCCAGTTCTTCCCTGTCCATCCCTGAGTCCACTCTTAGCAAGGAAACAATCTTGTCACCCAAGAGGTCCACCCAACTCTGCTTTTTCATAAATAAGTTTCTCTTCATCAATCTTCTTTCATTAAACTGTGTGTCTGTTCCCTGAAGACACAAGATCTTTTAGATTCTTCACTATTTGTTTCCCTTCTCCGTTCCCACTGCCATTTTCAGGTTGTTGTTCCACTGTCTCCACTCAGTAATCTCCTCTACTTTTGCTCTCTACTTTTGCTCTTTTTTCTTCCTTGTCCCATCTGTCTTCTGTCTTCAGGACATCATCCCACAATCATCACTGTCTTTAATCCCGCTTCACCCTGTCCTTCCTTTCTGTGTTGCCTGACACAGTGGTTCTCAACTCTGGCTGCACATTAGAATCATCTGAGAAGCTTTGGAAAACTGATTCTCCAACCGCCCTGCTCCTGGAGATTCCAGTTTAATTGGAGAGGGACTAAGCATCAGAATTTTTAAAATCACTTCCCAAGTAATTCAACTGCTCATCCACTGTTGATAACCACTGGCTGAGCAGTTTCAACATCTGTGATCAAGAGCTTCCTCACTTCCTAGTCTCACAGCTCCTTGGTTCCAATTCTAAGCATTGTCACTTTGTCTCACATACTCCATCACTCAGACATGCCTTACAACTCGTCATAACTTGAAATAACGCTACCATCTACCAGCATGATCTCAGACTCTGACATTGAACTAATTGCAACCTTTTTCTCACATTTTCCACTTCCAGTGAACAAGCTCTAAATTCTTATTATGACCCTATATTGTTCCTTGACTTTTTCCAATTCTTCACATCTGATGACTTTACTTTCAGTTCTACACAGTCAGAAATGTGGTCAGCCATTTCAGGAATGCTACCACCTATTCGGATGGAATACTTTTTCTGTATTCATCACTTTCCACAAAGGGGAAGGAACTTCTGCTTCCTAGGAGAAAAGGACTGGAAGAATACTTGAGGCCTGTTTAGCAGAGCCCCACATAGACACACCCCCAAAGGAGGATACCATTGATAAGCATCTGATTGGTAAGCATGGAGGAGGGACCTGTACACTTATGGCTCAGTCTCTTTATCGCTCTCCTGAGCTACCAGGTAATAAGGACAGTTTTTCAGCTCCACTAATCACTTTGTGGATATGTTTAATTCAGTGGAAGAAATAAGTATGGGTTTCCAATCTGCGTTCTTTAGCTTTAGCTACAACAAAAACAAATCTTGTATTCTGATCCCTATTTGTCAACAGACTCAGCTAATTAAACTCCGTTCACTCTCCTGTTGTTGAGTATTTGATCTGGGAATTCATAAAACAGGATTTCTGTCCTCCAGCTACTCTTGTTGCTGCACACAGTTAGAGAAATGCACAGTCATACTTACTGGGTCCACTGTAATTCTTTACTTCTAAACTCAGCTAGATCCTCGTTGTTATGTCTTTCTTTTTATTCGTTATACATGCTTAATCTTTAGTTCCTTTCCCATAGCTATTCCTATGTTCCCAATTCTTTTAAAGCTCTAATACTAAATCTACCCACTCCCAAATTTTCAGTGGATAACCTCAGTTCATACAGTTTTGAAGAAATCATACAACATTTACACTCTTTACTTTCCTCCTCTTCACTTTAAGATTTATCTCCATGCATCTCCTCTTCCTTTGTGCTTCCCTCTCAGGATCAGCCATTCTTTTTCCTTCACAATTTTCTCACTCTCGCCCTTCTCTGAGACTTCATTCCATCCAGTCCTGCTATTTGTTTACATCTTTAACTTCTCTCCCTCTGCAAATAATTTCTCTCTGCCTGCCAACATGAGCACAATAAACAAGGCTGCAAGGTGAAAACAAATCCTCAAATCCTCAATCCTTGAAATGACTTTTTTGTTTTCCTCCGTTCAGCACATAATTCTTGAATCATCTAGATTTGCTGACTCCATTTTTTTCTTTCTTTCTCACACTTCACAACAATATTTAACCTCCCTTAAATCAATGGAAATGTCTCATTTATAATTCATCAATAAAATCATAAACATCATATTGGCGGCTTTTCTTTTTTAGTTCTCACGTTGTCTCTCTCCTCTCTTTCCCTTTTCCCAATCTACCCATATCCTAGGTTCCAGCTCTTTATGTAGCTGATAATATAAAGCTGCTGTCACTCCCCCAACTTCATATTCATATTTACAATTATTGACTTCAGCCTAAATTCAACAGGTCTTTACTCCAATTTCTCAGCTAACTCTTTATTCCTTAGTTAAACAAATGACAACTTTATTTCCTAATGACTCAGGCTCAAAGTATTGGTGTCATTTCATACCTTCATTTTTTAGCATCTCCATAATTCATTGTGTACCTGCTTCTTGTCAAGGAGTGCATTTATGTCCTGGGGGTTGCAAAGGAGAATAAAACACTATTTCTCCTCAGTGATCTCATACTGTAGTGGGGAGGAAGACGGATGAATAAACAAGTGTGTGAGAAGTGCTGGTCTAGAGATATGACTAAAAGGTTGTTGGAACAGGACAGAGAGTGATTCATACTATGTGTGGGAGTGGGAAGGAATGCTTACGTGAGGTGAGTACTTCAGTTGAGTCTTTAATATGAGTTAGGCATTTGAAAAGGAGAGAAGACACTTCCAGGAGGCTACTAGGATGGCATTTATAAGGTCAATGATGCGTAAAGCCAAGTGAAATTTGGTTTAACTGGAGTATAGAATCAAAAAAGGATAGGACAAAGGAGAATGAGTCTAAAGAGTCATTGTGATGGTCTCTACAAGCTGGTCTACCAAGCCTGTCATCAAATCGGGTTTTAGTGCAATCATCCCAGCAACAACATAGGGTGGGGAAAATAGTCGCCTTTGATTCTGCTTCTCCAATTTTGCAAGCATTCAATCACTTGTTATATCTTGCAAATGTGCCCTTTACACTGTCTTTTACATCTTTCCTTATTGTCTATATCCCCTGCCCCATGCTGGTTCAGGAGCTCAGTACCCTTCCCTTGGATATCAGACTACTGGTCTCTGACTCCAGATTCTAAAATGGGACTTGATGACATCAAGAGAACAAGCCTTATCATGTCATTCCCACAATAATAGACTTTTTAAGACATCCCACTAGTACACTGAATGTAATCCCTTCATCATGACATTTAAGACTTTCCTCAATGACCTATCTAATTATCTGCTAATATGAAATGGACAAGTTCAGTGTCACAGCCAAGCAGCAGTTGTACCTGATATTTGTGCATGACGGAAGCTTTCTTTCTCCTATAACTTTGCTTTGGTGTTTTTTCCCCTTGAATACTGTCTTCCCCCTCTGCCTTTTGAAACTCTGTCCATGCTTAAAATTTTATCTTAAAATACACCTTCTCCCAAGATGAAGTTTTAGATTATTCCAGATATATGTGATTGTCCCTTTTTGCCTTTATGATACATTTTACCTTTTTTATAATGTGACTTAAAAATATTTCTGATGCTGTCATCCCCCAACTGACTGCCACAGAATGTAAACTTTTGAAAGTGACACTATATTACCTGTTTGCATTTTCTTTCACTTCATTTTACACATTGCCTTACCAAAGTATATGTTAATTAAGGTACTTACTTTCAACATAATTTAAGGGGTCACTACATGCTTTTCTCTTTGGTTAACCTTCATACTTCAAGATGGCTATGTGTTTGGCCATGATAATTTGTTGTGTGCCGAGCAAGAAGTAATATCCTTAGTTGCCTGTATTTTTGATGTCTCCTCCCTACTGTACTGCCTCTAGAAGGTAAAAAAAAAATAGACAAATTGGATCAATTGTGTTTCAAACTGGATGCTTCAGGCACTGTAGTCTGAGAAAAAAGAAAATTTAAATTTTGCAATGCCAAGCAAAGAATATGATTTAGTTGTTTTTTTTTTTTTTTGTCAGTCAACTCCTTGATGTCAAGTAGTTGCTACCAGATTAAAAGAGAGACACATTAACTCAAAGTGCAATGTCCAGACCCTCTTGTGATTTTCCTTTCTCAACTCTATTATGTGATTTCTTAACTCCTTTACTCATTTTTGTCCTGAAATGGCAGAGCCTTGGGTGCTTTACTGATATATATCCTGAATGTATTTCTTGCCTCAGTTTAAAGGCTTTCAATCTTGTGACAAAATAGTAGTGATGATAAATAAAATAGAAATTTAAATGCAGATATTATTTTCCATCCTAACTTTATTTAAAGAAGTAATAAAATGATAAAAGAAAAGTGTATAGACCTACAGAGACCAAAGTAAGACATTATCACATCAAAAAGTGATGGATTATATTTCATTCATACTTTTTCTCCTGCTCAACATAACAGTAAATTATTAGCAACTATTGTAAATGAATTATGAGATAACTTATTCATGTGTTAGTTCATTCATTTAGGATATACTTATTAAGCATTTACTATATCCCAAGCAACTGTACAAGTTATTAGGCATATATAGATAAAAACATACGGACACTTTCCTACAACATGTCAGAATGATGATAAATCTAAGTCAGCAAAGAAAAGAGTGGAGATAGAAATCGGGGTACAATTCATGCTGGGAATTATGAGTAACTGTCCAAAATACCAAAGATGGGCAGAGAGAGGGACAAAGGAAACGGGAACCTCATTCCTGTTCAAAAGCCAGAATTAACCAGAGAATAAGAAGAAACTTCCAGTTACAAGTTTGAAAACGGAAGTCATCCATTTTAGAACAAGTGAAATTTAGTGTGCCGTCCAGACACTGAGTGCTATAGGAAAAAATGACATTGAGACAAACCTTGCCCTTTTTTTGATTCTAAATAAAAATAAAACACATATGGAGGCAATGAACAGGAAAGATGTCTAGAAGATCCAGAAGAAGAATATCCCTTGCAAAATGGTTTTCTGCACAAATTAGAAAAAATATATTTAAAAAACAAGAAAATATCATTGATACAATCCAAGACGACATTATATTTACTTAAAAAGTTAAGAGATAAGCAGAAATGAATGAAAAGAAAATTTCAATGTGAAAAGGAAGAGGAATACAATTTAAAAATATATTGAAAGAACATTAACTACGTGATAGCAGAATTGACACCACAGAGAAGTGAATCAGTATGTGGAAGACAACTGTGAACACCTTTTCCAGGGAGTGAAAGAAGAATATAGAAGCACTCACAGTATGCAAAGGAACAAAGGAGTTGTAAAAATGATGTCGAAGATGACAGTTTTGGAGGTCTGAAAACAGAGTCATCACATGGATAAGTGACATTTCAGAAGAAAATGTCAGAACACATGTAACCAAACTTCTCCCCAGCCTTACTAAACACCTGGATATGCAGTTTGAAAGAACTCTACAGACTTCTGCAGATAAAGATGGAAAAAAACACACCAACTTTATTCCACAGATTTGGGCACCCAAACCCAAGCGCTCACAGGGCTCAGTTCATTTTCTCTGGTAGATACATTCTGGAAAGCCTCTTGAATTGAAAGAATAAAGGCAAATCTGCAAGTCTACAGGAATAAAAATACATTAGCCGTGCTAAAGAACAGTTTACCTCTGAAACATGAAAGGCTAGGGTACACAAGGACAGATTTGAAGGGAAAAAAAGTGACTTCGTAATTTTATAACACACCAAATTTCTTTTACATGTGCAGGGACAAATTTACAGTCCAGTCCAAATATATATCAAGTAGATGCTGGAAAATACACACTCATAACACACGCAAACATGAACTGAAGGAGAGAAAATACCAGAAGGACTAGAACTTTATGTTGTATAACACTAAAGGTTTAAATATTTCGAAGGAGAATAAAAGCAACAATGCAGCTGCAGTGACTAGAGCAGTGCTAGCAGAGTAGCACTCATTTAATATTTGATGAAAGAATAAATGTTCTAGATGATTATAAATGAACAAAAGTGAAACTAACAAAAATCAAAAGAAGTCAAAAACCTGAATAGAACCATATCCTGGGAAGAACTGGAAATAGCTGATGACATCTAACCTCAAAAACAGGTGCTGGGACCAGATGGTTTTACGAATGAGTCGTCTCACCCTTCAAGGGACAGATAATGCCAATGATTTTCAAACTATTCTAGGACATAGAAAAGTAGAAAATATCCTTGTCATTTTATAAAACTGGCATAACAATGATATTGAAGTATGAAAAAGAAAATGAAAGAAATAAAAATGGTAGACCAATTTTTCTTTGGAATACAAAATGTGAAAAAATAAGAATATTTGCAAACTGAAATGTAGCACTATATTAAAATGTCAGGATTGAATACTTTATAGAATAACAATAATTGCTTGTTAATAGGAAATATATTAATATGCCCTATATCCCTTCCATTCCCACCTTCTCAAATACTTTGCCTGTAAATTCCTTAATGACAGAGCGAGATAGGGGTTATGCCTGCCTTGGCCACCTCTATATTCCCTATGCCCATCACAATACCTTGCCAGAGGGATCAATAAATCTCTCTTAATATGTAGAAAATTGAGCAGAGAGGTTGTTGGAGAGTGACGGGAGACATTAGCAATAGGTACAAATGAAACTTGGCCAATAAAAACACAAGTCAATTATTAATTGGGAGGAAGGAAGTATAAGAAAATAAACCTGATCTCAGTATATTACTTGACTCAGTAGTGAACATTATGAACATAATCCTTATACTGTAAACATAGCATATTGATTTAACTATAAATGTTAGATGAGGAGTATGGGGACAGCGGAAATGGGATGCTATTTTAAGACACTTTAATAATTATCCATAATAAATAGGAAACCAAAAGATAATATCTAATATGTATGCATCAGTTAATAGCAGGTAAAACTTCATTTAGGTACATGGAGGTGAATACTAAGATTATGTAAAACGAAACAACTAAAGGACTTTCAATTTGGTTATCTCCAGACCGTGGAATTGCTGAGGCCTGGGCAGGGGATTTCTGTTTTTCAGTATTATCATCATTCTTCAGTATTATAAGCAAGATCCTAAATGCTTAAATGACTTTAAAAGTATTGTTTTGAACTTTTTAAAATTCGAGCATATTTGATAATATATGAATTTATAAATAAATTAAATCCGCAACAACATTAATTTTAAAATGATAATATCTATTTGGAACAAGGGTAGAAGACTGGCCTTTAAATAAACTTATTGTGGGATTAAAATTGATAAATTTGATCAACAGGGTATTTTTGCATTATGTATTAAAAACCTTAGGAATCCATAATTTCTGCTTTAGTGATTTATATTCTAAAAATTTATTCTCAAGGAATTTTCAAGATCATATCAAACATTTTCATCATTTGCTTTGTTTGTTATATCTTTTGCCAATCAAAAGATTTTTTTTGTTTTTGTAATTAGCCTGCCCACATTCTATACTTATGTGAATTATTAACTTATTGTCTGTCAGCTCCAAACCCACCCTTCTAAGATCGCTCCTTGGTCATGAGGCTGAGACCCGGCAAACCACATTTCTGTTAGCCCGCCGCCTCCCCGTTGGGCTCTGCTCACAGGAGGAGCTGAGAGATTGCGAGGCTGGAAGAGGAAGTGGGAAGGTGATCCTTCCTCCGTGCTTCCTGTGGCTTCCGGTGGCTCGCTTCGCTTCTTCATCCCCGCAGCAGCAGGCATTTCCTATGGCAGGAGCTGAATCCAGTTTTCAGTTTTTCCCGTGCTCATAGAACCAGCCTCACTGCAGCCTCTTAAGACATGCTAACCTCGGCCAAACAGCGCCCCCTTTCAGAGGACTGAATTTAAAGTATTCTAGATTTTTAAGGTTTAATATCAAATCTCTTCTCTTGGGCCCCTCAGCCCTAGGAATTATACTGCTTCCTACAGTTGCTACCTCTCGATGCTTTCGGGTTCTCTTTTAACCCTTTCAGCTACCTGGTTAACAAATTTATACTTATAAGGTTTTTCCTCCTGTATTCTTTTTTGGGATAAATGGTTCCTAACTCTTCACTCCACTTCGATATAATAAGCATAGATCGCACATCATGTATGTGTTTTTTTTTTAAATACAATTAAAATAGAGAGAGGGAGAGCCCCTCAGAAACTGAAAAAAAGGACCTCTTTTCTGCTGAAAAATATTTATTAAAAGTAACGGTTAACTCTTAAGTAGGCAATAACATCAATTATAATTGATGTGAGCCAATTTTCTGGATTTTGGAATCTGGTATTGTGGGATACAATGGTGAGAAGAATTAAATAGATAACACAAGTAAAAGTGTGGAAATTTTGTCTATTTGTCCTGAGATGTGATTTTTCCTCCCTTTTGTTTATCAGAAGCCAATGAGATTAACTGTGAACTGAGTTGCTGTGTTTCCCTCTTACCCTTTCACTATTTTTCCTTTGCATTGTTTCCAACAACTATGTGTCTTGCAAATGCCTGACTTAATGCTCCCGTATGAATTACATGAGGCTGGTGGTTTTACATGGACAGGTTTGTTTAAATGCGGGAGAACTTAGATATCTTGTCAAGGAAAAGGCACTTTTGCAGACAACTTCAGTTCATTTGGTTCCACCTGCTGTCCCCAATCCCTGTGTTTTACTTCATCAGTGTGTTGGACATATGGTGACGAAAAGCTCATTTTCATCAAAAGAAATTCCCAGAGGGTTTGCTGCTTTGGTAATGGAATTAATTAAATATAGTCTAAAGGAAGGTGGTTGGAAATATATATAATAAGAATTTAGTCAGTTTTCATGTTATTGGGAGCATGTTTTTAAAACCCTCCTTTCTAAATGGCACCCTCAGAACCCCATGAGAAAGCTTTTCCTCCTTCTGGAAATAAAGCTTGTTTCTTCAGCAATTCAACCCAGAGCAAAGAAATCAAAACTACTGTGTGCTAAAAGAAAAAAAATTCCATTGCAGAAATTTTGTAGAGGCAAACTAACATTAATAAATGAAGCTAATTAGGCTTGATTTGCATATTTCACTCATCTTAATTACACATGGATTCAGCAAACATTTTAAAAGCTGCAATCAATCTTTCACAGACATGGTTAGTTATTTATATGAAATAATAAAAACCAGGAGCCTTGTTAGTGATTATTCTGTTTCCAATTTATATGCCAGTGGGATTATTTCAGTAATAATAATGGGGTATATTTTTCTTTAACAATTTATAAACCTGTAAGGTTAAAATTCTTTGGTTTCACAAAGCTATTTGTTCGAAAAAGATTTGCAGAAAATATGAATGTTATATAAATTACTCTATTATATTAAACATTTGATCTTGTTCAATTAAAAAAGGATCTGCATAAGATTCTTTGACATTAATTTTTAAACTTGATAACTAAGGTAATAGTTATAGTAGAAACAAGCTATATCTAGCTGGTCATAAGTTGGAGAATGTTTTTCTCAAAGCTGGCATAAACTTTAATTCTGCTCAACTTTGGACAAAATTTACTTTCTCTTCCTTAGTAGTACTTTTCATTGGTCATAAAATTTGAAACAAAAATGCATAGGGCACAATTGCACAATGTAATTCTCTTTAACTTCAATCAGTTTTATTTAGAGAGTTTTTCTTAAAAATCTTTAACTATTTTGCTATAAGCAACTATTTTCTAGAAATATATGTATGTAGGAATAATGTGATGAGGAAAGGGTACCTCCATATTGCAGCGTGAGGGCCTGGCAGGGCTGGTGGTGTGGCTGAGCACAGGGGTGCTGTGGATGGGAAAACAGTGCACACAACTGTATTCCCTGTAACTGACAAATGGGTGTGAAGTTCAATTCTTAGAGCGCCACTTCCTAGAGTTCCTCTCCATGAGGATTCTTTTACAAAATCAAAAGTCCTGAAAGATTAACCCTTTGCCTGAATTGCCTTGAAAAGGCAGAGGTCATGTAGTGAAGAAAAGAAAGTTTGTGAAGGGCAAACTTACCAAACTTAATGGCTATTCTAGAAACGGCCCTATTGTGTGCGTGTGTGTGTGTGTGTGTGCGTGTACTAATTAAAAAATATTTGTTAACACTTCCCAGAGCCAGTTCATCTCTGCAGTTATCATTAAGAAGTGATGAAATAACAGACATCATCTCTACTGTCGTGAAGCTTGAAATCTGCATATTGTTACTATATAATACACATTTATTGCGCACTTGCTGTGTCACAGGCAGCAATCGAAGCCCTTTACACGAATTAGCTTAAATCCTCAGAATGACACCATCATGTAGGTACTCTTCTAAGTCCTGTTTTACAGATGAGAAAACCGAGGCTCAGAATGTTGCAAGGGCACAGTAAGCAGCAAAGCCCAAATTCAGATTTAAGCAGTGTTACTCCAGACCCTGTGCTGCTAAATACTACATAATATGCATGTATACTATTTGCCGGTTTAGATGTATGCTCAAATATGACATAAAAATGCAACTTTTCATTTTGAGGGTGCATATTAGCTTAAAGTGCATTAATGTAATGTATGTAAATTCTACGTACAATACAATAAACACTATAAAATAATGGCACAGTTTAATTCTTGCAACCAGCTGATGCCCCAATGGCTATTACACTCCTAAGATATCTTATGAGTACTGGAATAAAGACCTCTCCAGCTCTTTCTTATGGGCTGAATTCTGTCCCTTCAAATTCAGATGCTGAAGTGCTCATCCCCAGCAACTCCGACTGTGACTGTATTTGGAGATAGGGTCTTTAAAGAGGCATTTAAGGTTAAACGGGGCCGCTGGGATGGGCCCTAATCCAATCTGGCTGGTGGCCTTACAAGAAGCGGAGATGAGAACACAGACGAAAGACCATGTGAGGATACAGGGAAAAGATGGCCTTCTACAAACCGAAGAGAGGCCTCAGAATGAAACCGCCCTGGCAACGCCTTGATCTTGGACTTCTAACCTCCAGAAAATCTATTTTTGTTGTTTAAGCACCCAGTCTGTGGTACTTTGTTATGGCAGCCCCAAACTAGCACACCCTTAAACCTCCCTGAGGTGTCAAAGGATGAGACTGCCCCTCAATCATTGAAACCAAAAAGCTGAATTTGTCATCCCCTTAAGTGAGGATGAGCTATACTCATTGAGCAAACCCAATTGCTGATCTTCTATTCAGTTTTTGTGAAGAGATTGCTTTGGATTGTGTTGGTCATAGAGGCAGGATGGGTTAGGTCAGTCTTGGAAGAGTGGTTATGTTGGTTATTGAGGCTTGCTTTTTTGTCTGTTACAGAGATGGAAGAAGGTTAATATCAGCCTCTAGGAACATGATCACTACAGCGAGTCTTTGGCCAATTGGATGACTTTCAAATCATGAGTCTGGTGCTATTTGGCTTTTCAGGGAGTGTTTACTGAAGTTAGCTGTCATTGATTAATTAGACAGGTTTAAAATCAGTTCTGGCTGTTTACTTGTAAGCAGGGCTATGGAACTGTTACTAATTGATAGGACAAATGTAAAACGAGTTCTGGTGTTTGTTACCATGGCTACAGGACAATTAGTCTTTTCCTGGGAGAGTGGTGATTGTTTTATTCTCAGTAGACGACAAAAATTGAAAAGTAGACTTTAGAATAGAAAAGAATAGAATAGAAAATAGAAATAGAAATGGAAGAAATAGAATAGAAGAGAAGGAATAGGAGACTAATCTATAGATGGTAATATCTCTCACTCGTGTAGGCACCGTGCTATTATCACTTTGTGTCAATTTCTCAAACTGTAAATGAGAATTTAAAATATTACCAATTTCAGGGCCTGGCCTGGTGGTGCAGCAGTTAAGTGCGCACTTTCTGCTTCGGTGGCCCAGGGTTCGCAGATTCGGATCATGGGTTCGGACATGGCACCACTTGACAAGCCATGCTGTGGTAGGTGTCCCACATATAAAGTAGAGGAAGATGGGCATGGATGTGAGCTCAGGGCCAGTCTTCCTCAGCAAAAAGAGGAAGATTGGCAGCAGATGTTAGCTCCGGGCTAATCTTCCTCAAAAATAAATAAATAAAAATAAACTAAAATATTCCAAATTTCATATGGTAGAGATTGAAGGAGTTACTATATGTGAAGTACTTAGCATAGTATTTATACAAATGAGAGATATTACCAATAACTTTCTGAGTTGAATTCTAAACCCTGCAATTTCACTCCAGTATCACGTTCTTCACCACCACAATACACTACCTTTTATAATAAAATGTGCATATAGTATAATTTCACTTATGCAAGAACTGAGGTAGATAACACGACACAGCAAAGAAAATTGAATGTGTGTGCATAAACTAGTCCATGAAATACACAAAAGACGCTATTTACAGTAGTTCCATCTAGCGATGACCTGAGATGGGAGACTAACTTTTCATTGGATAGTCTGTAGTATTTAATTTTTCAACCATATTCCTATATTTCTTTTCTTTAATAAAATATAGTTAATAAAAAAATTATGGGGATGTTTTTACTAAGAAGGGCATGAGGGAACTTTCTGGAATGATGAAAATGTTCTATATCTTAATCTGAATAGCAGTTACACAGATATAGACATAGAGAAAAATTCTTTGAGTTAAGCTCCTAAGATTTGAACATTTTTTTCTTCTCTCGCTATTTTTTTTTTTGAGGAAGATTGGCCCTGAGATAACATCTGTGCCCATTTTACTCTATTTTATATGTGGGATGCCTGCCACAGCATGGCTTGATAAGAGGTGCTAGGTCCATTCCCGGGATCTGAACCGATGAACCCTGGGCCGCCGAAGCAGAGCATGTGTACTTAACCACTATGCCATTGGGCTGGCCCCAGATTTGAACATTTTACTGTATGTAAGTTGCATGTTATATGTCACTAAAGACACTTTAACACATTTAACACATCAAAATGCATTTTAAGAGATAACCTTATTTTAAAAAAACCTTTAATTTGAGAAGGCACACTTTACATTTTCAAGTCTCAACCTTTTTCAAAAGAATATTAAGTCCATTAGTTAAATAAAAAAAGTCATTATAATGAGAAAGGAAGTTTGCAAACATTAGCTCCTTAATGATTTTAGTGATGGTATACTTAGTTACATATTTTATAATTATTTATGATTTTTATTTTGTGCTTACTTTGTAATTTATATTAGGCCTACGTTTTAAGAATTTTTAAACTTTTCTTTTGTCTTGAGTATTAGGCTTCTGATAAGAATGATTTTAATATTTTTAACTTTTCACATGCCACTATTGGTAATAGAAAAGCTTTTAGTATTTGAGAAGACGAGATTAATCTTCCCACACAGGGTTGGTCATTCAGACTAGGCTAGGTTGTGTTATGGTAACACTCAATGTCCAAATTGCAGCAACGTTTACGTCTTCCTCCTGGGCTGCGCTCTCTGTAGCTGGGAAGGGAGAGCTCTGCTCATCATATTCTGGGATCCAGGATGACTATCAGCCGCCTCGAATGCTGCTAGTTTCTGCCGAAGGGAAAATATATCCCTGGAGGGTATTGCACCTGTAATTAAATGCTATAAGGGTGGAGTTGGAGAGAGCATGAGAAGGTTATTACATGTCATTTCCACTCACAACTCTTGGGCCAGAACTCATCACATGGCCCCACATAACCACATGGGGGCCAAGATGTGCACATCAACCGGAAAGGAGGACCATCAGAAAAATTTTACAAATGGCATTGAAAAGATGCCTCCACTCTCTTGCTTAAATTTCCTGCACGTAAATGGTTAGGTGCCTTTGTAATCAGACAAAACACGGTTACTGTCTTGGCTCTGGCACTTTTCATCTATGCCATCATGGAGCAGTGCTTCTGTTTCCTCATCTCTAGAATGGGAATTACAATAGTACCCATCTCATTGACTTGTTGTGAGGATTAAATGTGATAATGAAAGTAAAGCACTTACACAATGCTTTAGGTACATAATAAACAATAAATGTAAAGTTGCCTCCTTCACCTGGAGTCACCAATTGCCTCCGTATAGTTGGTTAAAATGTTAACAGCCAATGGCAAAGCCAATGGGTGACTATGCTGCTGGGTTAGAACCAAGATACAGCAAAGGAGCTGAGGGAATAAGGCAGTGCACGTTCCGTGTCATGACTGGTCAAAATGAAGATAAACATCGGAAGGAGACCAAGCTATTTGTCCAAAAATAAGCAAGTCTCGTGAGGGTGGATTTTTTTCCAATTTGCAGTTGTGATCTCCATGTAACTTTACTTTTTCACTCAACAACTGTTTATCACATCTTACCAGAGCTGTCTTGGACCTTGGGGATGATAGAGTTGTGGAAAAGACAAACAAGTGTCTCTTGTGGGGCTTAATTCTAGCAGGGAGAAACTAGCAATAAGCAAGGAAAAAAATTCATTAAGTAATTGTAGTTAATGATGAGTGATATGAAAGAAACAAAACAGGGTGACCTATTTGTTGGGGATCAACACCTGTTGAAAGAGTTAAACTCTGGAATCTCAGGGGCTTGATACATTTGAAGCTTAGTTCTCATTCATGGAATGCGTAGTCAGAAGGTCCTGAGTGATGGTTTTTCTTCTTGTGACGGTCCAGAAACCCAGACGCCTTCACTGCTGCTCCTCCATCTTCCACAGCCCCTCTGCCTGCAGCCTGCAAAAAGGCAAAACTAAAGAGCTTAAAGGATTGTGTGGGATGTTTTAAAGGCCAGGCCTCTATGGGACTTATTTCACAGGTGCCCACACTTCACTGGGCAGACCTCACACACATGACTGCCCCTGACCTCAAGGCTGGCTGAGTGCCCAAGAAGAAAAGGAATGAACTTTCATAAATGTTTCTGCTACTGTAATGAGTGGCAATAGGGAGGGGGCAGGAATATTAGATCTAGACGTCACTGAAAAGGTTGTATTTGAGTTGAAAGCAGAATGGGAAGGACAAGCATGTATATGTAGCTACGTGAAGACATTCAAGGTAGAAGAAACAGGAAGTATGAAGGCAGGAACATGCTAGGCCTGTGAGAAGAGCAGGAAAGCCAGTGCGACAGCGGTATGGTTTTGTGTCTATATTTACTTATTTATTTGTCCTGACAGGAAACAGGAGGTTTCTGCACCTGAGATCAGACCATGTATTTACTCCCAGAGCAGCTGTATTGATTTGCCATCCCTCAATCCCCATGGGGAGAAGCAGTGAGGGAGCCAGTTGTACCCCAGGGGGACAGTGGGGTGATGGACCACAGAAAGGACTCCCCAAATTGTGAAACTCAGAGCCCCTGCACCCCTCCAGGGGAGAGAGAGAAAGGAAGATTTGTTCTGAAATACAAACAAATGCTCTCTGGGAAGAGGAGGGGAAGGCCTCTAGGCTTAGAACCCCTGGGATTAAAGAAATGCCTCAGGGGAGATGTCCCTACATCTCTCCGGAGGTCTCTATCTTTCAGGTTGCTCTTCAATCATCCTTTAACCCAGGTGTAGTCTTTGCTCAGAAAGCCCTGACCATATAGAACCATGAACATAATCATGGAGCACACTACATAAGAGAGAATGGTAAAGGATGAGGTCAGAAAGGCAAACAGAAGCTAAACCATATAGAGCCTTTGGCCCCAAGTAAAGAGTTTAGAATTTACTCCTAGAACAATGGTAATTGTTTGAAAGGCTGTAAGCAGGAGCATGGCATGATCTGTCTCAGGGGTTATTGATCACTCTAGTGGCTGTGAGAGGAATGAGTGAGAGTAGGAGCAAGGAGATCAATAAGGATGCTCCTGCTATCTTCACGCTCTGTATGATAATGTCTTGCAACGGAATGGTCATGGTGGAGAGTGACAGAGGTGGGCAGAGTAGAGCTGTATGTTGGAGAAAGAGCTGAGTTACTGGATGAGGGCTGGGGTGGGTGTTGGGGGAGAAGGAGGGGTATTCTAATCCTCAGGTTTTTGATTGCCTAGGATTTTTGTTTGAGCAGCTGGTAATGCCGTTTACTTAGAGGGAAAGATTTGGCAAGGGTCAAGATGGGCAGTTGGGAAGCAGTAAATCAAAAAGTCTATTTTTGCATGTTATATCTAACATGCTGTATTGGACAGGTTGTCAGTGTCGCAGAGAGGGCTGATGGCCACTCTGAGTTTATTATAACCAGCGTTTCAATATATACATAACTTACATCTGTTAAACATACACAGGTGTTCTAGATGAAGTAATTAGCGAATGCCAAGAATTCTTAGTGATTTCTCAAGGAGCCCTCCCTCGGCCTCTGTTTTGATATTATCATGTTTTTGCTGTGCTCGTATATTTTTATCTCGGAGCAAGCAAGGCCTCCTAGGCAACGGCCCCTCCTGCTCCGGATATCGATATCGTGTCTCCATCTGTGCCCCCAAGCGACCGCACCCGTCTTAGGTTGCCTCGCCTTGGAGGTCTTACCCATCATTGGCTGACTGGCCTTCTCACCTCTGGGTCACAGTTTGTTGGCAAGCCTTTTCCAGTGATTATTAACCCTTCCTGCATCACAGGCGGCTAGACAGATCACCAGCAGGAAACAGCTAACACATGGAGTAAACTCAAGTTGAATGTTTACAGAAACATGAACAGAGTTAAGGGATCAGACACAGCACCCAAGGGTTAGCAACAGTGGGAAGCAGTTACTACCCCTAGGTCTGAAGGGGCAGAGGAAGGAGAAGCAGACAGTGTGAGCTGTGGCTGTGCAAGAGGACCTGCTCTACAGGAGTTGTGGAATTAGAGGACGGGGCCACTGACAAAGTTGCAGCTGAACAGAAAGGGAGCTGAAGTGCTCATTTACCTGTCCTCTGCATCTTTTTGCTCATCTCTCTCCTGGTGGTGCTTTCCTCCTGCTGAATCCAACCAGAGAACAGAGGGCCTGAGAGCCCAAGGTAAGGCAGTTAGTCGAGAACAGGGCACAGAGTGGGGCAGTGCCACATGAGGAGTGAATCTGAGGACCAAACAGAATTAATAGCACTAATGCCTCTAAGACTTCTTACTGGGGTCTTCAAAGAGGCAGGCAGATAGCTAAGGGTTTTAGAGACAGTGATTTGAAAGTCATCAGTATTTCCATGGTTTGTGTCCCAAGTGAACAGCTAATATTTGTTAAGCTCTTACTTTGTTCTAGGCACTCTACCAACATTTCACATGCCTTATCTCATTTAATGCTCAAAACAAACCTATAGGTTAAATCCCATTACCTCATTGGACACGGGTAACGGTATTTAACCTACAGGTTTGTTTAGAGAATTAAATGAGGCAGCTGAAGCACAGTGAAGTGAAGCAATTTGTTCAAGGTCACACAGTTATTAGGTAGCAGATCCAAGAATTAAGTTCCCCACGGTTCCATCCCCAGGGCCAGTGACGGAAACCATATTGCACACAGCTCTTCTGAGAGAATCAAGTGTGGAGCAATGACATGTTAGGTCCCATGATTTTTGGGTGTTTATTTTTTTGTAAGACTCTTCCCTCTTTTTAATTTTTTCCACTTCTTTGAAAGAAAACAATTCTGACAAGAATTCATCAAAGAAGATACTCCAAATTTTAACATCCCAGTTTGGGTATTACTTTTGATTAAGGCTGTTTGCAGACTAGAATTTTAGTAAGCCACATATTCCCTATACCACAAAAAGAGGAGATTCACTTTTATCTTGGGAATAAAGCTGGATAGAAAAGCTTTTTTAACATTCCTTAATTCATGAAACATTGATCTTCGAGTCAGGTTTTGTCATAGCAGCACAAATGTGGTCCGTCAGCATTTCCATTATAACCCATGCTTCCAGGGCTTTGCAAGAGTGCCTTAGAGATTCTACTTTGAATTAAAACTTGGCATTCAGGATTGAATCAGAAAACTCCATTTTCCTTACCAATTAATTAAATAGTTTAGAGATTTTCACTTGAGAAGAGGACCAAATGTAAAGCTTTCATTAACGCAAAAATATTTTAAGATAAATTTGCTAATTTAAATATTTTTAAAAATATTAACACTCACTATCCAAGTATAAGGTTATTTAACTATATGTGATACTGGTTCTCAAAGAAAATTAAGCATAAAAGGTCCTAAGATAATATATGAAAGCTAATTATAGTACATTATATTTTGCTTTTTGGCTTTTTAAGTAATTTATTTCTACTTTGGGAATTTGGATGGTTTGAAGTTTTCAGCATAATTGGTTTAAAGTTATAATAGTCTCAAGATACTGAACCAGAGTAACATGGACAGGGGGCATCCTGAGAGAGTGCCGAAGTGTTTCAACATATTTTTATGCTAAATTTATGAAATTTCAATTCATATGGGGAAAGTTTGCATTCTGTGAAAAAGGATTAATAGCATGTGTTAATTTTGCAAATAGGTATTTGAAATTTAACCTGCTGAATGCAGTGGCAATAGTGAGGACTAAGTAGAACTTAGTTGTAAAGCCTTTCCAACTATGTTTAGTTCCAAAATATTCAGTGCATGTCCTGGAGCAATGAAGCACACGATTATGACTCTCTATCTTTCATATCTCATTTCTCGGTCGTTTCTGTAATCTCTCTTTCAGCTTTAAATGTTCTAGGACTAGTAACTACGAGGTAATGAGTGAGAATAGATGGAGCCTTTTGAGTAAACCTACTCTCCTGACTTCTCTCCAGCTGCACTGGCCTCCTTGCTGTTCCAGAAACAGGCCAGGCAAACTCCCACCTGGAGACATTCGCACTAGCTTTCCCTTCTTCCTGGAAGGGTTTTTCTGCAGATGTCTGCTTGGCTAACTCACCTACTGACTTCAGCCTTTGTTCAAACCTTACTTTCTGAGTGTGGTCAAACCACTTCATTCTACTTGATAATCCGATTTGCTCTTAGGCTCTCAATCCCCAAACTTATGACACCCTTTACTCTGCCTGTCTTTTCTTCTTTTCACATTACCTATTATCTTCGAACACACCTTATAGTTTTTTTTAAGTGTCTATTCCCTCCTTCTCCCCCTAGAATGTAATGTCACTGTAAACAAAGTTCTTTCTTTTATTCATTGACATATCCTAAGCACCTAGAATTGTGCCTGACATATATTAATTGCTCAAAAATATTTGTTGAATGAATACATTATTGCATTAAATCTGAATTTCAACCCATAACAAGAGCTACAAACAATATTCTGGATATAGCTTTCTCTGGTTCTTCTACAGAATTTGGGGTATCTCCCTAAGATAGTTAAGAATACCCTTTGAATATTGGTGTCGAAATAAGAGGTCCCTCTTTTAAATCCTCTTTGTAATGTGTTATGGGCTCATTTCTCCTGGAATCATTTAAACTGAAGCTTTAGAATTTAGAAATTTTTCTAGTTAATTTTAGCTATGGTTTGGAAAAGATGATCTAAAGGTGTAGATGTGAAGTATGCTTTTCACAAGACAAATGCTTAATTTTGTGTTAAAAAATACTACTGTACATGTTTTATAACATTTTTATATGTGTAATGATATTAATGCCAAACTGAAAATTCAGGAATTAAAATGTGATCCTGTAGTTAAAAACAAAAAAGAGAAAAGAACCCCACACGCCCACAGTGGTGGAAGTGAGGTGCTGGAAACACGAGCCTCCTACAATGGCTTCCCCGCTGGGCCCCGTGGCTTGAAAACTATACTAATTGCAAAATGGAGTCATTTAGTGAGAGTCCAGCGCCAGCTCAATGGTGCAAAGGTGAGAACGCTAGAATTTCAGTGTAGATGCCAGCACTGGAGGCACAACCACCAGCACAGGCTTTGCTGATTCTGAATGATAGCTGACAGCAAAAGCTAACATTTTCTATCGTGAGAACGTATTAATTTTATCATTGGACTAAAATCTTACTTTAAAACAAATAAAGTGAGTTATCCATCAATTTGTTTTCATATGTTAAATGGAGTTTATTTGATTTTATGTCTGCTTTGTCTTCCTAGGGTAAATGTGAGCAGTCACTCTATGGTCATATGCATTCTATCAATGATGCCACCTTCGCTCCTAGGGTGAGTTCAGTTATCCCAATAAATTCTTTTAATTCTTTATATATACAAAGTCATTTTAATGAAACAAAGTTCCAGAGGAAATGGTAAGTTAACAAGGTGAGGAGGAGACCAAATTTGAAAATTAGTTATGACAATGGAAAAAATATATAGATAGTAGAGGGTTGCAGAAGGTTAAAACACATATGTAACATACAGTGGTAGGAAAAATAAAGAATTCTCCTATTGTACTTAACTCCACTTAAACATATTTTTTTAAAGCTTCTTGGCTAATTTGGGCTTCAAGAAAGTGATTTGGATGTAGACTTGTAAATATTAATGTAGAATTATAAAAATAATGAAAATGCTTGAAAAGAAACCCAAGAAAAAAATACATTAAAGAAACATGGACTTCCTTCAGATTAGAAGAGAGCACCTTGATTTGAGAGCATTCCAGTTCTTCATAGAAAGGTTTCAGATACGTTTTTCTTCATATAAACTGATGGCATAGAAAAGTGTTATCCACAACTTGAGGTGTTCAGGTATCAGGATTATTTCCCCCGCAAAGAAGATGGTTAAACATCGCTTTGAGCTGCTAAGCTAATTGGGGTTGTCTTTAAAAGGGCTCAGGTAGTAATTGTGGAAGGATGATTTAAGTTTTGTTCCTTCTCAGATGAAAGCTATTTGACTAGATAGATGACCTCTCAAGGCCTTTCAAACTCTGGGATTTGATTATACCTAACATTTTAATTTGTCTCTAAGTTCCCAGTAGAGTGTGAATCTTAATTCCATATCCCTCTTCTTTTCCAATTAGCTGAAAAAGAAATCTGATAGATTACCTACTTCTAACTTCACAATGACAGCATAGTCAAAATTCTCTTACTATCATGCTGTTATTACTCTTTTAGAAAGAGGAAAATTGCTCACTAAAAATTATTTCTGCTAAAGAAATGTTTGCTCCAACTAAAATTGTGCTGGTGTCATTGTCAGTCCTGGAATTTTAATAATGGGCTCAACTACAATTCTATTTTAACGAATTCATCTTAGTAAGGAATTTCATTTAATTTACTCTATGGAGCTAATATATTATGGATTAGTTCTAGACACCGAGTAAAATTTTATTTCTAGCTGAGTATAGAGCCATTTAAGCACTGTGGACCCATATGATACAGGATCTTTATGCTAAAAATCTGTTAAGTGGCATACAGCTTCACATATCCTGGGAGAATTAAATGGAAGCTAAAATGAAGTAAACTAATACTTCATAAGTCAGGCATTTTATTTTGGTAAGCAATATCATAGCTGAAAGGGACACACTGTTTAACATCCCAAATAGTAAAATTAATAAATATGGAAATAGCCAAATTAGATTTATTGAATCAGCAATCAAGAGAGATATACCTTAATGATGCATATTTCAAAGATAAGAGGATAAATGTGAGGTCCAGGTGTCCAGTATCAAAGTGGCTTAGCTGTTTTTATTTACACACTTTTTTCATACCAAAGGACTATTATAATACTATTCCAAACCAACAGCCCAAAGCCTCTTTGAATTTTTCCATTAAGTTATCTCTTCTCTGCTGTAAATATTTAATATCTGTTAAGAAAATGATATTTTGTTATCATGACTGCCACTCTAAGGGAAATTTCTCAGTCATCTATGTCAATTGTTTTGAAAACTGTTTTAGTTCACATACCTGCTAAGGAATGTCGAGAGGTTGGGAGGCAGCAGTGACTGAAAAAGCACAAAGGGATGTCTCACCGACACAGCGTTGTGACGCAGTCACATTCAAACAAACTATCAAAGTTGTAACAATAAATGTGCTATACAATGCATATATAGCAGACAGAGATTTGAATTATTTAGTATTAGACTTGCTAATTCTTTGATGCCTTTAGGGATATGCATTCAAGTTACATTACTAGGTCAAAACGCAGTTGGCTATTTACGTAAACACTATTTTAGGAAAATTCTACAAGTTTAGATTTGTAAGCAGAAATCACAAATGTAGAATTCGGGGTTATCTATCTAGCAACAAAGAATCACAGAAACAAATATACAACATACAATATTTATGTATGGTTCTGAAAAGTTGTGGAAATTGAATTTTATTTCTGTTGTAGTATCAGTGCTTGATGTCTTTTATTTCTGACTGATTTTTCTATTGGAAGGAGATATTTATTTAAAACTTTTTTTAAAGTAATCTGTTAATGAAACATTTTAAGGAACTGTAAAGGCTTTTACTAAGTCTGTTTTGTAAAGCAAAACCAAAATTAAAATAGAAAGTGGGCAGTAATTGCTGGAAAAATATTAATAGACACAGAAAATTAAACATAAGTAAAAAAAAAAAAGCTGTGTAGAAATACATAGCAAGAAAATGAGCAGAGTATCTATCAGAGAGAGTCTGCCCTGCCTTCAAGTCTCCAGGAAGTTGACCCATGGTCTGATCAGGGTAGAGAGTCCGTCAGGCCCTTCCAGTACCTCTTGTTAGTCCTCTCCTAGAGGGATGGTAGGGTAGGGTGGTGGTCCTCATCTCTCTGTGGGCATTTCCAACTGTTCTGAGAGGCACGAAGCCAGAATGGCTATGCTGTGCCTGCCTGATGAAGTCAGGTGAACACTATACATCCACTTTATTAGAATACCAGTGCATCTTTCCTTGGGAGTATTTGCCTCCATCTCATAGATTTAAGCTGGGAAGTTAGTCTCAACTCATTGGTCACTGAACAAAATTGGAAGACTGTGTAGAATTAGAGATAATTCCAGTCGTTCTGGGGTTCTGACCAGCTCAGGAACGAGAAGACCTGCTTCAAGTCCTCTTCTGACTTCTTCTAATTGACCTATGTATTCATTCAAATATTGTTATATTGATACTTTAAATGTAGAGGTTTCTATCTTTACTGCAACAAATTATATAAAATATGGATATTCTGATTCCAAAATGAATGGCATAGTATATAGCCTTGATAGAAGACAAGTCAAACTCTGACTTGTTTCTCATCTATATAATTCCATGGAAACTGTAGCTGCCATGAATAAGAGTGAAGGAAGGTGAAGCCTGTCCATTTTATCTTTACAGCAGTTGGAAGTTTTAAATAGATAAGAGGGAAAGGGGTATAATAGAAATTTGCAGCGAGGAAGACACCTGCCCCCATCTGTTGGCCTTGAGTCATGTGGAGGATAAGAGAAATAATTTCCTGTTTTAGAGAACTAGAAGGAAAGTGATAATTTGGGGTGATATTTAGGTCACAATTTAAGTCAAGAAAGTGAAGGAGGTGTTTAGAGGAGAGAGTGGCGTTATCGGGGAATTGACTCATCACATATATGGATCACTAGAGAATGGGGTGGAAGGGTGCATGGAAGCTGGGAAGGGTAATGGGATGAGATGAGAGTCTAAGTAATAAGGGAAAACATGCTGGCTTGGATGTCTATCAATACCAGAAATCGATATAGCAATCACTTGCATTCTGTATGTCACAATGGCCGTAGAATCAAAATGGCTACATTACAATGAAAATATCAAAAACAACAAGATAGGATGAAAAAGAGATGAAGTCCACTCTGCATTCCTATCCCTAAGTATCTTACCCTGCACTTCCTATCCATAGGCATCAGAGGCTATGGATCTGGATTGTTTGATAAGGAATTGCCCCAGGAAGTGTGGTCTAAGTCACCTTCAGTTCAGAGGTCACTGAGGAAAGAACGGACTTTCAGAAGTAAGTCAGGGATCATGGATCAAATGAGAAGTTTTAAACTCAAAATATGCCAGAATGCCACTGAAATCCTAGTGCAGATCACTGCCGACTCGCAGGCTCTCTCCCTCGTTCTTTGCAGACTAGAGTTCCCGAACTCCTTGTCTTTCCCTGCGGACGGGCCCAGGCAGCACTCTGGCCACCTGCTTCCTTGACCACTTTTCCCCCAGCACCCTTTTCTCCTCAGCTACATACGCTGAACACGTTGTAGTTAACTGTGAACGCACCGCCTCTAAGATCTCAGTTCAGAGCCCCGCTTCTCTGAACAAGCTGTCTTCCCAGCTCTTGAGTAAACCCAGATACTTCCACTTCATTGAGAGCTCTAATCAGCTAAAATCTTACTCACCATCTTATCACCCCTTCTGTCTTCACTTACATGTTGCGTCAGCTTAGGTTCCTCGGTTGTCATTTTAGCAATTCCTTTGCAAAGGACTTTAGTTCAATTTGACCTTATTTCCTCTTCAAGTCTTACCTGGCAAATCTACATTCTTTGGCCTGTACCAGAACAGATTTAAAAATGCTGGAGGGAACTATACCATCAAACTGGGTTTTTTGTCCTTAAATTAACTTTAAATTTGTGACTCCAAAATACAAACAGCTACTAATTATTGCTCAACATTTAAACTCTATTTCTCTAGTGGGTTCACTTTCTATTCATGTAGATAGTTTTATACCTTCTCTTTAAATAACCTCACACTCTCATTTCCCTTTCCTCTGCAAACTCTCCTCTCATAACCTTGCCTCACTCTTTAAAGAGAAAATAGAAGCCATCAGAGAGGAAATCTTCTGTCTTCCTATCACCACATCTCCAAATGTACGGGCTTGTCCAGGCACCTTCTGTGTCCCACCTCCAGTAATCATGGAAGGACTATATCAGCTCCTAAGGCATTTTCATAGTTCAGGCTGTACGGTAAATCTCATTCCTCTTTCACTCTCTTCATGTTTACTTTTTCAGTTATTCTTTGTTTTTTTTTTTTTTGAGGAAGATTAGCCCTGAGCTAACATCTGCCTCCTCTTTTTGCTGAGGAAGACTGGCCCTGAGCTAACATCTGTGCCCATCTTCCTCTACTTTATATGTGGGATGCCTCCCACAGCATGGCTTGCTGAGTGGTGCCATGTCCACACCCGGGATCTGAACCGGCGAATCCCAGGTCGCTGAGAAGCAGAACGTGCGCACTTAACCGCTGCACCACATGGCCGGCCCCCATTTTCAGTTATTATTTCTACAGGATTATTTCTGTCTGTATATAAACGTGTTTCAAAATTTTCCGTATTTAAAAAGTTGGGGAGGACGTGCCGGAGCTTCAGAGTGTGTGTGATATTCCATTTCTTCAACTGGCTGGTGGTCACAGAGGTGTTTGTTATTGTGCTTTATAATTTATACACATATATTTCATATATTTTTTCTTGTATGTCAAATATTTCACAGTAAGGAAGAAGAATACACATATTATTATGGTATTTATGTTAGAAAAATAAGCTATGTATATATAACTATAACAAAAGTTTGATATTCCATCCCTCCATCACTTGCTGTCTTACTTTTCTTACGATTGTATACTCTTGATTTCCTCTGTAAATTTGGACTCGTTTAAAATTGCTATTAGTTCCAAATATGTGAAATATACATATGAAAAACTTGAGGGCTCTTTTGTAATTGCTGATTTATAATTTGGTTATATAATTGTCAGAAAAATTATTTGTACGAGGTCACTTTTGGAGATTTAGTAGGACTCATTTGTAGCTTTGCATATGACCATTTTTCAATGTCCTTTGTGGGCTTAGAAAGAATGTATGTTCTCTTTTGGGGCATCCAGTTTTATATCTCAGATAAAGATTGCTATAACTATAATTATTGTCCAAATCATATAAAATCTGATTTTTTTTCTTGGTTTAATCTTTCACATTATGAGGGAGAGATGTTAAAATCTTTCAGCATTATTATGGCTTTTCAATGGTCAGTTTTAAAAAAAGCATTATTATGGATCTTCACATTTTCTAGTTTTAGGTGCCATTTTGCTTTATTTATGTTGAGACTAAATTTTTAGTTGTATATACGTTTATGACTCATATCTTCCTCATGAATGCTTCCTCATAGATTTATGTAATTTCCCTCTGACACAATTAAAACATTTTGCCTTAAATTATTTAGTTTGATTATATTTACATATACCTTTTATCAACCTTCAATTTCCTTCCTTTTCTATGGTTTCATTTGAGTTATTTCTCTTATAAGCAACATACACTGTTTTATTTTGTGTTTTTAGTAAAATCTAAGTCTTTTAATAGCTGACTTTAATTTGTTTACACTTATTGTAATTTTTAGTATATTTGGTCTCTCTTTTAGCATCTTTTTTTGTTTATTCTATTGATTATGTAATTTCTTTGCTTTTTTTCTTTCTTGTCTATGTCTATTTTTAATACTTACCTTTCTGTTCCTAACATGCATACATTTTATTTATTTAAAATGTCTAGAGATAAATAATACTGCTATTCTCCCCAGAACAGTGCAAAGAGCTTAAAACACTCAAACTTTCTCCTGGACTTTACTTTTCCATATTCTATGTTATTTTTATTTTGCATTTTAGCCCCACCTTAAAATCAGTCATGTAAACAGTCGATATTTGTTGGAGCTACCAATATGTTGTATTGTTTCTTTGCTTACAATTGACTTATTTACCTTTTCTCCGTCTTTCAGGGTTTCATTTTCTTCTTGCTGAAGAATATTCTCAGGTGGTTCTTTCAAGGATTTTGAGTAGGTAATAAATCTTCTTGGTCTTGTGTGTTTTATTTCCTTCTGATATTCCATTTTCTTCTGGAACTATTTTTGCCAATGAAAGCCTACTCTCAATCTAGTAATTGATCCTATTTAGGTAATCTGTCTGATATTTCTCTTTGGTATGGTTTAACAGATTTGGCATTTATTTTCAATATTTCTACGATGTGTCCCCAAGTGGATTTAGCTTCTTCTTGTCTTTCTCGAAACTTGATGCGCTTCCTCAAAATCTTCAGCCATTATTTCTTTAAATTTTGTTTCTTGTCAGTTCCTTCTAGTCTCTCTTTTAGATTCTCCTTTTATACTTACGTTGAAACTTTTTGGTCAATTCTCCAAGTTTGTTAACTTCTCTTTGTATTTTCGATACTTTAGTTCTCTATGCTGAATTCTGCTGGACTTCTTCAGATTCATCTTATAATTCACTAAACTTTGTTTGGCTGGATCTAGTTTGCAACTTAATCTTTCTATTGGGTTTTTATATTTCTGTTACTACATTTATCATTCATAGAATTTCCATTGTATTCTTTTCAAATTGCCTGTCCTAGTTTCACTATGTTTTGTTGAGTTCAAATATATATTAATTTCTTTTTTAAAAACTTTTTAATCCATAATTTCTTTGAATTTTGAATGGCAGTGTTATTTCTGCGTTATCTTATTCCTCCACATTGTCTGGAAATCTCCACTATCATTTTCTCCTCAACTATTCAAATATGAGCTCCAAGTCAACAACTCCACTGAAACTGCTCTTGATTTTTATATTGACTGTTGACTATTCCTCCATTATTATCAGACTTGACTTTCCACAATCACTTAAAACATTCCTCTTGCATCTGAGAAGTAAAATCTCCATCGTCTCTGCTTCTCGATCTACTGTGCTGGGTTCTCCTTTGCTATTAATCTGTAGCAAGATTCAGTCTTAAATCTTGTTCTATAGCGGATTCTCTTCTTACATCATCTCATTCAAAGCTGTGACTTTTAATTTCATCTACATGTGATGATTTCCAAGTAAATCCCACTCTGACTTTCAGACTCACCATTAGCTATTTTGCATCTCAGCCTAAATATCTATAAAATATCTCACTTTAATATGTTAAAAATGAAACTCTTGCTTTCCCTCCATCCCAACTGGCTCTTTCTCTTTCTTGTCATCTTAGTCAATGTCACCCTATTCATCCCAATGCAGAAGCAGGAGCATCGACCATAGTTCATACCTGCCTTGGGGTTTTTTGTCTTTTCACTTAAAAAAAAATCTCTCTACACTAGAATGGAGTGGAAATGAATGAGAAAAAGGACATTTTAAATTATGTTTGACTCAATATCTCCAGCATCTAGTATAGTTTATTTTACATATTTAATAAACAAAAAATGTGATGAATGAATGCAGAGTTCTGAATAAATGAAAGCACAAGGATTTCATTACAGCATTGTATCATTGCATCTTATTTATTTCAGCTTTATTGGTTTTCCAAATTCTGTGGATATTGAATTGCAAGCTAAATCCATTTAATTCTCAGGATAGATTACTTGCTCTTTAGAAAGCTTCTGCAGCATCATAGCATCCTGTGACTTTGGACCACTGGAAAATTACCTAATTTCAGTTATACTTGTCTCTCTTCCTAGTACCCTTTGGATCCTGGCTTAGCCATTCACAAGATATATAGTCTTGAGTAAATCATTCAGTTCTTCTGTAAAAATGAATGACAAAAAGGACAGTTAGTATTAGATAATGCGTGTAATGTGTTTAACATAGTGCCTGGCAATTAGAAAATGCTGTTACTACCACTCATACTTCTATCACTCCTATTATTACTATTGTTACTATTATGTTCCTTTCTAGCCATTTGTGTTCAAATAAGTAAAAGTAAATAAAAGAACACACACACCAATATATAAGATGAATTTCTTGTATCTCATAATTTAATTTTATTTAACATAATATCAGGTTATAAACATAAAGTTGTGGGACATATTCTGCACTTTAACCAAGATAAGAAAATGGAATTTTAAATTACTCTAAACAAGAAACTATGCAATTGCATTAAATGAGCTAAATCCACTAAAAAATAGATATAAGCCTCAGTAGGTGTATTTTGTCTTTTTCATATCAGAATATACCATTTAATAACAAGGCAGTTAAGAATTTTAAATTTAATCTGAGATAGGTTAATTGCTTTTTCTAAATTGCCAGTGTGTGGACATAAATTCACATTATCTTTTCTTTAAATCATAAATAAATAAAGGCCTGCAATTGCCTACCTAAAAAAGTTATCCTCTTCACTCCATTTTAGCAAAAGAAGCTCAATTTCTGATTTTCTGAATTTTGTTTGTTATCCAAGCTCGAATAGAAAGTACTTAGTATCCATCTCTGGCCATTCTATATGAGGAAATACAACCATATTTAGGTCACGCAGCCATTGATCCTCTGAAGGACAAATGATGTCAGGCGGTACTTATACACCAAGAAAATTTCAATTTTGTTTGCTTCTTCAGCAATCCAAGTTGATGTCAACTACCATTTAGCTGAACCAATAATATTGATATTTGATGTCAGTTCTTATTCATTACTGCAGGTAGATGATGCATAAGTCAAAACTTTTAGATGTGCAGTGAAAAGCACTAAAGCAGGTGCCATCTATCAGGGGAAATAGGAAACAACAACAGAATAGAAAATTAGGGGGGACATAACATGCCATCTTTATGTTATATAATATTTGAATTATTTCAATGCTTCTACATATTAAAAATTAACTTTTTATCCTTTAAAGTAGTCCCATACTGTATGATATTCTTAAGCTAGATCTTTTATGGAGTAACCCTCTTGCCTCAAAACTTTGCAAAGAAAATAATTTCTGATAGAAAAATGTGATATTTAAAGAAAAGCAAAGGAAAAATAGTTTGCATAAGCAGACAATCAAAAACCTTCAGTAGAAAATTATTTTTGTGTGATAAACTGATAGAGGGCTTCTCCCTTTATTTCTACTTCATTTTATTCTTAGAAATTTAACCCTGTAAATGACAAAGAAGAAATAGTACATTTAAGATCATATCACCCTATCTTCAAAGTTTAACCTTCAATAACTTCTAAAATTGGATAGAGATGATTTCATGCATTTGTAATTTTCTTGATGGTTCCGTGAAAATTAGAAGCAACATGACTATATCATATTTCTTGACACTTTCTCTTTGACTATATGACTATAAAACTAATAATTTGTTTTTCTATATATTCATCCTTTGGATGACAAATTTTTTTGGCGTATATGAAAAATTCAGTAACGGAATTTCTACTTAGCAACTCTTACTCAGCTCCTACCGCGTCCCGGGTACTGCCCGAAATATTGAGGGTTCAGCAACGAACAATACCAAGTCCTGTCCTGGGGACCTTGTATTCTGGTAAGACCCAGAGGCAGTAGACAAGTAAACAAATGAATAGGCTCAAGAAAAAAAGTGTTATCTAACTAGAATAAATTAAGATAAAAAAGAGTAATGCGGTGAGCGTTGGGGCTTATAATGGAATGGTCAGGGAAGAACTCTCTGAGAGAATGACGTTTAAGAAAACCATGCAGTGATCTTAAGGGAGAGAACTAAATTAGAGACAATGGCAAAGACGGAGTTCCCGAGGTGGTAAAATTGTGGCATAACGGAGTGACAGGACACATGCAGCAGACTAGGATTAGACGAAGCGGGTGGAATATCTTGCATCTGATAGATAACTGTTAATGTACATTGTTTTTATTAGTTAAATGTGGGATGGTTGAGACCATTTTAGAATAACCCCACAGCATTATCTGTGACTCCTAAAATGTTTGTTTATACAAAAATGCCCCAGCAATGAAAAGTGTAATTGATTGTTTTAGCTGAGTAATACCTTAGCTTTTTTAACCCCATAGCTCTTGGCATGCTTCTTGGTACAGAAGGTAATCAATAAATATTCGTTGATTAGAAAATATCAGAAACTCGCCGCAGGTCAGAAACCAAGGGGTATTTAAGAAGACATACTTAGGATAACGTTTGCTGTGTCATAACTAAATTTATTTTATACTATTGATCTTAAAATATTATTTTAAAATTTAATACACTTTGTAGACTTCTCCTGTTCACTTTGAGCATATAGCTGCCAAAAACAGTTTGCAATATATTTACTATTTCTATAAGAAATAATGTCACTGCTCAGAATCTTTGGCCACTTATGCAAGTGGTCTTCCAGGACAATGAAGTTTCATTTAAACAGTTTTCACAGGACAAAAATGTTCTAAATAATATCAAAACATCAGTATAAAATTATACATTTCTCTTAGGAGATTTATTGTATCTTACATGATTTATTGTAATCAGTCCAATCTTGCATGTGATTTAAAAAGTTTGAAAAACCACATGAATGATAAACATCACGAATTTTTTAAGAGGTTGTTTCACATATGGGGATAAAGTCTAACACGTCTTATATTATCCCTGAATCACATAATTAGAGCAAAAAGAATTGCCATACCAGTTTACTCATAAGCATAATTACAAGAAAACTTGATTATCCCCTTTAATGTCATTTTCCCCACTTAATTGTGTGTTCCTGGGTGAATGTGACCCTTTGAGTCCACACTTCAGGAAGTAACTGCCAGTTAACATGCAAAACTGGAGGCTGAGCAGGAGAATCTACCCTTCCTCTTCGGGAGATTTAATTTGTGTACCCGGAGTGGCCCTGCAGGGAAAATGTTTTAAAAGTTACATCTCCCAGCAGAGCGTCTGGAAGTTCCTGCGGCGGGTTTTACAATGGTCTTGGGGCCCAGGCTGTCAATCACCACTAGGCTCCTCCTTTCACCTCACCCCTTTTCAAGGGCTGTATTAAAAAAATCAACAATTTTCTACTAAAGGAATTGAAGCTGCTATATTTAGGTTGCAGTCAGACACCTAAATATATTGCATTTTTCCCAAACTATTCAAGGTTTCATACTCAGTTTTTGGAAAGAATTTGCAAATATCCCTTGACTTGTACTTGGGTGGGAATGAAACAAAATAACCTTTTGTTTCTAACTTAAATACTGGCTGTATCTAGATCTTTTTCTCCACCTGAGTTGGAGAAAATAAAGACAACAATGAACCTTAAACACAGACTTTGGTTTTTTGGATGGGGCTTCCTGTTTGAGTTGACCAAAGGCATTCAAAATTTTCTTTTGTTAGACTGAGGGGTAGAATTTCTTCTTAGAAATAGCTGAGTTTTAGTTTACATACTCAAATACAAAATTGCAAAAGAAACCAAGTCATTACTATGGATTGTTTCCCTATTATGTTATGTTTTGTAGCTAAAACTGGTAAAAATAGATGGTCCCTTTTCGGGATTGCAACTTTTCTTTCTCCAAAGAGCATTCTGTGGATACAATTCCATATCTTCAAGGAAACAGGAGTGTTTCCCTAGGGAAAAAAATCCAGAGTTTCTAAAAGATTCTGTCAAACCAGAAGCAAAGCCTGGTAAAGCAATAGTTTTTAGAAAGGCTATGAACTTTAGTTAAATATATATAGTCCCGCTCTCCAATCTATTTTTATGAATCAAACTATAGTTGTGAGGGTATTTTATCCAGTTATTCCAACACGGCAAGAGCCAAATAGGTGAATCTGTGTTTCAATTATCTTTGTAAACATGAACCTTAGTAATGTAACATTATGATGATGCAAATGTATTCACAAATTACTACTTTTGTGTATATAGTGGAACTATAATGAATTTATGCAACTATACTAATGTACATATTAAGAGAAAATAAATTCATTACAGGTTATGCCAGCAATGTTATTGCAGTGGACACTATATTAATCATTAATAATCATCCACTTTAGAGGCTTCTACCAAATAGAGTAACACCTAGGTTGCTATCCCAATAAATAAAACAGATTTAGAAGAATTTATGTGGATCCACATGTAATATCTTCTGCAATGATTAAAGAGCAAAGGGACAAAGAGAAAAAGGACTGTTATTAAAAACAATAATTAACATGTTGCTTCCATCTTTGCTGGGTGATTTATTTTATTTCACCTCTCTGACCTCTAGTCACTGCAGCAGAAGACGCCTTCTCAAATTTTCCTTCTATGCCCTGCCGCCTGCCTTACTCTGGGAATATAAAAGGACTGACTTTTTCCCTTGACACAGGACAACAGATTAATGAATTTAAGTGCCTGCGTCATAAAAATTGTCATCCCTCATATAGTATTTTAAGTGCAGTATCAACTATGGCTAGCTTTTACTCTTCAGGGGGTCCTGTGAGCTCCAGTTTCTTATGTAAGTTAATACAAAAGCTGTTCCAACAGTATCACGTGCTGTTTGTTTCAAAGTCTAAAAGGAATGCTCTATTTCTTTTTTCCTTGTTTTTTTTTTTTGAGGAAGATTAGCCCTGAGCTAACATCTGCTGCCAATCTTCCTCTTTTTGCTGAGGAAGACTGGTCCTGAGCTACACCCATGTCCATCTTCCCTGTTTTATATGTGGGACACCTGCCACAGCATGGCTTGATAAGTGGTGTACAGGTCTGCACCAGGGATCTGAACCAGTGAACCCTGGGCTGCCAAAGTGGAACACATGAACTTAACTGCCACGCCACCGAGCTGGCCCTGAAATACCCTATTTCTTGATTTGGTAAATGGAAAGAGTAGAGTGGCAGTGTGCTGAGGTACATGTTAACAAACAGATTATTGGTCCAACCAGGAATGAAGGGCATTGGGGAAGAAAGCACAGTGTGTATTTTCAAGTGTGTTGAAACAGAGATTCACCTATATCTATTTTGTTCTTATGTATAAATATTTCTCAAATGTGAAGTTACAAGACAATATATTTCATTTCACTTAGAAGGTTTACAAATTAGTTTGAAAAAGATGACTCCATAGCTCCTTAAGGTCTAGGATCACATCTTACCCATTTCCGTATTGCATCTTTCCTCTCGTCTCTCCCACTCACCACACTCCATTGCCTGGCATTAGGCCATTCTAACAGGGAATGTTTGTCCAGTAAACATTTAATGAGACTAATAAATTTATCAGACTCCTTAAAAGAATTTCCTTCATTTTTTAAAATTATGTATGAATTTCTTTGTTCAGTTCATCACAACAAAAGAAAGTAGACTAGTGGAGGAAGAGAAGTATACTCTTCTAGAAAAAGGATGGGCCAGAGCAGCTTGATTTAAATGGACTGAAGAGTAGCAGTTTAGCAGTTGACAGATTGGTTTTTAAAAGCATTTGAATGTCCTTTAATTCTCAAATTGGATCACCCATCATTGTGGGTTTTTTAGGAAGTAACATTATCAGCACGGGCTTCATTGAAATGTAAATAAAGATAGCGAAAGTGCTTTATTTAGAGAAGGTTGTTTAGAAAAAAATAAGTTGACAGGCAGAGGTAAAGATCTCTGAAGTTATAATCATTTCAGGAGAATAAGTGCTGTGTGTCTGTGTGTCTGTGTGTCTGTGTGTCTGTGTGTGGGTCTGTATGTGTGTGTAGTGTTATGTGTGTGAATTACCCAATTGAATGACTACATTAATTGCGTATGTGTGTCAAATTACAATTGTTGAAAGATTGGATGGAAAAGATACTGTCATCTTTTAATTAAATCTTATATTTCCCAATTTAACAGGGAAAGTGACAAGAAAAATTATAAAAATTATAATTTTATAAAACATTTTTTTAAATTATAATTTTATAAAAATTATTAAAAACTATAAAACTCTAAGCTCTACTCAGGCTTTTCATTGTCTGGCCACATTGACCATTGAGACACACCACCCTCCCCCTCCCCAACACCTTTTATCTTCACCCTCAGCTCCTGCTCGTTCCAAGGTCACTGTGCTAAAATAAACTAAAAATGTACATCAAAATTAAATTTAAAAAGCTCTGAATAAAGGCTTTCCATCTGATTTATATGTGAATTTGTTCCTGACTTTCCTCTTGTTTATCTAATGGATTTGAACTCAATCAGAGTGAATTTCAGATCCCAGCTACCACTTACCCAGTATGTGAATTAGCTATAACCTTCAATATTCTCATATATGAAATGGCAGTATCACCATGTACCTCATAAATTCATCAAGGTGATCTTGTGGGATGCTGGGCATTTTTTATTCTTATATATATATATTCTTGAGCTTTGTTCTGGGATGCTGTTAAGTTACTTAGAAACCATTTGGCTCTTTCAGGTCTGCTTTTAAGATTTATTAGGTAGGACTAGAGCTAAATATCTCCCCAGTACTGAAGCAAAACCCTTCTTTGTGCTCTAATATACCCAGTACCCTGGAATCTTGAAACTTTTCAGTCAGGCTTCTGGGGCAGGCACTATCCCCAGCCTTGTGTGAATGCCTTTTCCTGTTCCCTCTAATCATCTCAGGTGGTTCTTTCCAGGCCTCCTCATAGTTTCCTCATGCACATGTGCCAGTCAGCACTCAGCCTAACACTGGAGAGGGTTGCTCTGCAGACCTCCAGGGTTCTCTCTGAGTGACTCTCTGCCCCTGTACTCTGCCTTGCAAACTCAAGCTGCCTTTCTTTCCCTGGCCTCTCAGCTCCGTCTTCTCAGACTTGGGAGTCAGCCATGCTCTGTCTGGGTTCCCTCTCTCCGTGCAGTAGGCTAGAAACTGTCTAGGCAGGTAAGTATGTCACAGCAGTCTTCTGTGGCTCCCTCATTAGTTCCCTGACTCTCAGTGATTATCATCCTTTGTTGCCTGATGTACAGTGTCTTACAAACCATTGTTTCCTATATCTTGTCTATTTTTGGGGGGTGTTTTAAGCAGGAGAGGAAACCTAGTCCCTGGCACTCCATTGTGACTGGCACTGGGAGCTTTTTCTATCATTTTCTTTTAATTGTCAACAGATTTAACCAGAAGATATGTGATTATAATGATAATGCCATTCTTTTTAAAATTTATAGTTAGCCCTTCCTCCTATAAAGATAAAGGTTGACAGTGTGTTTGCAGGAGATCTGAATTATAGTCCTACTTGATCCACAGATTTCATGTGAAGGCTTAAACAAGTCCCTTAATTTCTCAAGCCTTCTCTTTTCTAATCTGTGGGAGACATTGATCTACACAAGCTTTACATTGCCTTTCAGAAATGTATTGATAATCACTAATATTTTCTTTAGAAACTGAGAAAAGCTACTGAATTTGAGAATGAATTTATTTTCAACATCCAGTCTTTCTGAAATCTGAAAGATTCTTTGTGACTCAGTACTCACCAGTAAACCCAACAGCAAAACTGAAATTCTTCCTCTGACGTGCATGGCAATGCGACACTGAAATGACTTAACACCATTCTCTCTTCAGATATTGAGCATTACGCTTTAGTTTTTGCTTCGTATCTCTTTGGTTTATTCCTTCATATTCTGGAGACTCCATCTCCCTACTTTAACATTACAGTGTGTTACTATGTAAATATATCATGAAACCCTGCTGCAAGGTGACAAGCCACATCAGAAGAAAACACCAAGGGCCTACAAGACAAAGATCTCATACACGAATATCCAAAATAATGCCAATAATGACACTGAACATGAAATAAACTCACACGACAGTCAGAAATTTTATCTTTAGTGCTTCCAGAAGAGGCTCGCTGCCACAGGCAGAAGGCATTAATTTCATATGCCGTGTTAGGAATTTCCATTTCTCCTTGAATAAAACGTTAGTTTCAAAAATTGTCCTTAGAGTACAAAGACTCTCAGTGATTTATTAAACTTTCTTCTCTCCTTTACCTTCAGAAATCCACTAATTTTGCACTGCATTTGGCAGGCAGGAAGCTGGGCCAATGTGCTGTCAATTCTACCAGAAGTGTGCTTTTGGTTTATTTAGCGTTTGCAAAATGAAAAACAGTAGACTGCATTTTGTGGGCGATTCAAACAAGCATTTAGTCCTTTTCATTTATGAGCTAGAATATAATTAAAGAATCAAAATCCATACACAAAGTAGATAAGTATCTATCAATGTCAGGCAACAAATTGTAAGAACAAAATGTGGTTAATTAAGAATCAATGAGACTATCTGGTATAATTCTTGAGAGAGTTCAGTCACAACCATTGGGAAAAGTTTTGCTCTGACTATTCAGCTATGGAAATAATGATTCATTAATTCATTTATTTAGATATTTACTAAGTGTATAATATAAGCCCCAAACTGAGTGCAAATAGTCTCGAGCAGTACTGTCCAATAGAACTTTCTGTAGTGATGGAAATGTTCTTTACCTAAAGTGTCCAATGTGATAGTGGCTAGCTGCATGAGGAAATTTCATTGTTAACTAATTAAAATTAAATAAAATTAAAAACTCACTTCCTCAGTTGTAATACATTTCAAGTACTCATAGCCACATGTATTGGATAATATAGGTTTAGAAGGAAAAGACAGATACGTATACAAAAAAATTACAATTTGTTGTAAGTTTTATGACATAGTTCTGGGGGAGCAAGAAAAGCAATGCCTTATATTCCCTGGAATACGTTAGAAGTTGTGTTTGAAACAAGTTTTAAGTATATTTAATATTTGCCAGAAAAAGAAATAGCAAATGAGCATCCTAATCGGTGGAAATAGCAAGAAGAAGAGCATG
Organism: Equus asinus; assembly: GCF_041296235.1. Lineage (NCBI taxonomy): Eukaryota > Metazoa > Chordata > Mammalia > Perissodactyla > Equidae > Equus > Equus asinus. The sequence continues at coordinate 23,780,733 of NC_091808.1, read as the reverse complement.
AGGGCATGGTGTATTTGAGGAATAGAAAGAAGAGTAAGGAGTGGGGAAGTTGTGGGAGATGATGGACAGGAAGGAGGGGCTCAAATTTGCATTTTACAAAAAAATTCCTCTGCCATTAGTTTGTCAATCATGGCATCATCGGTATTATGGACTTGGTAATTTCATGTTGGGCGTGGGGTTGGGAGCTGTCCTGTGCATTCTAAGATGTTTATCAGCGTTCCTGGCTTCTACCAACTGAATGCCAGTGTAGGTGGCCCAGTTGTGACAATCAAAGATGATACTAGATGTTGTCAAATGTCTCTTGGGAGACAAAGTTGCCCCAGTTAAGAACCTCCATTGTGAAAATGACCTGCCATGACATGGGATTGAAAGCAAGGAGTTCACTACATGTGTCTGTGTGTGAGATGAGGAGGGCCTGAAATAAGGCACTGGGAGAGTGGAGGCGTACAACAGCTGAGCAGGATTGGAGAAGACAGAGATGGGAATAGGAGAAGAAGCTCTAAGGACTGCATGGAACGTGGAGTGTCTTACAGAAACGGAAAGTGCAGAAGAAGGATCAAGTTTGAGGAAAAGATGAATTTGGCTTCGAACATGCTGACTTGTGGTATCTGTGGAATATCCAAATGGAGATAGATGTTCTATGGGTGGTTGGAAATAAAGATGTGGAATTCAAAAGAGAGGTATGCACTGGTCATGTAAGTTTGGGTGTCATAAGCATCTAACAGTTAATAGTTGAAATCATGGGAATGTTTCTTTCTGCTCTGATCAATCTAGACTTAATGACAATGTCATTATTTCCATCTGATCTCCAAATACAGCACTATTCAGTCCATTCAATACATCGCACCAGTTCTGTTTTTGTTTTTGTTTTTTTCCTAATTTCACGTACAATCAAGGACTTTGATGTCCAGCTCCACTGGTATATTTACTTTCAGTACTTCTGCCTGGGGGTTTTTGATCTCACTCTTCTCTTTTCCTGGATTCCCTTTCTTCTATAGCACAGCTTGTCCCCACAAATCCTTTTGCCATTAACTCAAAGGTCATATTCCTAGTAAGAACTTCCTCAACCAGGTTATTTACATTTCAAAACTCTTTCTCCCAAACATTCCTTGTCGATGGTTGTTTTATTCTCCATAACTCTTATTAACATTTAACATACCACATATATAGTGATTTATATAATTTATTGCATGATTCTTGCCAGAAATATGCAAGTTCCATGATGCCAGGACTTCTGCCTGTTTTTTTCACTCCTGTATATCCACCACTTAAATCAGTGCCTAACACCTCATAGGCTCAATCAATATTTCTTGGATGAATGAAGTAATAGGTTTCCTACTGGTCAGGACAAGTTTGCCTGGGTTCAGTCAAACTCTTGCTTAGACTTATGGCACAAACTAGAAAACCACAGAAAAGTAATGTTCACTTGTTTTCCAGGGTCTCAGAGACACAATTTCACATTTGGAAGTAACTGTTTGACTTGCTGAGACTACTGGCCTTCAAATATCCTTTTTTTTTTTTTTTTTTTTGGTGAGGAAGATTGTCCCTGAGCTAACATCTATTGCCAATCCTCCTCTTTTATTTCCCCTTGAGGAAGATTGTCACTGAGCTAACATCTGTGCCAATCTTCCTGTATTTTGTGTGTAGGATGCTGCCATAGCATGGCTTGATGAGTGGCGTGCAGGTCTGTGCCCGGGATCTGAATCTGCAGACCCCGGGCTGATGAAGTGAAGCACACGAACTTAACCACTATGCCACTGGGCTGGCCTCTCAAACACCTTTTTAACATATCAATATTTATGTTCAAAACACGTAACTTTTTTACATCATATATAAAATTCACATTTCTCAATATGAGCTCCACAGCCTCTTAAGGATTTTTACACATTGTTAACTGCATCATAAATTCACCACATTGCCCATCATGAAATATGTTAATCTCTGCTTTTGTGCTCTGACATCAAGCCACTTTCACTCTTGGTGATGCCCTCCCACCTTCTCTTCACTAAGATGTGTTCATGATCTTAATCTATTTAAAACGTTATCATTTCTAGAAAGCAACATTCACTTGTTGGAACTATCCTAGCTCTGCATTCCTAAAAGGAATGTCTGATCCCACAGGCCTGGGTTAGGTGTTCAGTTTGTACCCTAAATAACCTTTTACCTACTTCTGGCATTTGACTTTGCATTGTAACTGCTTGATTATCCTTCTCTCTCCAACAATGAACTATAAACTCCTTTTGAGCCTGTATCCGTTGTGTCGTTGTGTCTCTTGCTCCTGGCCCCAAGCCAGGGACACAGTACAGCTCCGTAAATATTTGTGCCTTTATAATCAGTGTCTTCATCTACTTCTAATTCTTCTTCTGCCTTATAAATTTAAACGCCTGCTTGCTCAGTTTGCTCTTTGCTAATACATATTTGTTGATATTCTGTCACAGTACCATTACTTCTTTCAGGATGTTCTATCTCAATAACAGAACGTGCTCTTTAAGCACTTAAGTGGTACTTCGTGGCTTCCATTCTCCAAAGCATCTAAGGCAAGGTGTGAAAACTATTTTTTTTGTTAAGAGCTTTAGAACTTGGATGCTTGAGTCAGATTGGCTGCATTTGAATCCTGGGTCTATGTTTTACTAACAAAATGACTTTGGACAAGTTGTATAACATTGTAAGTCTCGATTTTCTCATCTGATTAGTAGAATAGTATAATCTAATCGTAGAGATGAAGGATTGAATGAGATAAGTATACAGCACTTTGAACAAGTGATTGTGATTACATCTTGGAGTTTTATGTACTCTAGATGATAAGGAATGATTTCGAGATGTCCAGCTCCCTGTTCCTGGGGCATGATTGGTGATACAAGTTATTAACGCCTAACAGATTGACAATGGCAGAGGGAAGAAGCATACACTGACAAAAGCAACCTTATCTACATCTTTCCAATGCTTTTATTCCCTCCTTTAGCTTTGCGCTCCTGAGCATTCCCAAATTTTGCTTTCTCTTTACATTCTAATTCCACAATTTCTTTGCCTCATTTGTACCGTTAGTGTACTAAGGAAGTACTGTAATGAGCTAACGCTTAATGCTGTACAGGCCTGGCCTAAGAGACACGCTAATGTATCAGTACCAAAAATGTTTGAAATACTAATTTTCCTTTTAATGAGCCTAAACATTTTATTATAGTTATACCTTAATACCAAGTTGCAGGTCATTACCCTCACATGTTGAAAGCAGCTGATATTTCCAGGGCTGAATGTTTCTGCCATTTGACTGATGACCCCTCTTCCTTGCCCATTTTACGCAGTAGAATTTTAGGGAGTGAAAATTAGATCACTTGACAGGTATTGTGAATGATGTTTTGATTGCACTATTCAAAAATATTTTTCAGATTCTAACAATTAATATATGCTAGTTCCATGAAATTTGAATTTTGAAAATGTGAAAAGGAGCAAATAAAATAAAAATGATTCATCCCTCCACTAGAGATAATCATTTCTGTTTTGATTTCGTTCCTACCAATCTTATTTTCAACATATGCTTTGTGTGTGTGTATCACACAGTGAACACAGTTTTGGCTGCTACTTCTTTCAGTGAACTACATATGAATGTTTCTCTTGTATTATAATATTTGGAAATGCCATTATAATAGTTAAAATAATAGTTGTTATATAGTTATATGTTATAGTTTTATATATGTGTGAATATATACATGTGCATTTATCTATGTATCAAGAATTAATTTCTTGTATTCCTACTGCCCATCTTATAAATAATATTGAACATCTTTATGACAAATACTGGTCTGAGTTATTGACTATTTAATTCATCTTAATGGGGAATATATTCAATATATTTAAAAATTTATGATATTATGCTGTATTATTTTCAAGAAATAGAATGTAATATATTGGTCAAGATCTCAGGCTCTGAAGTCTATGACCTATGCTTCAATCCTCACTGTAAATTATTATACCTAGGTAATTTCAGGAAAGTCATTTGAGCTTTTAAAATGTTATTTTCCTCATCTGTAAAATGAGATTATTGTATATAATGAAATAATACTATGAATAGTATTGAACATATTTCATGGCAATAAAAACTGTTAATTTTAGCTCTTACTTTGTGTGCCCACCAGAAATGCAAGTCTATTTGTTTTTTGTTCCCTTGTCAATATCAATATCGTTATTAAAAATATCCTAATTTGATAGAAAAAAAGATAGTAGGACAGGTTTTAAGTAAAAAAGCCAAACTCAAACTAACTTAAGTAAAATTAGGATGTTCATTGGCTCACAAAAATGAACTTCAGACAGAGCAGGTGGCATCTGTCATTTAGATTTGGCTGGAGCCAAGATTCAAATGCCCCCAGACTTCCTGAATATTCTTAATCTTATTAATTTCTTCACTGTGCTGGACCTGGACATTAGAACTAAGATTACATATGTTTACGTAAATTACATGCCTCTTCTTTTAAATTTTATTTTTCCTTTTTCTACCCAAAGCCCCCCACTACATAGTTGTATATATTTTTAGTTGTGGGTCGTTCTAGTTGTAGCATGCAGGATGCTGTCCCAGCATGGCCAGATGAGCGGCACCATGTCCGTGCCCAGGATCCGAACTGGCGAAACCCTGGGCTGCCAAAGCAGTGCGTGCAAATTCAACCACTGGACCATGGGCTGGCCCCTAAATTACATGCCTTTTGACACCTTTTAATCAGAGAGGAAAGAGCTTATCTCTCCCAATATTAGTTTGAAAAATATAGGGAAGTATTCTTATTGTTTCTATTTGAGCCAGACACCCATGGCTTAACATCTCCTCTGTCCATGGAGATAGGTTTCTATGAGGAGACCAGCTACAGTGTAGGGGATAAGAGGCAGTTCTTTAAATATCACAAAACATGGCCACTAGAGCAGCGTTGGCAGGAGAGTCAAGCTAACTTGATCTACTCCATAGATAACATTAACGTTTTTACTTGCTTAACTCAACTATATTACTGGAGTTGGTAAAAAGGTTTTCAAACATGTTCTAGTCTTTTCTTCTGTCTACTGCTCACTTGAAGAGCAATTTTTATATTGGTTTAGTGTTTTTCCTCTTAATTTTTTATAGTTCATGATATTTATGGCAGTTTTTTCAAAGTTCATATAGTTAGTTGATTTTAAAATTTATATTGTCCTGAAAACTCCATTCTGCTGAAGAATTCACAATTAGCATCAAGTCCTTCATAGAATTTTCGTGTGGTTTCTTTAATCTCTACCATATTTTTAATTGTCCCTCTTTCACTTCACAATATTGTTTAATTCTGACTTTTTTCTTTGTCACTATTTTGTCACTGTTTATTTTTTCTTATTTTTGACAAATCTTCAATTTGTCTGTCTGCGTATTCTTTTCAAAGACCAGCTTTTGATTTTGTTGATCTCTCTTTTTATTTATTATTTTAATAGTCTTAATTTTGTTATCTATACACATTTCCATCATATTTTAATTATTTCTTTCTACCTTTTTAATTTCCTCTCTAGTAAAGAATAACATCTTCAGGTGGGTTTTTAACATATGTATTTTATATCTTAAATAAAGCGCACATAAAATCAGGAATTTCCAGTAATGATGACTTCAGCTTCAGTCAACAGATATATGAATTCCTTCATTTGAATTAATTCTAAACTTATCATTTATGTTGTGATATATTTCTTTCAGCTTCCAAACTTTTATTTTAAACTTTAGTGTAATTTTCAGTTTTTAATTTAATTGCACCATTGTGAAAGAATGTGAGCTTTATGACATTTCTTCTTTGACATTTCTTGAGACTTATTTTGTGGCTTATTGTGTGCATTTTTATAAATATTTCACATACATTTGATGATATTATATATTATGTATTTGACAAATATTGATTTCTGCTTTAGATCAAGCTTTTTTTGGTTTAAATTTTGCTTGCTTTGTATGATCTGTGATACATAAACATGTATTAAAATCTTGCCTCATTTTGGAAAATTATAATTTATCTTTATAGTTATGCAAATTTTGTTTTATATTTTCAGACTTTATTTTTAGTTACATAAAAATTTCTGACTGTTACATCTTGTTAGAATGTTCCTTCTGTTATTCTCCAGCAATTAGCTCTAGTAATGACTTTTTTCACTTAAATTTCTTTCTTTCTGACATTGATACTACTCTACTAACTTGTTATTAATTTAATATTTAGTAATTCAATTCCTTTATTTTCACTCTGAGTATTTTATTTATTTTTGTTATTACTGTTGTTTGTTTATAATGTTTGTCTTGTAAGTTGCACATAGTTATATTCTTTATTTTTTAAATCATTTTAGTTGTCTCTTACTTTTAAGCACTAAGCATATCCCATTTGTGTGTGTGTGTGTATGTGTGATTATTTATACACTGGGCGTTATTGCTGTCACAACTTACTGTGTTTTCCATTAATTTTTTTCTTACTTCTTTTTAACTTATTTTGTTGTTTTTTTTAAAATTAAGAATAAGCTTAAAGTTAGACTGGGGTTAGAGTTAGGATTTGGTTTGTGCATTTTCTCTTTTATGGCCAATACCTATTCTCACCATTATATCTTCTGACAATACAACTATTAATAGTTGTGGTAAAGTATAATTATTAATAGTTTTTTTCCATAAGGTATTTAGATTTAAACTTTTTAAATCAGAATGTCTGAAAATACATTTACTCCAGAGTCATATTCAGCTAAGTAAACAAATTTAGGTTGAACGTTATTAGGTTGACATTATTGCACTTGTTCTAACATCTGTTTTTGTTATCAATATAATTGTCATTCTTTTATAGATAATCTATAATTTTTGTATTGTAGATACATTTTTTTCATCCATAATAGTCCATACTTTTCATTACATTGTGTCTAGGTGTGATTTTATTTTTATGCATCATGCTCAATACTTGAACTGCACTATTATTATATGTCTTTTTCTGATTCTGGAAAAGTTTCAGCCATTACACCTTGAAATACTGCTTTTCTGCCTGTCTATCTGTTCTTTTCTTTTGTAATACTTATTAGACACATATTGGAATAACCAGCTCCATACACCCCCATGTCTCTTAACGGTCTGCATGCTTTCATTCTTTTATCTCTACATCTGTAGTTTAGCTGGAATTTACCAGTGCAATCTTCCAATTCACTAACTCTCTTTTCAACTTTGTCTAGTCTAAAATACATCCTATCTACTGAGCCTTTTTTCTTTAATGTCTAACATTTCAGTTCTCTTGGTTTTTCTCAAATGACTTTGGACTGTTTTTGTTTTATTTCTTTTTTATAAACGAGTATTAGCTCTTCATTAAAATCTTGAGACATACTTATTTTAAAATCCTTTTCAGTCTTTCTGTAATTTTAATGTGCACAGATTAATTTCATCATCCAATTATTGACTATCTTTATTATCTTTAGATCTCCCTATATGTTATGGAAGAATTTTTGTAGCTTCTTTTGTGTAGAGTATGAGGAATGGTTCTCTCTTTTCTCTTCCTTAGTCTATCTTGTTCTCTATTTGTGCTTACTTCTCCATAGCTTTCAGTATTGTTGCTATTTCCTTTGTCCCAGGTCTCCCAGGTCAATAGCCCCAGTGTATCTCAGGATTAGTCCTATATTTATGATTCAGGAATCCTGCCTTCTGGTACTGAAAACCACAGATCCAGACACTGAAGTCTGTTACTTGTTTCAAGTCCAGGTTATGAGACCATGTATAAACTTCAGATTCCTTAAAAATAGAACTTCATATAAATTGCAGCTTCTAACAGCATTAGCCAGCAACTTTTGTCAGTTTAATATTTTCAGGAAAACTTACACTATCCATGGTTTTAACAATAGGTTGACTTTTATATCCCATCTGACACAAAGTGCTTTTAGTGTCTGCTACCCTACAGAACCTGAGTAACTAGAACCTGCTTCTAAACCTGGAGCTGAGGTCTGAGGTCTGCAGTTTCATCCCTATTCTGTACTTTGTGTTTGTGTTTTTGTTTGTTCTTTTTTCTATAACAAGTATTCTTCCTATTGTTCTTTCATAAAATTCTTGGAGACCGTATACTTTTAAAAATAATTTTTTAACCCAACTTTGACTTTGAGACTTAGTGGTTAACACAGATCCTGGAGCCAAATACATTCAAATCCTGGCTCTTCCTCATTTAACTGCATGGGTCATGGGAAAGTTATTTAAGTTTCCTGTCATTCAATTTCCTCATCCATAAAATGGAAGTGATAAATGTAACCTATTCCACAGTATTTTTGTTTAATTTTGTTATTTAGGATTACTTGATATTTGTACATATATATATATATATATATATACACACAAATGCTTGGAACCCTGAGTGGCATATAGTAATTACCCAGGTAGTGTTAACTGCTATTATTTTTTCATTGTCTCATTTTGTAACTCTAGACTATCTCGACCAGAAGTCCATCAATAAATTATTTAATTCCTCTAAAATTTATTTAGTTTCATATTGTGAGATAAGATTAATTTTTGACTCAGCATGTAATGGTGAGAATCAACTGTGATATTATTTATGGGTATATTATAAGATAAACTATAAGGTATTATGATTCTCCTGTATTTATTTTTAAAGTGTCATGAAATAAAAAGTAATATATTTGGCAATTAAGTCTGAATAATATATAACTGTTTTTTTTTAATAATTTAGTTGCTTCCAGTTATTTTTTACATATAAAATATTAAAGGATTTTCCAAACAAGTTACTCATTATTACTCATTATAAAAAATATATGCAGAGCCTAATCTGCTTGGGTATTATCAGAGCCTAACTGACCTGGGAGAAGGGAAATACACAACTACAGCTGCCTCAAGCTTCCATGTGGGAGAAGGGAAATAGCCAACTCCCTAAGTTGTACTACTTAGTACTTAAGTTACCGCTCTAGCCAACCTGTTACACCTAGGAAGGTAGAAAATACTGAGAAACATTTGTAAAGTGCATGGTCCAGATGCTCACTCACTAAAAGACTAAGACCTACTTATAAAACTTTAGAACACTTCCTCCATCACACACTTCACAGCCATATTACTAAAGGCCTATTTACTGCAGTTCCTTTTACCCAGTACATCATATCCAGCTATCAAGAAAAAATTACAAGATGTACCAAAAGGCAAAGAACACAATTTGAAGTGACAGAGCAAGAGTCGGAACCAGACATGGCAGGAATGTTGGAATTATCAGACTTGGAAATTAAAACAACTGTGATTAATATGCTAAGGGCTGTAATGGATAAAGTAGACAGCATGAAAAAAATGGATGGGCAATGTTAACAGAGAGATGAATATTTTAGATAGAAGCAAAAAGAAATACTAGAGATAAAAGCAATGTAACAGAGATGAAGAATGCTTTTGATGGGCTTATTAGTAGACTGGATACAGCTGAGGAAAGAATCTCTGAGATGGAGGACGTATTGATAAAATCTTCAAAAAGCAAAACAGAGAACAAAGACTGAAAAAAAGGAACAAAATATCTAAGGACTTTGAGACAACTATAAAAAGTGAAACACACATGTGATGGGAAGAAAGATAAGGAAGAGAGAAAGGAACAGAAGAAATACCTGAAACTATAATGAGTGAGAATTTCCTCAATTTAATGTCACACACCAAACCACAGGAAACACAGAAAATACCAAGCAGGATAAATTGCCAAAAAAAACAAGAGAGAAATCGACTTATGCATATCATTTTCAAACTACAGAATATCAAAGATAAAGAAAAAAAATCCTGAAAGAAGACAGAGGAAAAATACCCCACAAATATGGAGGAACAAAGAATTACATCTGACATCTCCTCAGAAACCATGAAAGCAAGAAGAAAGTGGAGTAAAATATTTATAGTTTTGAGAGGAAAAAAAACGCCAAACTCAAAGTCTGTTCGCTGTACAATTATCCTCAAAAGTAAAAGAGAAATAGACTTTCTCAGATAAAAAAAAATTGAGGGAATTTGTTTCCAGCAGATCTGCCTTGAAAGCAAATTTGATAACCTAGATGAGATGGCCCCATTCCTTGAAAGACATAATTTGCCAAAACTCACACAAGAAATAGAAATCTAAGTAGGTCTCTACCTATTAAAGAAATTGAATCAATAATTAATACCCTTCTAAAACAAAAAGCACCAGGCCCAGAAGGGTTCACTGGTGAATTCTAAAAACCACAGACAGAACCATAGGAAGAAATTATACCAGTTCTCTGCAATCTCTTTCAGAGAATAGAAACAATGTCTTAACTCATTCTATGAAGTCAGCATTACCCTATCACCAAAACCCAACAAAGACATTACAAGAAAAGAAAACTACAGACCAATATCTCTCTTCATGTAGATGCAAAAATTCTCAACAAGATATTAGTAAATTGAATCCAATAATGTATAAAAAGAAGTATACATTACGACAAAAAAGAAGTATACACCATGACCCAGGTGTGCAAGGCTGGTTCAACATTCAAAAATCAAATAATGTGATCCGTCATATTGATAGGCTAAAGAAGAAAAATCACATGATCATATCTATAGATGCAGAAAATAACACCCATGCATGATAAAAATTCTCAGTAGATTAGCAATATAGAGGAAATTACTCAACTTGATAAAGAATATTTAAAAAGAAACCTACAGCTAATGCCATTCTTAATGGTGAGAAACTGGAAGCTTTCCCACTAAGATCAGGTACAAGGTAAGCATGCTCCCTCTCACCACTCCTTTATAACACTGTACTGGAATTTTTAGATAACGCAATAAGACAAGAAAAGGAAATAAGGTTATACAGATTAAGAAGGAAAAAATAAAACTATCTTTGTTCACAGATAATATGACTGTCTAAGAACTGATGAAAAAAAAATCTCCTGGAACTAATAAATGATTATAGCAAGGTTGCAAGATACAAGGTTAATACAAAAGTCAATTACTTTCCTATACAGCAGAAGGAAAAAGTGAAATTTGAAATTTAAAATTAATACCATTTACATTTGCACCCCTAAAAATGAAATACTTAGGTATGTCTAACAAAATATGTACAACATCTATATGAGGAAAACTATAAAACTATTATAAATGAAATCAAAGAAAAACTAAATTAATGGAGAGAGACTCCATGTTCATGGATAGAAAGACTCAATATTGTAAAGCTGTCAGTTCTTCTCAAATTGATCTACAGGTTCAATACAATCCCAATCAAAATCCAGGCCAGGTATTTTGTGGATATCAATAAACTGATTCTAAAGTTTATATGGAGCGGCAAAAGTCCCAGAATAGCCAATACAATATTGAAGAAGAACAAAGTCAGTGTTTGAGGACTGACACTACCTGACTTCAATACTTACTATTTTGTTGTTGGTGCTGTTGAGTAGATTCCAACTCCTAGTGACCCTGTGTACAGCAGAGTGGAATCCTCCGCAATCTTTTTGCACCATCCTCTCACCTTCTGGTGCAATATCAGGCAACACTTCACTGCCATTCACAGAGTTTTCATGGCCATTTTTTCAGAAGTGTATGACAAGTTCTTTCTTCCTAGTCTGTCATAGTCTGGAAGCTCTGCTGAAACCTGTCCACCATAGGTGACTTTGCTGGTATTTGAAATACCCCTGTCACAGCTTTCAGCATCACAGCAATACACAGCCACCAGAGTGTGACAGCTGACAGATGGTGGTGCGGTTCCATGACCAGGAAATAAACCTGGGCCATGGTGGTGAGAGTGCTGAATTTCAACCACTAGACCACCAAGGCTGATCAGTACTTACTATAAAGCTACAGTAATCAAGACAGTGTGTTGGTGAAAGAATAGACAAATAGATCAATGGAACAGAATAGAGAGCCCAGAAATAGACCCTCACAAATACATGATTTTTGGCAATGGAGCAAAGGCAAAACAATGGAGCAAAGACAGTCTTTCGAAAAAATGGTGCTGGAACAACTGGACATCCACATGCGAAAAAGTTAATCTAGAGAAAGACATTATACTCTTCACAAAAATTAACTCAAAATGGATCACAGACCTAAATGTAGGAGTAGAAAACTCCTATAAGATAACACAGGAGAAAACTGAGATGACCTAGTGTATGGCAAAGACTTTTCAGATATGACACCAAAGACACAATCCATGAAAGAATTAATTGATGAGCTAGATTTCATTAAAATTAAAACTTTCTACTCTAGGAATATAGTGTCAGGAGAATGAGAAAATGAGCCACAGCCTAGGAGAAAATATTTGCAAAACGCACATTAGATAGAGGACTGTTATACAAAATATGCAAAAACCTAAAAACTCAGCAATAAGAAAACAAACAACTCAATTAAAAAATGAGTCAAAAGACCCCTCACAGAGGAAGATATACAGATGGCAAATAACCATATGAAAAGATGCTCCACATCTCATGTCATGAGGGAAATGAAAATTAAAACAACAATGAGGTACCACTACGTAGCAATTCCAAAGTCCAAAATCTGGAACACTGACAACAACAAACGCTGGTGCGGGTGTGGAGCAACAGGAACTTTCAATCTATGCTGGAGGGAATGCCAAATGGTACAGTCACTTTGCAAGATATTTTGGCAGTTTCTTACAAAACTAAACATGCTCTTACCATACCATCTAACAATCATGTTCCTTGGTATTTACCCAAAGGAATTAAAAACTTATGTCTGCACAAAAACCTGCACACAAATGTTTATGGCAGCTTTATTCATAATTGCCAAATCTTGGAAGCAACTAAGATGTCCTTCAGTAGATGAATAGATGAGTAAACTGTGGAACATCCAGACAATGGAATCTTATTCAGCTCTAAAAAGAAATGAGCTATTAAATCATGAAAAGACATGGAGGAAACTTAAATGCATATTACTAAATGAAAGAAGCCAATCTGAAAATACTACATACGTATGATTCAAACTATATGGCATTCTGGAAAAAGCAAAATTATCGAGACAGTAAAAACATCGGTGATTGCCAAGGGTTGGGTTGGGGGGTTGGGGAATGGATGAGCACAGAGGACGTTTGGGGCAGTGAAAATACTCTATCTTATACCACAGTAATGGATACATGACACTGTATATTTATCTAAACCCATAGAATGTACAACACCAAGAATGAACCATAATGTAAACTATGGACTTCAGGTGATTATGATGTGTCAATGTAGGTTCATCAATCATAATAAATGTACCACTGTGGTGGGGGAAGTTGTAAATGAGGGGGACTGTGTATGGGGGTGCAGGGCAGGAGGTAAGTGGGAAATCTCTGTATCTTCCCCTCAATTTTGCTGTGAATCTAAAATTGCCCTAAAAAAAGTCCCAAAACAAAATACAGGGCAGGTTTTTATAAACATATCTCCCCATTCAATCATTCTACATATGTATTATATACTTTTAAAAATCAGCATAACCACAGTTTAGCATAAATTTTTCCATGTTTTACATTGTTTCTGTAACTGTTAGTTTTATGGCTTCATAATAATTCATTTAGGATATTTATTCATTCATACTGTAATTATCTATTGAAGATTTACTATGTGCTATTCAAGGTCACAGGAATGCACTGGTAAGCCAAAGCACCTGCATTTACAGAGTTTACAACATTCTCGTGTGTGCATAGTTGATATATAATCATTCATTTAACTTTTTATTATGCTGTATAATTCTTTAAGAGAACATTGTATATATCCTGTTATTCAGGCTTGAAGATCCTTTGGAGGAAGAAGTAACGTCATGGACCAAAAAATATTTTGCTTACTTAGATGTTGTTCTGTAAATTGACTTTCCAAAAGAAGATGGGAAAATAAAGGTATATATATATATTGCCTAGTGAGTTGAACCAAGAAACTGCTTAGCTGATTCATCAGGATGAAGGGCCAGGGTACAATCACGTTGGACCTGTTTTTCATTATAAATTAAGGCCCTCTGTATTTCTTCCTGACATGCAATATGCAGACATAAGGACTCTCGTATAAAATATTTTATTACTATATGACATTTTTTACCCTGCCAGAAATATTGCCTCTTAACCCTAAACTTATAGTAATGTCCAAGCTTGTAAAATCTGTTTTTGAAAATTAAATAAAGCCATAAAATATGTTTATATTAAAGAATACTATTGGCTTATGAAAATAGTATTTTACTTGTTCATTTAAATTATAAATGACCTCCTTAGCATCCTAATTTTCTCCTTTCCTTATTACAATATGTCAGTATGCTTGGAAGCTCTGTGCAGAGAGGTGGTTCGGTCCGCTTGTCTCCCTGTGCTGTTGGTATCAAGCTGGCATGAAAGGTGCCTCTGGGAGTTTTCTGGATCCACAATGGCACAAGGTTTATTTCTTCCATATTAGATTATTACAAATCTCACCTGTTTCCATTTTTTATTTTAAATAGTTCTACTTTAATCTTGATTAAAACTTTTTTCTAATTTTATAATAAATTTCAAAAGTAGCAATTTCAGTTTCAAAAGTATAACACTTCTGTGAGTCTTGATACGTACTGCTACATATTTCTCCAGTATATTCCTAGCAGCCTAGGTGAAGCCAGTTTGATTTTATGTTGCGGTCCTCTAACTTGTAATTACCTTCATCTATACTGTTTTCTCACTACAGGATCTTTAAACTGGGAGTAGGAAGGATTAACAGAGGCAGTCAGGAGTCACCACTATTCGCTTTCAACTCCACTGTACCCTTTCTCCACTTGGCTAAATACCACTTACTTTTACTATTTGCCTCTGTGATCACAAAAACATTTCTTTCTGAGCTGCAGTTCATTTAACAGTTCTATATTTGGAAAAAAATCCTTTTAAATCACATGCTGTAGACATTGATTGCTCTCTATTCCCCTTATATTCATTTGTTCAATGATTTATTCAACATCAAATGTCAAAAATGTTGCGGGAGCTATGCCAAGTGCTAAGGATTCAGTGTCTCAAAAAACAGTCACTTATGTGAATTTGAACTTCTGTGACAGTTTTCTACACAACTACATTCCCCTCCTTGGTATCAGCACTGGTACCAATGGACATAACCAGAATTACATTTTAGAGAGATTCCCCAAACTCTTGAGTGTTTACTTATTTTTAAGATTGCCACATAACTCCGTCTCTCTCTAAAAAACATTTTCTTTGAAATCTATCTTTCTTAGTTTAAGTGCCTAACTATACCTACTCTCTGTTTTCTTACTGACATAAGTACTAGATAAAAATATTTGCTTTTTCCCCCAGGTTGTCAGCTAATCCCTTTCCCACACCTCTCCATTCTCACATCCCTCAAAACTCAGACTCTGCAGTTTGGATTAAGAGAAGTTTAGTATCTTCTTCTTCCGTGGAAAGAGACTGGCAGACGGCCGTCCAGTTCACCTGAGATGGGAGGAGAGATACAGGGGCTTGAGGACATTCAAAGTTTTTGATTCTGGATTCTCTGCACCTTTTATCTCTTCCCTTTAACACAGTTACTCAGAAACACCAGTGTTAGAACTAACATTTACCTTAAGACTGCTGTGGGAGAACTTGGGCTGAAGTAAAACTTCTCGGTAAGCTCCAGTGAGGCATGCATCTTCTACTGGTGTAACAAATATTTTTTGAGCTCCAGGCACTCCTGTAGACACTGCGTTCTGCCTTGCTGGATAACTGGAAGTGTAGCTACATCATTCTTCCACTACTAACTATCTTTCAGTTATCAGATGTGAACACAAACTTATTTCTACCACTTAATAAGTTATTATATTTGTTTTACCATAATGCAGACTTTGTCATGGCTTCTAAGTTTCTTAGGAGATAGAAAAATCTGGCTAAACGATGTTAGGTATTTAAAATTATTTAAAATAGTATATACTATTTATTAATAAATAATTTAGCACAATTCTTGGCTCATTAAAAGCATTGAGTAAGTATTGACTATTATTTTAATCTTATCAAACTGTTATACCTTGGTCATTTGATAGCAGTAAAAGTTAAATGTAGAACTATTTAAATATTCATTTTCACCTCCCCAAAATGATGAAAGTATTTTATCTTTTTAGTGTATTTCCTCAAATTTTATTCAGTGGTAAAAAGCATGCTTTAAAGTTGTCTTTAGTTCATAGAATCCAGACAAGAATAGTACATCAGGTCCATTATCCTCCTTTGATGAGAAGTGCATCCAAATTAAATTGTGATTAAAATTTATCTATTCTTTTCTCAAAATTGAAAAAGATCCCATTTTGTGACTTCTGAAAGATGTTTGAAAGCCTTATATCTGGAGAGAATTCTTTCTAATTTCTAACTTTAATATCCCTCCTAATCCTGAGAATTATTCTTTTCTCAAAATTAAATTCACTAATTCTTCACAATTCTTACATGTTTACGTATTTGAAAGCATTCCAGGTTCTTCATGTTCCTTTTAAGTAATAAAAAAGATTAAACATCCTGTTTATTAGATTGGGGGTAAAGGGGTTGTATTGCGCTGCCAGTGACAACAGTCACTGAATTTTAGAACTAATGGCATTTGTTGCATTATTGGTGTATTTAGGGAAAAACACAGTCCACTTGGAATGTAATGCAAGATGCACATTTTTTTATAGAAAGGATATAAATCAAGGGGTAAATGAGAAAAAATTGTATGAGCCAGTTCAAAATGAGAAGAAGGAAAATTGTACAATAATCAAGTTATCTTCAACATTTTAGAATTTTTAGGAAGAAATGGGAGGATGATCTTTGACTTGGCAGTAAAAGGAATTAAGCTGAGCTGAAAGGGAAACTGTATATCTAATTGGAGACACTATAATGACTTATCATAAACATTATATATGGGCCTGATGTGGCCAATACTCATATTCAATTGGTAAGCAGACACAGAAATTAAATGACAGAATGATGGGAATGAGTATAGATTACGTGTTGCTGGACAGTAGAAATCCCTTTTACTCACACTGTCTCCTGGTCTCTGGAGTGAAGTGGATGCTCAATAAACGTCTCCTGAGAGTCCAGCAGGAGAAGTGTAGACAGACCGTGAGCTCTGAACTGATGCTCCCAGGCTGCTACTGCCACACTGGGAAAACATGCGCCCTGTTCCCATATCACTGGAATCCATCCACTCTTCCTTTTGTTTTCCAACCCCTTTACCCAACTACCTGCTTCCTTATCCCCTACATGTTACCAAAATAGCCCCCATTATTTCTAATAATTTTGTCTAACAGAACACAAGAGGCATCGCTTCCTTGACATCAATTTCACCTGGCCCCGGGCATTCTACTGCTACGACAAAATCTCTTCTTTCCGTGTGTCCATTTGTTTTCCTACCTCTGTTTTTATTTTCACTCTATCTGAGGTATAAATTATCAATACTAACTCATTACAGGCATACAAAGTGAGGTGCACTTTCAGTGCAATATTTTCATGTGTATAGATAGTTTTTATGTGTAGATCACATATCTCATATGTATGATATGTGACATGTATATACAGACAAATTACATGGGGGTGTATATTTTTATTACATCTTCTCATATGATTAAAAGAATCAAAATGATTACCTGAAAAATCATCTTTCAAAATTTACTATAGGATTTTACATATTTAAATTATCATTTTATAACAATTTTGTGTCCAAGACAATAGTATAATGAATACTTTTTATTTTAAAGGAGTGGAATCCTGTGGATTTAAGAAAATTGTAACATAAATCTTTTTTGTCTGTGAGTTACCATATATATTCGTATATATGCAATATATGTATGTACATACATCTCTGTTTTTTTTAATACTTTAAAGGGTCACATAATAGCATCCTGCGATGCCTGCGGAGTTACAAAACTATGGGACTTCCGGAAGCTCTTACCGATTGTGTCCATTGATGTAGGTCCGAGTCCTGGCAATGAGGTGAACTTTGATCCATCAGGTAGGATCTTTTTGTTTAATGTTTCTGACCAAGCTAACAACTTTACATTTGTTCTGAAACTATTTTCTGTTTCTACTTTAGTTTCTTGGTGTTTCCTCCTATGTAAATTTCTGTTCTTAATATTGCATCAGAATATATTACATTGTTATATTTTCTCATATTTTATATCATATCTTGGAAGCATTATATTTATCATATATGTAAAGGAAGGAATAATAGAGGAAATAAGTGTGTGTTAACATAGATAACACAAGTTGCTGGCTGTGGTGTGCAAAATTTAGAGTTTATGTCCCTTAGAATCACCATCCAAGGTAAGTAAATTGGATTTTTTGAAGGCAAAATGATTGAGAGTAGAGTAGAACAAAATTTTAGCAAAAATGAAATTGAAACATTTTGATGAAATATTTTAGTCATAATAATTTAATAAATTACCTCATGTTCTCTAGGTTTTGCAATTAATTTGAAATATATATTCATCTTATTGTTGCAATTACATGATCTTCATTCTGTAATGATATTATTTGATTGTGATTAGCATTTTTTTGCAATAATATAAACATTATCAATCAGATAAAATATTTTATCTTTGCTGATCATGTTTAACACACACAATTCCAACTGTCCATTTAAAATGTTAAAATTATAGTTACATCTGTATCTTTAATGATAGCCTTTGCTAAATAAAGAATGTATATCTCTTATTGGATAACATAACTTTCCTTTGCTAGTGTGATAAAGGTTTTAAACTTTTTTAAGTTTTGAGAATTTTTAAAATTTTTGAGATTTATTTGTGGTAGATGAAAGCTGTAGAGATGACAATTGTGAATAAAGAAATAAAAATGGAATATATATATAAAGAAAATGATAACAGTTCATTTTAAAATACTTGATATTAATTCTGTAGTGCAGAAGGAATGAATATACCAGAGCTATAAGATTATTGTGTGTTTTGTGGGACTGGTTTCATGATATTGCCATCACACATCTGAAATGTAGAATACAGCAAGTTCATCTAATTAACAATCTTTAAGTTGTGTTCCCATTACAGACTGGTATATGAATCACACTAATAGCGATGGCTTCTTTAAAAATGTTTTCAATAATGTTCTTGGTATTAAAACATGTATGGTCTGTCAGAATTCAAAAAGAAAGACTGAAACAAACAAACAAACAAAAAAACACTGTACAGAATAAAAGATCCCAATTATGAGAATTTTTCATTTTACAATGTGAAAGCCTATTAATATTTCAATTTATACTTTCTGATATACAGAATCTGCATTGACATCATAGTTCTAAAGGAGCTTTAACTTGGTTTTCATGAGCATTTTCACATCCTAAAGTCCCTTTTTATTATCTTGAGCTAGCATCCAAATATTCATCTCTGTGAACTTTGAACTCTGAAATTTCAAAATTTTGGCTGTACTTTCTAATAACAGAAGTTAAAGGGTGTCTTGAAATGCTGTACAACTACTAATATATATTATACTGTCCCTATTAAATATGTTGCCACTTGCCTTTTACTGCCTGTGTCATCCAGCCCGAAAGTTCTTTTCTATGCACAGACAGGTAAACCTGATTTTAAATAAATATCAGTACCTATCTTACTGTCATACGTGTCAATATCATCTTAAAGTCCTTGGTACAACAAGCTTATTTTTTTCTCTCCATGACTGCTACTGTCTGGCAATACACTAATATTAAGAGAAGCACAAGAATCATGAGTGGAACAATGAGAAACACAAGAGACAAAGAGTGTAAACTAGGGACCCTGTAAATGAAACACTTCATCAGTTTGAGGGAATACAATTTCAACCTGACCTTCCTATCCTTTTGACCATTTCTTGAGGGAACATACTATAATTAATTTTAATTCTGTGTGTTTGAGAAATTAATGTCATAAGCATTTTTCTCATTGAATAATGAGAAATGTGTGCTTCTGCTCAGAAGTCTTCAGTGACTTGTCGTTTAAAGAGGTTGAAATCTATCAAAAGTCGAAGGAACCAGGGAGAGCAAAAGCAAGGTCCAATAAGGATCTGAGCAGAGGTGAAATCACAAAGTAAGATGCCAGAAATTATGTTCATCTCAAGAGAGTAAAGAAGAGTGAAGTCAAGAACAAAACAAAATTGAAATGAGGACAGGGACACAAAGATCTCTTCTAATCTGCACTTATTCAGGAAAAGATCATTTAAGAGAAAAGTATAACTAAATTATATCATGAAAATATTTGGACTGTGAGGATATAATCAAAATCTGACTTAATATGCTGAAAATACATATTCATTTGATATGCTTTATTCCCAGTGACAAGCAAATACAGGCATATGTGATAAAATCATTTTCCTAAAAAACAAGAGTATATTGACACTATTGACAATAATTAACATTTATTGGGGACTCACATTAGTTACATTGTGCCAAATCATGTTTCCTTGAAATTCTATGACATAATTAAATTGTGCAGCTATATATACCGAGGACATTATTTGTCACATCTTAACTAGTGTGAGGCAGGCTATGGTCTGCTGTCTCAGGTATTCCCTTGGATTTGGGGAAAAGTCATTGAAAACACATGTAATGTCATCGTAATATCATATAATACATGTGGAAGTACTGTATGGATAGCCTTCTGTCTATTTAATACAAGGAATATGAGTCACTGTTAGAGATTTTTAAATCATAGAAACAAAAATTTCTAATCATATTTCATTTCTCTGGATCAGTTTAATTGAAGGGCATCTTGAGATTTTGAGGTATGCTGTTTAAAAAGAACTGTTTCCATATATAATGACACCTTTATAAATAAGGGATTTCTTATCACTGAAAATCCAACACGGTATGGAAATAAATTGGAGTAAAGGTCATTAAAAGGTTGAAACTGTTGTCCACAACATTTGGTTTCAAATTTTTATATATATATCAAATTGCCTCATTATTTATTAACCTCGTAAGTAAATATTTTCGTTTTGAATTTATAGAAGTAAATATTTACTAATAAAATAATACATTATAAGTTGTAAAATTGAGATTCCTCATAGTGTATCATTTTTAAAAATATATCTTTGATACAAATACTTAAAAACCAGTGATTTTGAAAAAGAATATAGACTACAATTCAGACCCTTAGATCTTCACTGCCTTTTAGACTTTAAGCAAATTGTGTAATCTCTCTGAACTCAGTTTCCTCATAGAAATGTTGGAGGAGATAATTGTCTTACAGTGTTCTAATCTGTTTCAAAGGGATAATGTATATCCTGTGATGAGGAAATCATAGTACCATCACCTACCATGTTTTATCCCAGAGCTGGAAAGGGTCCTAGGAGTCATCCCATTCATTTCAAGGAGGAGAAGAATGTGTGAGCACATTGGGGCGTGAGTAACAGTTGCCCAAGGCTGTGTGCTGGTGTAAGAGGTTTCTAGTGAAAGCATAAACACTGACGAATAATTATTAAAAGAAACAAGGGTCAAACCTCATTTTCATGTAATATTAAAAACAATTTAAATAGTTAACTTAGAAGTAAAGTTATATATGATATTATATATACAGACATAATTAAAATCAAAAGATTTAAAGATGTATGAATCACCCTCTAGAGTTTAGCTTTTCTGTTACTGTAAGAAATCAGCGTCTCGCACGTTTGAAAGAGGACTTGCATGGAGCTTAGTATTATTTACATAATATTTTATTTGCAAATACATTGCTTATGACAGACACAGAGTATCTGTTTATAGATATGTACATATACTAGTATATGTTTATAACTCATGTATTTGAAAAGAGCTAAGTGTTCCTTTCTCATTAAACATAGAATCTCCTGGTAATATAATGCCACACATTTTTGCAAATATTCACTATCTAGATAATCTCTCTCACTTGGCATACTCAAATGCCATATGTTTTACCGTTCAAAAATTTATTACTATTTCAGAAAATGCTAAATGGAATTGCATAGTGAAAGGAATAAAAATGAACTGTGAGAATTTATACATACATTTTTCCACATCTCTCATTTTATCATGTTTATGTAGTTTAGCAATATTTTTCCCTCCTTTGTAGAAGGTAATTCCACTACATTTGCCAAGAAGTCACTGCTCTAGAAAATGCAGGAGCTGAAGTTTGAGCCAGATAGGGAGTTTCTCGTAGAAAGCTTATCCGTACCAGATCATCAAAATGGGCAAGGTTTCCCACCATTTGAAGGTAATCCTAAATATGTTCTACAAGCAGAACCACAAAAGAAATGCTAAAGGGGAGTGAAAAGACTCCATTGGGAAAATATGTAAAGTATCAGACCCTTCCAAAATTTTTCAAAACTTAAGATAACCTCAAAATTTTTGGTTCAAATTTAATATATCAGTTTCCGTTAGCAAATGCTACAGTTTATTGTTTTGTATTTAAAAGGCAGATTGTGGTTAATTCCTTCTAAGGAAGCAGTGTGGTGTAATGGAGAAAGCACTCATTTATGAGTTACAAGTCTAGTTTTGAATTTTGTCTTCAGTACTAAGTAGCTGACTAATCTTGGTGAAATTTCTAACATTTCTGAGACTCAGTTTCCTTGTATGTGAAATATTGAAAAGCTATTGGGACTTCTACTCCCAGCCAAGATGGAACCAGATTTACCCTCCCACCCGAGGCAACTGAAAAAGCAGACGAACTATATGAAACACTGGTTTTCAGGCACTGAATATTGGGCAAAGAACGACAGTGCTATCTGAGAGAGGGGAAGTGAAGAAGACAAGCCCTATGCTCCCCCAGGATAGTGCCTGGAGAAAACTTCTAGGTTGCAACTAAGGGATGGACAGAAACCAAGGGGAGACCCGGCAGTCTCTCAGAGTTGAGGAGACACGGTGGGCAGTACAAGGGGGCCAAGGTAGCTAAAGTCTGCAGACAGGAGAGGGCAGTAGAGAGAGAGCTCTGGAAATTTGCAGAAGATCCCCTCCAGTCTTTAGGTGAGTAAGGATCCTACATCACAGCCTAAAGGCCAGGGAAAAGTCAATCTGAAGAGTTAAAGGGAAAAATCCCCAGAGCTCACAGAAGCCTAGGAATAGTCTTCATTCCCACCAATCAGACTGGAACCACCTTGCAATTCACAAGCACAGTGGACAGAGCAGGGATTGGCAAACTACTGCCCATGGGCCGGCTGGACCTGTATTTACGTGTAGTTTCAATGGTGCACAGCCACACTCATTCATTTACGTATTATCTAAGGCTGCTTTCACACTACACTAGCAGAGTTGTGTATTTGCCATAGAAACCACATGGCCTGCAAAGCCTAAAATATTTACTATGTGGCTCTTTACAGAAATATTTGCGGAGGTAGAGTACCCAGAAGGGTATTACCTCAGAGTGAGGAGGATCAGCCCCACCTCTGGTTCTAGTCCCTTCACTATTATCTTTTGAGTCATCTAAGTTGGCTCGTGTAAAAACCTATTTAATCTTTACTACAGCTCAATGAGATTGTTACTATTGTCCCCTTTTTACAGATGAGGAAACTGGGACATAAAGATGCTAAAAACAAGCCTGATGACAATGACCCTGCTGATCAAATGTGGAGTCAGAATTCAAAGCCAGGCAGCCTGATTCCAGAGACCAAAATTTGAACTTTATATTATTCTGCCTCTCATTGTAATAGTAGTATTCAGTTTCATATTGCTGTATGACATCTGTTAGGAGAAATGATTCATTTGCTATGAATATTGAAATAATCCCTTTAATGAACACTTGGCAGTGTTTGACTCAAAGGTGACTAAGATGCAAAATCCTGTCACTAGTTGTCAACTAGTTGTCTCTGGAAGAAAAAAAAGAAAAGCGACTCTCGTATTATCTGTCAGATTTTTGATGTCTCTTATGCACAAGTGGGTATCCTAAGTAATTGTATGCTCCTAATGGGAGCCAGAACTCCAACCCCACATTTCAATAGGAATTATTCAGTTTGAGTTATCAGGGCTGGATTTTGTGAGTACCGCAGGGCTCCTCTTTTTGCCATTTATTTAAGTCCTGGCCTGATTAGACACTGCAACAAGAAAAGAAGAAAGCAAGCTAACTAGTTATCTCTAAGGCACAAAGTGGAGTCAACCTAAGTTGCTCCCCCCAGCAGTAAGCCGATTCCACCACATCCATTCCCGGGGAAAGAGAGCCACAAGGAGAGGGGATAAAATATAAGAGAGAAAACGTGATCAGATGACCCTGCTCAATTATTTATGATCCCATTATTTCATCTCCTGTTTGAGTGGCTCTATTGTGTATGCAAATCCATTTTCTTCTTGGGTTGAATATGGACCTTTCTGATATTGGAGAAAGGAACTGAAGGAACTGTAGAAAATCAGATTATGTATCTCCCTGGGAGACCCAAGTCTGTGACTAACACCTGGAAGGAAGTATATCATGCTCTAGGAACTGGGCAAAGTGCTTTCTGTTTAATCATCATGGCACTGTGAGTTTGGTTCCATTTCTCCCATTTTGAAGGGTTTTGAGAGCTTTAATTACAGATGTATAATAATAAGTATACACCTTCTTATGGTTCTGTGAAAACCTGAATTGCATTTCATTTAATCTTTAGCTCTCGGAAATTGTAAAGAAAAAATTCTTGATTTTCATAGGGACTGGCTTCATACTTTACCTGTAAAAAAGCAATTTTTTGTCTTCGGTTTTGTTGTGCTATCCCCTGCTTTAGAAGTAATTTTGTTTATCTGACAGCAAGTGTGGAAAATAATATGCTAATAATAGTTGAGACACCTTGAAAATTTTAATTAAAGGTGTATTGACCAAAGATATATTAATTCAGGGGTAATATTCATAGTCGTACAAAGGGTCATGGCCATGAGCCTGTTCTAGTGGTCTATTGTCCATTCTAATTGGTTGGTGGCAATATCATATCAGTTGTTAAGTATTTAGACTACCATCCCAATAATGGATCATAAATTCTGAGAACTGAAATGCATTTGTTTCATAAATTATGAGAGATGAATATAAGTAAAAGTTGTTGACTTTTTCAAAATATAGTAGAATTCGTACATATAACAAAGTCTTGTTCCTGTCAGGTATTGTGTTTGAAAGGTTGTATACTTGACCTAATGACAACATCATTGCACAAACTATGAAACCTCCCTTTTGGGGTTGTCTTCGGTTTTAAGAATAATGATTTAATATCCCCAGTACTCACAAATGGCTTATCTGAGTCTGGGTTGAATATGTAGAAAGATCTAGAAATTTTTGACACCTCGTGAGTCAGAAAAGGACATTTGAATCAAGCACAAGGCAAGGCTCTTAAAGAATAAGAATGTTGTTCGTGTATCATTTGTAACATGAAATTGAGCAGGACATTTAATCGCTGTTGACCTCAACTTTATCATCTCTAAAATGAGAGGTTTGGGTTAGGTACTACGCCAACTGGTTTTCAACCTAAGTTTTACTCTGTATTTCCACATGTTCATTAATACTTGGTCTCCTGAGACAAAAATAATATTCTAAAATAAAATTTAAATGCTTTTTGTACTATTTAAAATTTGAAAATAAATTTTCAAAATATAAGCAAAACATTTTGTTTTTCCTTGATCCAAAAGGGAAATATAATTTGACATAAAAATCAAGATTATTTAGGGGCTGGCCCCCTGGCCAAGTGGTTAAGTTTGCGTGCTCTGCTGCAGGCGGCCCAGTGTTTCGTTGGTTCGAATCCTGGGTGTGGACATGGCACTGCTCATCAAACTACGCTGAGGCGGCATCTCACGTACCACAACTAGAAGGACCCACAAGGAAGAATATACAACTATGTACTGGGGGGCTTTGGGGAGAAAAAGGAAAAAATAAAACCTTAAAAAAAATCAAGATTATTTAAAAATTGAACCTCAAGTTTAAATGATGGCAGTATTACGCAGAATACAAAAGTTTTAATCTTGCGCACCTGGCAACACGTTCAGTCTCTGTAGCAACAGGAATTTTGGCAAAAAAAAAGAGAAAGAATTCATAAGTTCCAATATTTTAATAAATTAAATAAATGATTCAATCAAACTCTTCTTATAGACCTATTTGAGATAGTAAGGATCTAACCCATTCTAGGTAAATCAGAGGAAGAAATAAATTATTAATCTTACAAATTTTAGCATTATGCATATGCAATCAGCAATTGCTGCTGCAATTGCCTGGATGATACAAAGAAGTCAGATTTGTGTTGTTAATTCCTCAATTTTGTGTAGTATTCTTAAAACGAGTATAGTTATAATTGTTGCTTAACTCTCTGATGTAATTGTACTACATAGAAGTATAATTGTAATGTTATAGGCATAGACAATCAAAAGATACTTGAAAAAGTTTTCCTATGTAAATAAAATATCTCCTTGGAAGTTCGTTACAAAGCTTATATGCATAATTATATACAAATAATTTAAATCCAGCATATGTCCAAATAATGACAAATTGTAAATTCGTGTCATCATATTTAATGAAGATTTATTTTGTAGTATTAATGTGAAAAACTTTCTTCAAATGCATTTACAGTGGTTATAGGCATATAGCAATTAATGTGCTAATGCCAATATTTTAGCACATTTAAGAAATTCAAAAAGATTTGTATCTATGTAGCAAGTATAAGATATTAGTTGCATGACTAGCTGTATCTTAAAATCATCTAGGCAATAAAATATCCCAATGCATATAATTAGCTATGCCTGTTATGTTTGCAGATGTAATAAAAATTATATGTACATGCTAGCATAGGTCATTTTGAAATATGACTAATGACATTTTTACACAAATATTAATCAAGAAAAAGTATTTGTATAAAGAAACAAAGCATAAGCAGACCTTTGAATTTTTCTAAGGAGCATATAGTTCTGATACTAAGAGGAATATATTATTTTAATCTAATAGCATATAATAATTACTAGATTTAAAATTAATACAGGTAAAATTTTCAGTCCACACGCACTGCATGGCCCAAAATCAAGAAGCTGAAGAATTTGTCTTCTTTCTAAAGGACTGTGTATACGAAATTGAAGAGATAATCATCTTTAATGTGCCCAGCTTATACTTTTTAATAGGATAATCCTTTAAAAGTTGTGGTTCAACAGGCGTGTAAATCAACCCAGAACAAATGGCTGCTGCTCTTGGAGATGGAGGCGGCACAGTTGGCACTTGGGATAACTCACAGTTACATTTATCTAAAATTGAATTTCAAACAATATTCAAATATGATTTACTCAAATCTAATTGAGCTCAGAAGTATCTTTTCTCACTTGTAATAAAAGAGGAGTGTAAACAAAAACTGTTTAAAATCGTCTTCAAGCAACATCCCTTACTATCCACTCTACTACCAAAAGAAAAAAGATTGAAAAGACGGAGTGTAGCACTGGTATTGAGAAAATCATCTCTCTTTAAACGTTTTGAAATAATGAGTTTGATAAACCTCTTGGAATAATAGACATGCATTTCAGGCCATGCCTTCTATGCAAGAATTTTATCATTCTTTCTCTTGTATTTTACTGGTCTAATGGTGGAAATTATGTTAATTCAGTTGACAAATATTTAGTGTAAGCCTACTATCTGCCAGGCACTGTTCAAAATTTTGGGATTCAGTGATGAAGAAGAGATAGATAAGATTCTATTTACAAAGGGAATTGAAGCAATAGCTATGAATCTTCAAGTAATAACTGGGAGTGTTAAAAACTGTAAGTTAAACTGCCCCGTGTGTGATATGCTGTATGTGCCATCAGAGTGAATTTGTAAAGAAGAGTATCCTGTAGCTGTATATGGACCAGGAGAAAAAGACAGACACTCCTATATTGTTAACTATATAAATTCTTATTTCTGTTCTCGTAGACTCAGTTTGAAGTTTTGAGGACTCTTGCTTTCTTCTGTTATCCTTTCTCTATGCCTTCTAGATGTTTGATTCGTTCCGTCTTCCTTGCTGATTAGGAACCATTTATCCTTAACAAAATTTAGTTGTAACAATGGTGCTTCAGCTGCTGCTTCTTCTCCTTCTATTTATTTTACTTCTTTTCCTCTTCTTCCTCCTCTTCCCCCTTAGCTCCCTTCTCCATTCATCTTATCCTCTCCCTTCTTTTTCTTCTTCTTCCTTATGCACAAAGAGCTGAGTTAATCCTACTTCTTGGTATATAATAGACAATTGTCATCAGACTTGATTGTTTTTCTCCTTTGATGTTCCATCCTTACTCTCATTCCATCCCACCCTCATGGAAGTTTTTAATTCTCTTTGATAGGTTTTCTTAGATTTGCAGGTATCATTGAAGAATATATAGAATTACTTTGTGTATTTATGTATCTAAGATTTATAAAAGCTATATTTTGCTATACATTTCATTGTTTCTTGCTTTTTTATTCTATACCATGCTCTTGTTTTATCCATATTAACACATATCAATTAGGTTTATCAGTTCTGTCTACTGGATAGTATTCCGTTTTATTCATCTTATTGTTTTATTTATCTATTGCACTAGTGATGGGCACGTCAGATGCCTATAAGCCCCTGCTACTTCAAGGTAAGGTGTCCAAACACCCTTATACATATCCCCTTAATGGGATCCTGTGAGAGTTTCTCTGTGGTTTATACCAACAGGGGTATTTGCTATGCCATAAAGTGTACATTATTTAATTTCACTAAGCGCTGTCACATTGTTCTTCAGAATCACTAGTTTATAGTCTTTCAAGAAATCTCATTATCAATATTTGGCAGGGCTGTGGACTGAATTACGTCTCCCCAAAATTCATGTGTTGAAGCCTGAGCTCCCAATATGACTGTGTTTGAAGAGGGGCTTTTAGGAGGTAATTAAGACTAAATGAGGTCATAAGAGTGGGTCCCTGATCCAATAGGACTGGTGATCTTATAAGAAGAGGCAAGTGCACACAGGAGGAAAGGCTATGTGAACACAGAGCAAGAAGCCACAGTCTGGAGGCCAGGAAGATAGCCTTCACCAGACCCTGACCAAGCTGGCGCCCTGATCCCAGACGTACAGCCTCCAGAACTGTGAGAAAACGGACGTCTGTTGTCTAAGCCACTCAGTTGATGATGTTTTGTTACGGCAGCCTGAGCACACTAATACAGGTTGTATTTGACTTTTCAGTTCTGCCAGTATAGTGGGCGTGGTGTACGTTGTATTTCCTTAATTGCTAACGATGATGAGCACCTGTTTACATACCTTTCGGTGTTTCAGGCTTCCTCATCTGTGAATTAATTGCCTTTGCCCACTCTTTCTATTGAGTTTCCTTTCTCTGGAGATTTGCCCATTTGCAATAACTATTTGCATATTAATCTATTATTGGTTTTAAATGTTGTAGATTACCCCCAAAGAGTTGCCTACTTACTGATCTCATCTATGGTCTCTTTTATTGAACTGAAATCTTTAAATTTCATAGAATCAAAACTATTTTCTTTTTATCTTAGTATTTTTTGTTCTTTTGAGAGATTGCTTAAGAATATTATCCCCACTGTTAGGTCACAAAAGTATTTTCCTGCATCTTCCTCTTTTAGCTTTATGTCATCACCTTTTACATTTTAGGTGCAAGGAGGTGTGATCAGTTAGCATCTCCTGCAATAACAAACAGACCGGGATCTTCCTGACTTATAAGAGCATCTGTTTCTTGTTCACTCATGGGAGAGCTTCAGGTCAGCTCAGACCTGATGCACTTTCTTGGACTCAGCTGAATGGCACGTTTCTTCTCGTTCTGGATACCAGGACCTCCATGTGGAACACGTTATCTTCATACAGTAAGCAGAGCGGGAAAGGAAAAACCTAACAAAGCAATCACATTTAAATCTTTTTTCAGATGTGACAAATTTTGTCTGCTTGATATCTCATTGTCCATGGCAAGTTCATAGCAAGTTATAAGATGTCACTTTTATCATATATCAACCTCAAATAGGTAGACAGAGTCTTTTCTAAATTCTTTTTTTAAATCTGTTGGTAACATTGTTTCTGAGCTGGTACAACTCTGTTTTTATTACTAGATCTTCCAGTATGATTTAATATATGAATGTGAAGTCTCTCTCCTTGCTCTTCTTTTTCAAAGGTATCTATTGGGCCTCCTGTCTCCTAGGATTTTTAGGGTTATCCTTTTTCAAATTTCAAATTGTATCAAATTATATTAGAGAATATGGTTTGCATTAAGTTGATCTTCTGTGGCCTCTAATATAGACAATTTGTTCAATGTTCTTTGTGTAATCAAAAGGAATTGCATGTATATGTTGCATATCCTTGTTGGTTCAAACATTTGTTTTTTAACAATTTTTTTATTCCTCCCCAAAGTCCCAGTGAATGGTTATATATATTAGCTGTAAATTCTTCTAGTTCTTCTATGTGATACGCCACCACAGCATGGCAACTGACAAACAGGTGGTGTGGTTCTGCTCCCGGGAACCAAACCTGGGCCACCAAAGAGAGGGCTGAACTTTGACCACTAGGCCATCAGGGCTGGTTTGGCTCGAACATCTTTATTGAGCTCTTAGTTTGAACATGTTTACTGGTTATTTAAATCATTTGCAACATTTCTTATATTTTAACTGCTTGAGATGGCAGTTTCTGAGAGGGCTATATTAAAAATCCTTAACCACAAGTGTTAATTGATTTATTCTTATAATTCTATCAGTCTTTGCTGTATATATTTTGAGGCTATGTTTTTAGATACATCTATTCTTAATCATTTAAGAGATTTCTGCCTTTTATCAACCTATAACATCACCTGCATAATGATTTTGCCTCTATTGAATCTCATATTAAAATTGGTACCCTATTTTCTTTAGGGTCATATTTTCCTGATAATCCTTCTTTCCATATCTTTATTTTTTGTATCTTTTTGTGAGAATTTGTTATTTGTTATTTTTCTATTTTACTTTTGTCTTCAATCTGATATTCCTGTCTTCAGAATGATAAACTTAATCTACTTATAATAGTGATTTTTTCTACATCAATATATTTGCACGGAAAAATGCTTCTTTTAGGATTCTCCAGAGAAACAGAACCAATAACGCATGTGTGTGTATAATATAGTATAAATGTATTAAATATATTACATATACATGTATGCATGTGTGTAACTTGAGTCCAAAGGCATTATGGGGGCAGAATTCCTTTTTTCTCAGGGACCTCAGTCTTTGTTTCCTAAGACCTTCAATGATTGGCTGAAGCCTGCCCACATTATGGAGGGTAATCTGCTTTACCCAAAGCCCACTGATTTAAATATTTATCACATATAAAAATACCTTCACAGCAACACTTAGACTGGTGTTTGATCAAAAACCATGGGTACCATGGCCTGGCCAAGTTGGCACACAAAGTCAGCCACCACAATGCATTTCTGACATCTTCCTGGCCCTTGTCTTTTTCGGATGATCTTAATTCTTTCAAGATATGTTTATTTTACCCTTTCCTAGATGCTGAGGATACAGTAGTGAAAAAAATATATAAAAATTTCTGCTTTCATGAAACTTACTTTCCACTTAGGGGAGAAGGCTCAGAGGGAGGTTGATGATGAATAACTAATGGAATCAACACCAATATATATACCAAGTGGTGAAAAGTGCTATAAAATTTAAGACAAGAGAGAGAGAGTGATGAGGTGGAATATTACTTTAGAGAGAATGTTCAGAGAGGATTTCTCCATGAAGCAATATGTGAGCAGAGACTCGATGGAACTGAGGGAATAGATCAAGTGGTTGTCAGGGGGAAGAGTGTTCCAGAGAGAGAGGACAGCAGTACCAAGTCTCTAAGTCAGAACTGTGCTTTTTGAGTATGAGGTCAGATGAGATTTATGAGGGATGAGTCAAAGTGTTAGCCAAGGGCCAGATCATGCAGTCTAGGGAGCTGTGGTACTAACTCTGGTCTTTATTCTTAGAAAGGATTATTATAATAAATTATCTTAATATTTTAAACGCATGCACATTCAATGGGGTATAGGCAAATTAAAGTCTTGCCAAAAAAGAATAATATATGAAACTTAAAATAGAGCCAATATATTTGATCAAGTCAAATAACAATCAGTAAGTGGTTTGCTATTAATTATGGATGATTAAATCACAGCAAAATTATTACCCTTATTTATGTCTAATGTGCTGCGACTTAAGTCACAGACTCAACTATATGAAATATTATAGAAATCGAAATGATCCAGACACTGCTAATAGACTGCAATTGATAACATCATGATAGTGGGCAACTTCACAAACTATAGTTACCTTTGCAACACTTTCTTGTTTTTCTTTAGAAAGCTAATATGATATTTAGGTGTATGGGTCTTGCTGAATGATCTGTTGAGGACGAGATAGTTCATGGATTTGCTCCTCTCCACTCTCATATCAATAGACAATTTGCCCCTCATTAGCATTATGGCAACTTATACAGAGACATTTTGACATGGGGAGCATTTAGACGTGCTTAACTTTTATTACTGTCAGCCTGAAGCAATGTTTATGATTAAATTAGTTTGTCTTTAGGAATCTCCTTGAAGATAAAATTTCCTTTGCATCTGTATAAGCTTCACGGAGAAATTGTTTCCATTTTAGGGGAAAAATTATAACAGTGAGAATTTTGGAGTATTTTGTCATGCATTCTGGAAGCGTAAAGCACTGCGAAAGAGTGCTCAGACACCTCATCTCAGCATGGGAGGCCTGCCAGTAATAATACCGTACATCTGTACAACATTTTATCAATTTTAATATTATTCCTTTCACCAGCGTATCTTCTAATGCTTAGTCCTGTGGGCTTTTTCATTATCAAAAATGATTTTTCTTTTAAAATGTTTCGCACTGACTTTTGTTTGTTTGCCCTAGTTGGCATCCAGTTTGTTTTGAGACAGTTGAATTGGATCTTTTCTCTGTTTCCTGTAACTTTTCTCTGTTGTTTTTGCTTCCTCCTGAAGTTGTAGTCCCAATTAAACATTGCTACTTGTAAGAAAGCCTCCACTCAGCTTTGGCATTTGGAACAGCCAATTGATCATTATGTGATGGATATTCTGTTGACAGCGGTACTCAATAGCCCCCTCGTATCTCAGCCAACCAGAATAAAATATTGCTCTACTATTTTCAGTAACGATGGTAAAACTTGTGTTAACAAAGCCATATTTGCTACAATTCCAGGTCAATTAGCTTTCTCATCTGATTAAATTATTAGAGAGTCTCATTTTAAGTGTCGAATGATAAGATAAAGAGAGCATTCTTCATACTAATTATAAAATAATCCTCAAAAATAATTCAAAAGGGCATCTTTGAACACCAATCATGAAAAGATAATAACCAAAGGCAATTTGAAAATAAATTAAATGTGTAAGCATAGGACTTGTTCACATACTGAATGTTGCCCACTATATAACATTCTGGAAAAGGCAAAACTACCAAGACAGTAAAAAGATCAGTAGATGCCAGGGGTTTGGGAGTGGGTGAGTGGGGGATAGATAGGTGGCCCACAAGGGATTTTTAGGGCTGTGAAACTATTCTGTATGATACTGTATTGGTAGCTACATGACATTATGCATTTGTCACTCGTAGAACTGTGCAACACAAGGAATGAACCCTAATGTAAACTATGGACTTTAGTTAATAATAATGTATTAATATTGGTTCGTCAGTTGTACCTCACTAATGCAAGATATTAATAATAGGAGAAACTTTTAGGAGGTGAGTTAGGAGTATACAGGAACTCTGTGCTACCTGCTCAATTTTCTGTAAACCTAAAATTACTCTAAAAAATATTTGTTAATTGCAAAAAGAAGACATTGAAATATCTCATACAATAGAATATCATGTGACCAATACAATGTCGTGTGTATATAATGAAGTACAAAGATAGATTTTCATGATACATAGTAAAGATAAAGGTAGTGACAATATAGAGTATAGAACATAATTTCACAACGAGTATTCAGAGAGAGAGACAGACAGACAGAGAAACAGGCATACTGGAGATGGCTGTTGTGCTGCTCGTCCTCCACTAGCCCTATCCCTCCACTGGTTCATCCTGTGCTCTTCTCTGGCCTCCTCTATTCCCTGGGGAAGCTGACTTGCCCATTGACTTATGTTTGGAATTGACCAATGAGAGGCACTGACAGGAGGGAAGAGGGCAGGAGGAGAGGCTGGAGCATTTACTCCTTCTGCTCCCATCTTAGGTGCATTTGTGTGATGGCTGCGTTGCTTGACAACTAGTTCCTGTCAGGCAGCCCTCCTTCTAGGGCTCCAGCTCTCAGCCCAGTCCACTTACGTCATTTCTACACTTTGACCTTTCAAGCCTAGTGAAGGTTACAACTTTCCACTGCTTCTAATTTATATATTTATTTCCTTAATTTTTTCTCTATTTTTCTCCTCTGTAAGTAGCCCCCTTATTAGTAAGTCTCTTTAAAATTTCCATCTGAGTGTGTGGTCTCTGTTTCCTGCCAGGATCCTGACCAATAGAGATGCACATAAAAAGGCTGGTAATACAGCCACAAAATGTGTGTAGGCATTCTCTGTGAGGTGTTTTCCCTAAGTTCTAATTTTCTAAAGTAAATACATAATAATTTTCACAGTAAAGAAAATAAAGTAAAAAGACATTTCTATACATGAAAGAGAAAAATAACGTAAATAAATAATGCTGGTATGAAACAATGAGGAGCTGGCATCTTTTTAACTTCTTATTGTAGTTGGCTAGATTAATCCTAATGATCTCCTACATCTGACCCTCAGTTCTACCCATCTCCTCCCAAAATGAGCCAGAAAGACAGCGGGGGAAGGGCAGATAAAGATGATTCATCTGGAGCCAAGTGAAAGGTGGCGTTTATACCTACGAAAGGTTAACTCTTAATCCCTCTAGTCTTCACTTTTGCATGGAGGAAAGAGACCTCGAATATTCCTAGCCCCTCTCTACTCCATCTCTGTCCCACCATCCACCCTCCCTCTGTGAAAGGGGTTTCTTACTTAACTGAAGAGTTCAGAAGGAACTGAGCAAGTCCAACTGAATAGCGTCTCCAGTGATCCTCTCCATGGGAAACCCTGTCCTCTGATCACACAGGTTCTTTCATCTGTTGCTGCCCGCAGAGTACTTCAATAGCAGAGCCTGAGTTTTCGCCACTCTGCCAGTAATTTGCTGGGCAGGGTTAATTGATTGTTAGAACTCTTAGGAAACTGATAGGGCTGCATTTTGTGTCATATTTTAAAATTCACCCTTATCACGTTAAACATGATATTTTGATCTTCATCGCTGTAATTCCTGTGTCCACTCCTCAGGTGGTTCCAAGCTGAAGCAGGAAAGGAAAGGGTATTTTACTGATGCTTTCAAGCTACAATAACATTCAGATTCCTTTATATGCCCACAGGAGGCATTATTTTTTAAGACGTGTATTTTTTGTTATTCTAAATGTTTTATATGACTATTGCTAACATTTTCAGAAAAACAATATGGAAAATACATAAAAGAAAAATAAATCATGAAATCGCACAAATCAGAGTTAAAAAATTTTATGCTTCTTATGAAACTATGTAAAATTACTATGTAAAATTATATATATATTACTGCATATAGTAAAAATACATGTAAAATATAGTATTTTGTACTTTATATTTGTATCCTAAGGATTTCCCCCGTCCACCTTTATGTCCTACGGTGTTCTAGTAATACAATATTCTACACTCTATATTGGGCCTGTTTTCATTTTAATTATATACAGATGCAGTAGAGCAGGTAAGAACAATGCCTCCAGAGTGACAGTGATTGGTTTTGAATCCAGTTTCTACCACTTACTAGTTCTCTAACCTTGGGCATTTTCCTTAATCTTTCAATGCCTAAATTTCCACCTCTGTAAAATGAGGATAACGAAACAGTACCTGTTATGTTCTTTGTGAGCATTAATGAGATAATCCATATAAACATGATGAAAAGGCTTAAATCTCTGCCCTCCTGTGTTTACAGGCTAATGGGAGAAGCAGAAAATTAACTCTATCTCTCTGTCTCTGTCTCTATCTCTATCTTGTCTCTGTCTCTTTATCCCTCTCTCTCTCTCTCACACACACACACACACACAGACATGTGTGAATGGTAAGTGTGTAGAGTGAAAGGGTGGGATGCTGATATTTCAGATAAGATCCTCAGGGAAGACTTCTGAGAAAGAGCAACCTGCATGCAGTGAGGATGTAAGTCATGGACAGGTCTTAGGAAAGAACAGTCTAAAAAGAGGGCTCCAGGTAGACAGACCTTGAGTTACAATAAGGTTGAGGATGTGACTACAGCAGAATGACTAGGGCAGAGATTGGCATGAGATGACTTTGAAAGGAAAAGTAAGATCTTGATCATGAGGGACATCACAGGCCGTAGTAGAGATGGCACTTTATTTGAGTGTAATGTGAAGACTTTGGACAGTTTTAACCAGTGAGGTAATGGAATTTGGTTTATGTTAGAACAAGCTAACAAACAAAAAACAAGTTGACAACTGTGTAGACACTTCATCCAGGGCAAGAGTGGAAGCAAAGAGAACAGTGAGGATGCTCATGTCATGACAGAATTAAAGGCAGTTTTGGACCAAGGTGGTGGCATTCCAAGGGTGGGGCCTTCAGAGAGCAATAAGTGGGGTGCATGGTCTATAGGGAATTTAAAGACAATAATAAAACCACCATAAAGATGGCCTGCTTTTTACTATCACCATACTTACAGCAATTCTAAACATCAGTGATCAAATACTTGTCCCTAAGGGGCAAACTGCTCCCATTGCCCCTCCCCACCTTGTTTATGCCAGGAGACCTAGTGACAACTGAGAAAGTGTCAAAACACCATCACATATTTGAAGGTAGAGTCAACAAAATTTGCTGATAAGTTGGGTATAATTTGAGAAAATGCAATCTCAAACATATTTTCTGCAGCATTTAGGGAATGTTCGCGATTCTGCCTTTACTATACGCTTGGAGTATATAATAAATTTCATATATGGTCTGGGATATCTTAGTAGACTGTATACCCCTCTCCATTGATTTTTCTTTCAATTTGTTAGCCAGTTCTACACTGTATTAATTGTATTTATTTACCATATGTTTTAATATTAGGTAAATTAAGTATCATTTAATTAATATTATTTTCCCAAGAGTTCTTTACTATTCTTGTTCATTGATTAATACATTAGTTGAGATGGTTTTGCCTACAAAACTATCAGAAACCCCTCCTGGAACTAACAGTAAGGAACCTTGTTGTCTCATACAAGACCAAGTCCCCAGGTAGGGCTGACTTCAAAGTTGGTTGATTTGGCAAATCTAAGATGTTTTCAAGGAATCAGAGTCCTTTCTCTCTGTTCTGCCATCTTCAGTGTTGGAAGCAAGGTGGCCCTTGCGTCTGCATAGATCATACTTTGCCAAGACAACATCGAGGGGGAGTGATGAGACTATCTCTTCCTGTGGTTCTCAGAGGAGAGGAAACTCTTTCTTAAAGTCCCCAAGTAGACTTCCTTCATGTCTTTTGGGCCAGAATTGGGTCATGTGCACATCACAGAATGAGGCCCTAGAAAGAGGAATGATTACTTTTACATCGGGCAGCGGTGTCAGCTTCCTCTTGGGATCTGCCTCAGAAATGCTTTGAGAGGAGGCTGGAAGATCATTGCTCTGGCTAGCAAAGAGAAAGCCACAGCATCAAATGCAATTTGAACTAAAGCAGTGACTTTAGAGCTTTTTTATGAAGACAGCCCACAGTAGGAAATATATTTTACATTGCAACCCTAAAACACAATTTCAAACATACATTATATATGTATATATACTGATAAAAATAATATATGTTATATATATATATCTATTATAAATATCGAATACACATATTAGATATAGGTTATGGATATATCTGAATTAAAAGTTTCACAAAATGATTTTTATCCTTAAAACATGCCATGATATTTTCTATCTACGTTATATGATTTTTAATGCTGCACTACATTAATTTTCATGACCTGGTTATTGGTTTCAAGCTGTAATTTGAAAAATCCTGGTCTAGTAGATTTCTCGGACCAGCGTCAATAACACTTCAAGATGCATAATAATCTTCCTTCATGCTGGTAATTTTTTGTATCAAGTTTATACAGAGAGTGGTAGCCTGGCTGCCTCTTTATTTATTCTTTCCTCTGTGTGGCTTGTGAGGGAGCCGGTCTGAGTAAAGGTAATTGGCTCACTCTCAGGTGAATTGCCAGAGAGCAAAGGCAAGCAAGCGCCTCAGGTAGGTTCCAACTCTCGACATCAGCAAACCTCTAAAGGCTGTGCTGCTATTGGTGGGGACTCAGGACCATGGGAAACAGTGACAAGGCAGTTGAGTGAGTGTGGTTGCATGAAATCCAGGTACTTCACCGGAATTATTTGCCTATGGGATTCTACAATTAAACAACGAATTAAACATTTTGTGTCATTTTTAGAACTAAATAATCATGGTGTGCTATGATGCTCATGTGAAATAAGATGCTTAGAAAAGAACTAGTTATCATGTAACCCATAATTTGATAATCCTGGGGTATTTGTGATTATATCGTAAAAGTCATTATTTCTTGGACTACCTTAGTATCTGAGATGTAAATTAACCTATTTATTTGATGCTGACCAATATAGTTTAATTTTGTGCCACTTTAACTCCTCAGTGTGTATTAAGAAAAAGCAAGCTCATTATTTAACTCTTTTGTTCTGAGGAAGTAAATTAAATTTCAATGTGTTGAGCTCAGAAGTGAGCCGGTGAATGTTTATTTTAACTTTCTTTGAGCAATTCTGTCC
Organism: Equus asinus; assembly: GCF_041296235.1. Classification (NCBI taxonomy): domain Eukaryota; kingdom Metazoa; phylum Chordata; class Mammalia; order Perissodactyla; family Equidae; genus Equus; species Equus asinus. Next base: position 23,742,172 of record NC_091808.1, on the reverse strand, counting down.
CCAAAGCCAAGCAGGATTCTGAATTTTGGTCATTTTTCTTTTGCTCAGGTAATGAGGATGGGGACCCTTTACAACTGCAGGCTATTGCTTTGAGCTCTAAGCACTTTGAACAGATCAGCCCCATTGATATTCTCTTCATTTTTCGGAGAGAAATGCTGCCTTCCCCCGAGTATAGGAAGATGGACAGCTGTTGAATAGAAGCTGCTTTTGTCTAGCTGATAGTATGCTATTAAAGATTCTCTTCCCAAAGACATATATGCAGCATTAGAAAGTTCTCTAACATGTTTGGGAGCCTCATTACAATGACTTGTTAATTTTGTCTGAACCTGTAAAGTTAAACTTGGTATCATTTGTGTGGAAAATATTCTTAAAGGGGTTAGAACTTGGATTATATTGTGACTAAATCGGCCAACTTGGTGATGAGCAAGTTAATTATCCTAGGAATAAAAAGGGGGGAAAATGGCATGATTTCTGCCAGCAATACAGTAAAAAATGTACAAGTGAACTATTTGGAGGTCTGCACACCCAGTAGGATTTGGCTGGACAAATGACCTGTCTCTCCTGTATGAGTTCAATCAAAGATGTCCTTCTTTGATTTAAACATGGTATACTTTGCTAGAATTCAGATGAAGCCATATAAATGATACGTTTTATGCCAGCTGACTGCACATACATTATGCTATTGTTGTTTCAGAGAGCTTCAGTTAGCAAAAATTTCAATTCAAATGACTTTTCTGTTATCAAAAAAAATGCCTTTTGTAGGAAAGGGGTATATATCTACTTTGGCTATCTATCTATCTATCTATCTTATCTGTCTATCTATCTGTCTATCTTATCTGTCTATCTCATCTATCTCTCTCTATCTATCTTATCTGTCTATCTCTCTCTCTCTCTCTCTCTCTCTCTCTCTATCTATCTATCTAGCTACCTATCTATCTATCTTTTATTCCAGTGATGCAGTTCTATCCAGCCTCTGCCTTAAATACAAGAGCTTGCTCTGTGATTAGCTTGCTCCTGCAGACAATCAGTTAGATACTAAAAACTTGAAGGTCATCATATCCTTCCCTTTCTGAAAACATCTCCCGAAGTTCAACAACTTAGCAACATTCTGTTGTCTTTGTGTTCCTTGCTTTGTTATACACACATAAAGAGGAAAGTGGCTTTCACTCAGAGAAGGTGGTAAAACCTGTGATTTAGAAAACAAGGTTATCATGATATAAGCCTTTTGTTTATGCTATTTAGACTGCCTATCTACAGGAAATCACAAGTATCGATCAATTTCAGGCCAATTGGATGTGTGAAAGCGAAGCGGCATGCTATAACCTCATGATTACCTCATGTGGTTTGAAACAGTGAAATTTGATTACATGACATGTTGCTATACCCTCTGTGCTCTTATTGTCTGTGCACCTGAGATAATCTACCTGTGCAAACACTAAGAGCCAGTTTACTGGGAAAGGACCTGTGATACAATCCTATCCATTTCTTCAGGGTGTTAGAAATTAAAAACCCCTACCACTTTCATCCCTAAAACTTCATAATTCCAGTCCCAATATCATTTCCAAAGATCCTAGGCAGGTTTCCATATGACAATGGGATGGATAAATAAGATTAGTGTGTTAGTGTGGCATTTCCTGAAGGATGTCTAGGGTCAGAAAATTGCTATTCTGCCTTTATCTCCAAGAGCACCTCACAGAATCCCAATATTTTGTGACTCCTTAGCTCTTAAAACTAGAATCAATGAGATTTTTCCAAGATAATACAACTTTTGAGGTAATAAGGTAAGGTAAGATGATTCTAATCTATAAGGCTGGTCTCTTTTACTTGAGGCTACCACCTTGTTATTCTGGACTTCAGTTATGACAGTAAAAACTTGAAAGACCAATTTTCGGCTCCTGTACATTGAGATAGATTGTTTATAGGTGCTTAGAATGTCAAAGCTCTCCTTTTTCTGTGTACTTTTCTCTAATTTACAAAATTTATTTTGTTCTTCTGTTATACTTTGTTGAGTTATTTACATTCCCCATGTGCAGATACTAACGTTTCAATAAATACTTGTTGATTGATAACTAGATAGAAAAGAAAATAGACCTTTGACCCTAGTCATTATCAGTGCTTTTTTTGTGAGGTTTTCAGATGATTTCTGAAAAGCACTCATTAAACTCCTTAAAAGTTTAAATTTCAGCATATTTTTCAGCAACTTTACCTCACCTTTAAAGGAGAACTTTGGCTTCTTGCACTACCAAAGTGTACTGGCAAATTAGCTTTATTCCTATGTAGTAAGAAGATTTTATCTTGTTCCATGGATTCAGTGGTTCTGTAAATTGCTAGTTGAAGAATCAGGTTTGAAGATACTGATTTACAACTGATGCCTGTGTATCAAGCATTACTGAATTCTTTAAGAACAATAAATAAATAAATATCATGTACTATATGTGAAAAATTATTAATGTTGAAAAAGTTCAGTTAATGTCACCTGCAAGTATTAGTTAGTATAGTGATAGTTGATGAAGAAAAATCAATCCAAAACTCAATGGCTTAACACGAAAATGCTGACTTCCCCCTCACATCAATCCAGTGTGAGGAGGGCTCTGCTCTGTGCAGCCAGGGCCCAGGCTCACAAAGGCTGTTGCATTTTCACTCCACAGTTTCAAAGGTCACTTTGGGCATCAACATGTAGCCAGTAGACAAGACAAGGGAGTGAAGAAAAGAAAAGCCTGCTCCTTAAGCACCTTGCACAGATGTAAAATAAATCTTTTCTACTACCAGGGCCAAAGGTCTTCAATAAATATTCACTTTCTTCAGTTGGCAAGAACTAGTTTCATGGCCTATTTTCCAATAAAAGCTCTATTCTGTGGAAAGGGATCTGAATCTTTGGTGGAGAGCTGACAGTGTCTACCGCACTGTGTCAGTTACTGTTCTTGGGTTGCAATCAAAAGAAACTGATTCTGCTAATTCAGCTAAGAAAAGAGTAGATTAGAAGAACGTGATGCTGTTTGCAGAACCCAAAAGAAAGGTTAAACTGGACAGCCAGGTCTCAGATACTACTGGAATGGGAGAAGCTACAGGGATAACAGGACTTGGATTAATGAAATGGTCCTGAGTCCCGTCAACAAGATTAGACGGCTGCAGCCACTTTCAGCCCAGGCGTTATTCCAGTCAAGATTTAGAAAGAATATTGAGGGAAGGGACATCTGGTTAGCAGGTTGCTTTCTCTCCTCTTGGCTAGTGGAGAGCGGGATACCTTGATTAACAGTCCTCCAAGATTGTACCCAATGGGGGATGGGAGGACCCCCAAAGCCAAGACAACATGCAGGCACAGTCAGAGGAAGTGATGAGAGAGGGTGGGCAGACTAAACAATATAGATGATTTAAACCATTAGATATTCCAGACTACTTTTAGTTCAATAAATTCAAAGACAAGAAACAGTTTCTGATCCAAACAGGAGAAATAACTAAATCAATATCCAGAGTCTAATAAAAGATTTAGTAATCTATCGGTTACTAAAAAACCTTCTGCCTTGTTGTTGTTGTAATTCGATGACCTTAGATAAAACTGTGAAATCTCTCAGAAGCTAAATTGCTCTTCCTATAAAAGTGAAGATGAGCACATTTTCTGTCATGTGAGGCAGTAATGTTGAGGTGTGGGAATTCTGGGGTTGCAATCAGCAGAAACTGAGTGGGGATTGGGGGGGAAATAGCAGTAAGAGTTCATGTTTTCATCATTTTACATGCTGTGATTTTCTCAGAATACTCCACAAGAAAAAAGATTATTACTGTTTATAATAAAATTATATTTTGCCAAAAAGATATTAGAATATACTCATTTGTATTCCACCAAGAAATACATTTTTCAGCCTATGTTTTAGGGTGCCTCCAGATTATGCACAGTTTTATTAAAGCCTTCTTTTGATGACAGTGTAATCAAATATAACATTTACCCCAATTCCACACCAAAGAACTATGGGTTGAAATAGATCCAAATGAATAATATCCAAATTGATAAATCTTAAGATGCTCTAAAGGATAGGAAGTTGTTCATTAAAAAAAAAATAGTATTGCTAGAGTTAGAGTTGCTATAGATAGTTATCCGTAAAGATGAATAAAAGGTTTGAAAATTACAGGATAGACTTGTGGAAAATTGTGAAAATTACAATGAGAAAATCCTCCAAACAGATCTTAATCTGCCCCTCTTGTCAGTTCACTCTACTCTGTAGTTGTAGTTTTCCGAGTAGGCTACTAAGTTGTCTTTCAAAGGTTTATTTTAGTAAATGGCTGCTCCATCTATGCACAAAGAAAATGAAATAACCCTCTAATTTTCTGGATTTTTGTAAAGGTAAGCTAAGAAAAAGATTCTTTTCTTTTCCCTTTGATTCCAATGAATGTACAGTTGTACATTCTTTTCCTTTGGGAGCTCAATAAGACAATCTTCGCCTGAATCTTTCTCCAAGTGTCTCGTATATCAATAGGAGTACAGTAATGGTCAGTTTTTTTAAAGCTTCCTGGGCTTGCTTGAACTCTCATGAGAGACTCTAGTGGGCCTTATTGTGTATGTGTGTTCATACATATGTTTCTTTAAAAAGAGCTCTTTACCAAGACAAGTGTTTCTCTTTGAAGTTGTAGTGGTTTTCCTGGACATTAATAGCTGATCTCTGGGGCTAAATTTTATGCTAGATTATTGTTTTTTTAAATTTCTATTTGTGGAATATCTCTTATTTGTTTGTAATCAGGGTTAAGCCCTAATTCCAGGAATGCTCATAAATACGAAACAATTATTAGAAAGTTAATGAAGGTCTAATTTCAAGGACAGTGTTTGGAATGACACTGTCAATGACAACTTCCACTATGTGAGCTTTTTGTATTTACATAAATACTAGAACAATCTATCTTGGCAAGGGTTATTTCCATTAGACATATATATCCTGTTTCCTATAGAAAGGAGCATTGTTCACACCATTTCCTAAGCTCAAAAATGCCTGAATTTTTTTTAACTTCTTTTTCTTAATGTATGGACTATCACGAAGTGCTATTTTGCTTGAGAAGTAGCTGCAAAATCTTTCCCCCTAGAATTGCCTTTACAAAGACTGACCTGATCATGGTGATTCCCTTTTTTAAAACCCTTGATGGGAACTACGGGTCTATCAGCTGTTTCTTTAGGAGTGCAGGGCGCTCTCAGCGTGCGACGTCTTTGCTCTGTGGATGCCTTTCTTCCCCTTTTCTGCCAGGAAAACTCTTATTCATTCTTTACTGTCTTATTCAAATAGCACTTTTTCTTTGAATATCGCTCCCTCTCTTCTACTCCTCAACTCCATCCCTCAGGCAGAATAAATTCCTTTCTCATCTTTGGTCTCACTGCACTTTGTCCAGATCTCTAATGCTTATCAAATGGCATTAGTGTGCATCTGTGTTTCATGTGCTTTCTCCCTTGCAGGATTGACTTCCTGGAGAAAGGGGTCCTTATTTGCCCCTGTGCCCCACATCTCTGACATTGTGCCTGGCTTGTTGTGAGTGCTCAGCAAATGTTCATGGAATGACTTTGAGGTTAATTTTATGCCGAAATAGATGTAGTTAAAGCAGAAAGAATTCTAGAACTATCTGTGGCCTAGGACATTTGCATATAATAATTAAGTTTATGTGTAATAACTAGTTTATAAAGTTTATAATCATGATTGCAAAATCTAAAAGATGAAGACACTAATTCTTCCACTTCAGAGCTCCTCCCTTAACCTGTCCTAGAGAGAAATGGAAGTTTTTGTATCTCAGAAAGTCAGATCTTTGGGAACACAGTAAGAATTGTGCCAAAAGAAGGCCTTTTGTCAAAAAAAAGCTGCTTATGAAAGTTATTATATTTGCTTTCCAGTTCGTGTCAATGTGTTTATTGTATACTAAATCTTAGTATTGTGGTTTATTGAATATTGATAATCCTCCTGCTAGTATCAAATTAACATTATAATGAAGTTTCACAATAATTAATAAAAACCATGAACTTCTTCCTTTAAGCAGAAATTTCCTGTGACATAATAAATTCCTAATTATAGAGAAATGTTCAAAATAAATTTTAAATGGAAAAAGTAGGCTATAGACATAGGTGTATCTCCCAATTTTGTAATATATATATATACATACTAAAACATATATATCATATATATTTAAGTATATATAACTAATAAGTATATATACATACATATAGAAGAAGAAACTGAGACGGGCTGACCTCATGGCATAGTGGTAAAGTTTGGCGTGCTCCAATTCGGCAGCCCAGGTTTGAGGATTTGGATCCCAAGTCGAGGCCTACACCACTCATCAGCCATGCTGTAGCAGCATCCCACATATAAAGTAGAGGAAGATTGGCACAGATGTTAGCTTAGGGCTAATCTTCCTCAAGCAAAAAAAAAAAAAAAAATGAAGAAGAAGAAGAAACAGGTGATTATCTTTTCTAAATTTTCTATAAATTTAAATTTTAATACCCTTAATTTAATTAATATTTAATTTTTATTACCCATAAAAATCTTATTTTTTAGAGAAATGTTATTCAAGCTAATCCAATTAGATCTAATTAGGGTATTTCTGAATAAAAAGTTCTTGTTTGACTGAATTACTTTTTTTTAGACTGGAGATACTAGATTTCTGCAAACACTGTGGTATATTTTTATAAGAAACCAATCTAGGAAATTGGAATATAGGAGTCTTGTGGTTGCTATATTATGGAATTTGTAAAATAATGAAAGTGATGGTAATCAATGTAGAAAACTGCATGTATAAAATTGGAAACAGATGCTAATACACAGGTGGTTGAACAAAAAATAACATAGCCCTGGTTCAGCATTCTTGTGCTGAAGGAACATCTGGATGTGTGTATTTTATCCCAGAGCTAGAACTTGCTAACAAGAAATAAAATCAAGAAATTTCTTGAGTGAATAGAGTTGAATAGAAAAATGAATTTCAAGGTGATCTTTAAGTCCACACTGCTTTTGAATGTCTGTAAGGTAACAAGGCTGATCCACATGAGCCAGGCAGGAAAATATGCTGCTAGCAAATATCTTATGGATGTGTCACATGTGCACATATGACTCTTTGTTTGATAGCACACGCAGTTTTTTTTTTTAAATATTGAAGTAATATTTCTAATTTCTAATACTCGCTATCTGAAGTCAAACATTCTTACACAAATATTCTGATGATTTTTATTAACGAGAAATATTTTCTGGAAATGTATTCTTCTTGAAGTCATTCTTCTGAAAGTGCTACTTATTATGTGTAATATGTAAATAAAAGCATATTTGTGTCTGTCATATAGCAGAATGCTTATAAAGTTTTCATTTGACTTATGAACATTTCTTTTAAAAGCTAAGATGACCTACTATGCAATCCTTCTTAAGCTTCCACCAAAACAAAGAATATATGTGTCCAAGACAACAAGATGGTATCTGAATAATGAAAATATTTCCAAGGTCCAATCACTTGCTTACTTCTAGAAATATTTAGTACAACAAAGTTGTGTTTGAGGCAAGAAATAATAAAATCTAGTCCCTAAGAATTTGTTGTAATAGCATTTGATCTTCACCATTTGCAAAATTAAAAAGAACAGATGGACCTGAACTCAAAAAGAACCCGTTCTCTGATAATGTTTTTATAGCCTAAATTGTTTCCATTGAATTTTGTGCCACCAGTTTGTCAAATTATTTTTGCTGTTTGGCCATAATATTGAGAGTGTAAGAAATGGGCAGTATGTCAGGAATAATTAGGCCCCATAGTACTGAAATCCCAGTAGACAAACTGCCTATTTTATAGAAGCAACTCATTACCTGTAGACCCGTCAATTTTCCTTAGCAAAGACCGTCTGTTTGTAGCCACCTCTTTTCCCAGAGGAGCAGTTCTGTTCCATGAAGAGCTGCTCCATGATGTCAAAAGAGCTTTCTCCATAAAATGGCCTCTCTTGTCTTTACTTCTTTCTGTTCCTTCTAAACCGGGTTGTTTGTTATAGAACCAGCAAAAGTGGCACTAGGTAACTTAGGGGGTGAAGTGAAACGAATCTGATAGACAATGCCCCCGACAGAGTAAGTCTATTATAAATGTGCTTGGCTGGATTTATGGCTATAGGAAGCTTTCTCATGGACAATAATTATCACAAAATATTAGCTTGTACTTATGACTCTGGGTTATCAGCAGCAGTAAGCCAACTGGTATTTGTCAACCACATAAATCTGGTATATTTCAATTTCAACTTAATTTGAAATCATAGGGAATATTATGATTGAAAAAAATGGTTTCATGTGCCAAGAAGTCAACAGGTTATATTTGTTATTATTTTTCAGAAAAGTACATAATTTGTGTTAGATCAGCTCAGATATTACTAGGCCACTCTGGGTTAGCAGTTATTCAGGAATTTTATGTAAATCCCTCTCAATAAATAGCAGAGATATATATAAAGCTATACAGATAAATGATGTTCTGCACCCTTCACCCCTCATTTCATGATAAACTAATATCAGTTTTACTACATATGAGGCTGCATATTATAAAAGCCCAGAGACTGCAGTACCTACACTGCCTACAGCTGGAGAATAATTCAGAGGGACATTAGGAATTTACCCAGCAGTCTGTGCTCAAGTTTGCATGTTCAGAGCAGAGAGGGAGTTTTTTATTCTAATTCTCTTTTCTCATCTGATGCCACAATGGTCTGCAGTGAGTTCACATGTAAGGACCACAGTTTCTCAGTGTAAAAGGACAATTGACCATAAAAATCACCCAGAACTCAGAATTAGTGTGTAGTCGTGTTATAATTCCTGGAATAGCATTCAGGGTTCATGTAGTCCCAAGATAAGATTCTATAAACTATAAATAGATTATAATGCCCATCCAATTTGATTACCAACAAACTCTTCCTAAGAAGCGAGCGTTCGTCCTTCCTCTAAATGACCAGTTAATTCAGTAAGAACAAGGTAGCATTCAGGAAACCAAGTAATATAGAATAATCACAAAAGTAAGGAAAAGAATGTCTGGATACTCAGAGTTGGGCCAACCAACCATATATCATCGTAAGAAGGTACAAATTGTGGATGGTGTCTTTGTAGTGTAGGCTGTGATGGAGGTTCTAGAATTAGATTTTTCTTGTACAAAAGACCTTTTCTGGAATAATTAATAACTCAGGTTGAATGTGGAAGTTCTAATATTAATCTGATGCAAAATAACCTTTGATCTTTGCTTAGTCTAAACTCAAGCCAAACCTACCTAGGGCCATTTTTGGCCTTGAGTAGATTTCATTTAAAAACCTATGTTCTCTCAGTCATTCCTGGTTGGTTTAGTTATCAGTTTTATTAAAGACACAAGTATTCTGTACTGTCCAAAAGAAAAAAATACTTGAGACTAATTTTACTAACTTGGCATTGGTTTATGTTTTCCAACTAAATTTAGAAATAGTTTTACGAAAAAATGATATAAATATTGTTTGAAAGTCATTAAATTAGCAATAGTCAGAATATTGGTTAACAGAGAACATCTGGGAAGGAGGAAAAGCAATAAATGTGAGCAGATGTAACAAAGGAATATCTCAAATGAGAAATATGATTGTTGTATTTTAAATCTGTGTACTTATAACACATCTTGCTCCATAACACTAAGCTGAGAGAGGCATGCCAACATAACGTGATATAATGAGCAGAGAGAAGGAAGGTCGTACTTCTTGGCTAAAGGTAATGGCACCAAATAGAGGCCTCTGATTTGACATGGCAGAAAACATAACGTGCTTTTCTCTATCAAGGTGACCCCAAGGAAGGTTCTAACATAGCTTTCTGTTTTATAAGCAGTCTTTTATCTCACTTCCTGACTCTGACGGCTGCTGATACTGCTATATGAACTCAGTGAAGAAAGCCAATGCGGAGCATGTGGAACTGCTGTACTTGCAGCCACTCTTCACAAAAGGCACAAGAGTTGCTAGAGCATAGCTCTAGCTCCACGTCCTTTCCATCTTTCCTTCCTCCACGCTTACTTCCTTCTTTACACATCTAGATTTGCATTTTATGAAAGAAAAAGTCCTGTAATTCTCTGCCATTGTCACTTTCACAAGATGTAAAATTGTGTATTTGAGTCCAGGCAAGTACCCAGTAGTCAAGCAGATGGGCTTAATTTTTGCATTAAAATGAAACAACAGGAAATGTCTAAAAGATGGTTCTGATCTAGCTGAGGTTGTGATTGAAAGCTTCTCTAACTGCCATGCCTCTTGCATCATCACAGTGACCTGAAGTGCATTTCTAGATGGCCCCTAAATCGTGCTGCATGCTGTTAAATTCTGCCCGCCACCAACACGCACCTATTCCTCATACATACAAACCCATTGGAAATGGAAATGCAACAATGATTTAAAATAGCTATTTAAGAAGTTCCGTGGTCTTTAATCTTCTATGTGTTTTCCACTAGATTGATCATGGAGTAAAATAAACTGACAGTTTATCTCTTTCTTTTTCTCCTTTCTACCTTTTGCTAGATATTTAAAAAAGTCTTTAAAAAAAAGAGGGAAAAACAAAACTGAAGATTCTAGATGTATTTTGTGCCAGATAATAAGCTCTGTGGTTATCAGGAGTTTACTCATTTTATTAATCTTATATTTTTGAGATTATAGATAATCAGTTTCCTCATTTTAAAAGTAAATATATGAATGCCTTTAGTAGTACACTGGACATTCACAAAGACGGTCTATGCCTTTTCAGAGAGCATAATCCAAAATAGATATGAATAATTAGCAGATAGACTATTTAACAGATAGACTAATGTGTGCATTATACAACCAAGATTAAAAGATAATACGCCCTTCTTCAGTTCAAGATAAGTGCCACAAGATGACAGATGTGCATTAGGTATATGTATTTCATGATAAGGATGAGAAAGACTGTAAATCTTTGAGTCAAAAGGCTAGTTGTTTTTGTTTTTTACTTTCAGTCTTTTCACAGCTGCTGCATAATTGTGTAAACTGTAAGGATACAGATTTACAAGATACATAAGTATCAGTGTCATATATGGGACCAAGACCAAGTGCTCCAGTAGATTCTGTGATTTTCCTACTTGCTCTGCATTTTAGCCATTTTAAGGAACTGGTCTCTTTACAGGGTGCTAAGATCACATGACTTTATTTTACATAAATACCAGACCCACTGCCCAGCTCCTTTCCAAACTTTTCTACAAAAATTTTGAAAAAGTGAACGTAATATATACTGTAAAAATTGTTATTTGATTACTGTAGCCATTGGTTGTGTATTTCTCACATCCCAGACTCTCAAGAGCTCCACAAGAGATCATAGCAATGAAGTGCCTGGCACATAGTAAATATTCAAATACTTGTTGGAGGAATAATGACTCTAACTGCTGTGTATTTTCCTAATATAGCAGGCTGGTGGTAATCTCCAGTTTCATTATTCTTTCTCTTTTGAAAACATTTCCTTGTGTCTCTAGATGTTCCATCACTGTTTGAATCGCTGCCTGCGTCTCTCAATTTGAAAATCTAAACGTCTACTACATATTTTTCAATTGTGGTTGTCTGAGCTCAGGCTTAACTATAAGCAGATCCATTTCTGTCTCTGTATGTTACCAACATTTTCTTCTTGAGATTACTGTACCCTGTTATCAGAAAGGAATTCACTCAGAGACATATAGTAGAATATCTGGTGAAGAGAAGTGAAAATAAATAGGAGTTATTTTTGTTGTATAACAAGAATTCTGGAGACAAATAGTTACAGGTGTTGGTGAAGTGGCTCAATGATGCCAGGGCGTGCACCTTTGCAAAGTCTCTAGGTCTTTCTCTCTTGGCTAGAACAAGGCTGCTACAGCTCTAGACTTGTTCAAGTCACAAAGAGGGCAAGGGGGAGGCTTGAGCAGCTTCTTTCCCTTCAGTAAAGAAAGCAAAATCTCTCCCAGAAAATCCCTTACAGTCTCTGTTGTATCTCATTGACTTGAACCTTGTTACACAACAGGCCCTTGCTGAAAAGCAGGGAGAGAAAAGTGTGGAGGGGACAGGTCAGCCCTTCACGCTTCCTTCCTGTTAGCTCAGAAAGCTGTCCTGGCTGGTGGTAGTCCCTGCATCCATGAAGTCAGAGCTTGCAGTGTCAGCTGTCAATCCCAATTTTTTTTACTCTGAGGAATGGAGCCTTCTTGTTGTTTCCTCAAATGTACTTTTATGAAGCCCAAAGCTTTCATTGACCCTCCATGGATAGAATACCCTATCTGAGATTATCAAGAAACAATTGCCATTGGCTGAGGTAAGTTTAAGCCACATGAGAAGAATATTTCTTAAAACATTTAAGGATTTTGATATAAAAGCTGCCACATTATCCCAGTATAGCCTAGGTCCTTTCTTGTTCTAAGTATGGTATTTACTATACATTTATTTATAGCACAAATTCTTAAATGTTTGCTTTCAATTTCTTTACTTATCTCATCATGGGCCAGTAGCAAAGAATGGACATATAAGCACTAGTTTGCCAACAACACGTCACATAAAGTAAATATGCTAGTAGTCTGATATTTTGCTCTTCACTTCACTTTCACACATGAGAAACATCTCTCTAGTTCTTTTATCTAGATGATAAAATGCATGATTCCTACCAGTTAAAAAAAATTTGATCATAATTATCCGATATTAAAATCCACCAAGGCTTATTATGTCACATAAACGTAAAGTTAGTTGAAACCCTTTCAAGCTTTATTGATAATGGTAACAACCACACATGCCAACATAGTCTCTCTCTAATTGCTAATCTTCACTAGTTTACTGTTAAATAATTGGATTATCTGGGCTAACCCACAACAGATCAACATTTAGACTCATTTCTCTTGCCTTACATAACAGTGAAAATGTAAGGATTTCTTTTTCATCTCACAATGTTCTCAGGAAGAACCGCAGTGCATTATAAGGCCAACTATTGGTTGAATATTACCCATACATTTCTTAAGGGTGAATCTGCAACCAGTTTCAGAGCCAAAAATGAAAGGGCATAATTTGATAAAAATCTTATTGCTTGATAGCTTGCAGACATCTGTCAGCAATTTTGGTTTCTTTTAAAGGGCAGCACATGGCTGACTGATCTCATGGTAGGATTTATAAGTGTAATTATTGTCATATAATTCAACAAATCACTTTTATGACTGAAAATCTAAGCTTTCAAATTTTCGCTTTTTAGTTGTTGAGTTCTGAGGGAGACAAGCTTCCGTAAAATGAATTTTAATTCCAATAGAAAACCTTCAGTAAAATTTAAATAATTTAATGACAAAATAGAAACAATGATTTTTAAGCCTTTAAAAAAATTTAGTTTTTGCTTTTGCCTTTAAAATATTGCTGTAGAAATAAAAAAATGGCAGCTAGACCTTTTAGGATTACATTGCTTATTAGCATGGATAACTAGTTGTGCTTATTAACATCAAGACATTAACATGCATAGCTGATTGACAATTAAGGTAGATTTGCACAAAAAATTTAACTTATGCAGAGGCTGAAAAATGCTTCAAAAAGTACTATTCTAGAGGCAGCGCCTCGGTAGTCCAGCATGTACAGACGGTTCAAGAAAATACCCTTTCTGAGCTTGGGTCTGCCTCTCTCATAAGGTTATTATATGCATAAGATGAGACATTTTATGTAAATCAGTGAGTACAATTTCTGTCACGTAGCATGCACTTGATAACTTATGGTTATTGTAGAGAAGCTTATTTCTTAGTTACTAGGTGGAAGTACTTTGAATTTGGAAATGAAAATACTAATTTGGAGCAAAATAAGAAAAAGAACAAAATGTACTAGCACAAACAGATACACCTGTATTAAAGGTCCCTAAATTAATTCCTACCTGATAAAAGGAGTTTACAGAATGATAATGAGACGGTTGAGATGAGATGATGGAGAGAAGAACTGGAGACAGTACCAAGAGATATTTCCTTAAACATTAAACAGATATCTAGGGAGCCCATATATTATTTTATTCCAAAGAAAGGAGAGCTATACGTGCATTGGAGTGGTCTCAGAACTTTTCACAGAGCATGCAAAGCTCACGGGGTTGAGGGAGACCTGTATAGTCCAGAACTAAGAGGCAAAGGGCTGAATGGGACAGAGGCAGAGCTACATGGAAGTCAGAGAGCAGAGACCCGGCCATTATAGTCAGAACAACCCTACAACACACACACCATCACCCCTTTTTCCTTTCAACCTGTTTATTCCTTCATATCGGTTTTCACATTCTGTAATTATCTTCTTTTTCTATTTATTTAACTTACAATCGCTCTCCCCAACTATAATGTAATTTCTCTTAAGGCAGAGTCTTTGTCTGTCTTCTTCAGCATAGCTAGCACTATGCCAGACATGAAATAAAATAGCCAATGTTCAAAAAATAAAAATCAAATTAATAAATTCATGAATACGAGCTGAAAATTACAGGATGAATTCTTTTAACAAACTTTGTTGGGAATTGTGGAATGACATTATCAAGTATTAACCAAAGAATTCCATGCCACCTTCAGCCCACCACATTCTTTCTCGCCATAGAACTGTTCTCAATGAGCTCTCTACTGCCATAAAGAGGAATCATCATAGCTCATGGCGAAGCCAGAGTATAAAGCATCTTATCTTTCAAGTTTAAATCCAAGGTCCAAGTGTAAGCAAGAAAGATTTGTGAGAATCTAATCATTTGGGGGGGTGGGTTTCTCTCCTCCAAGCTAAATAAAGAATCCATGGGCCAGGGGGAAAAGAAGAGAGTGTAAGAAAGAATGAGAAGTTACTGGAAATTGAGACCAATAGGGAGCAATGCTGATGAAATGACTTAGTAGGCTGGTACAAATTATATGGCCAGGGAATTAAGTGATTTTCAGGTGAATTGGCAGATTTACCATGGAGAAATAACAGTGGCCAAGAAGCACAGCTTCCCCTTCACTCCACTGCAGTAACATTATGTAAGTGCTCCAGCACATGTCTGCCACCTGGAAGGGAAAGGATGGATGGAAGGAAGGAATGCTGAGTTGACTTCGTGTACTAAAAATCTTCAAAATGAAGTTTTCCCTTATGAGAAGAGGAAAACTTCAATACAGAAACTTACGCAACATGCAAATAGTTTCAATAGAAGGGACAATTAGAAGCTTTTTAAAGTTTACTCTCAGGAACCACTATGATGAGACACCACACAGACATAAAATAGTTACACCTTAAATAAATGTACATGCGTCAATATCCCCCACCACAGACACGCACACAGCTCCAGTATATTTCTGTTTTCTTCTGTAGGACTCTTTTCTTGTTTGAAATACCTCTCAATTATTCCTTGACTTTGACCAAGCTGCTTAGCAAGAGAGGCCCTGTGTTGTAAGTTATCTATCAGTATTTTATACCAACATATTGGTGTTATAAACCACTCCAAAATGGGAAAATTAAATCTTGGCAACCCAATTTTGCCGTTTGTTCTGATTGTGAAACCTAAGCACTCATCCATCCGCCCAATATTCATTCAACAAATATTTGTCTCTTTTTTCAGAAAGTTAGAGCTTTTCTAGAATGTATCAGCAATTTAAGTTTACATCTTATTGGCCAGATATGAAGAATGTGCCTCCCCCAGCTGCAAGGGAAACTAGGAACGAGGCTCTTGCATCCCGTATAGCAGAGGGCAGCAGGGAAGAAGAGGGTTGGGATTGTCACGTAACAACGTCTGCTGTAATAAATAATGGGAAGAGCCTCAGGTCAAGACAAATCTGCCTAACCAAATCCTAGTTGTCCAGTTCTTTCCGATTACTCTTGTGACCCCATTTTGTTTAGCTTTGCCATTTTCCTGCTGGACAGAGGAAACAATGTAATCAGAAAAAACATGAGGAGAATGACATGGTTTCTAAACTTCTGTACAGAGTACTAAGTCATACTTTGAGCTATTTCGTCTATCCCCACCTCCTCTCTTTTATTATCAAAGTGCATTTTCTTCTATTTAAATATTCTGAGATTGGAGAGACCTTTAGAACATATGACTTTGAAAGCTGTGCTCTATTCCAGCAACTCCATCTAAAACCATAAGAAGCCCAGTTTACAAGAAACTGAGTAGATCAGAGTCTCTGCCCAGATAACCCCCTTTGCTTCTGTCTCCACTTCTCCCTGAATATCTGCCTCTCATGTAGCTCAGTCTCTGACTTGACTGTGTGAAACTGGTTCCCTAAGGCTGGAGAATGAAAGTCTGCAATTGAAATTTGAGAGACACTGCCAATATAGCATTAATTAGACATGCCATCAACTATATTTGAAAGTATAAGGAGGATCTCCAGGGACACCTATTTTTGTCCCATGTAGTCTTTCAAAGATGTTGTGTATTCAGTCATTCAACACATGTTTATAAAGCAGGTACTGTGTGCCCAGCACTGTGTAACCAAGAACGTGTTCCCTGTACTTGGTCTTTGTTTGGGCACAATCACAGTGCAACATGTGACAATTAAGTCTAGATGCAGCTCTTCTAATTATCTCTGATCCTTCAAATCATAAAGTAAAACAATTGAAATTACATATTTTAAAATGACAGGAGCTCATGAAACTAGATATCTGGATTTCTTTATATTTCAAAAACTAAACATTCTTTGGTACCTACTCCACATAGAATATTTCTTCATATTCATGAAAATACAAACTCTTTGCTCAGTCTTCAGAGGCAAGATAGCTTTACTTCTGAGTTTCTCTTTAGCCTTATATTTACCTGCTATGGTCCTGAATACTAATTTTAGGAATATTGAGCTCCTGTTGGTCAACATTGTTCAAATGTGAAAATCTGTTAATGCAATGAATCTCACACTTTTTATTTAACACCTCTATCCTTGTAACTTGTCTTTTACACATCTCAGAGCCACCAACTGATTTCGTGGCAATCACTCATTGATTCAAATGTGGAATTCTTCATCTCTCTCTGTGCTTCATTTATTGTCCGTTTTGAAAGTCTGGGTGTGATTTAGGAGAAAATGAGTGGTATTTTGTACTTAGCAACATCTCTTGACCAAGAAAAGAGCTCAAATCTATACACAAAAATTGTGACTTTTTCTCTGTCATGTGAATTTCCACTTTCAGAACGAAGTCCATTTGTATAATTACCTTGTATTGCTTAGATTTGTGCAGCATTCCTCACAATGATCTTTTGTGACTCCTCCAAGCTTTTGGCTGACGACTGACAGACTCATAGCTATTCTGTTGTTAGATTAACATCAGAAAGCAGAATTTGCATCTGGCCACAGGCCTTTACTCATCAAATCAGCAAATGGAACTAATGTGGAATCGTAATGCGAGAACTGGCTTTTGAGAACAGAAGACTAAAAGAGATTTTTATAAAACACGCAGTTCACATTAAAAAAAATCACAAAAGCCATTAAACACTGAATATATCTTATTTTTCATGATGACTAAGGTTATCATCGTCTCTTCTAGGACATTCATGATTTTCATGCTACAAGCAATGTTGAGAATTTTTTTGATAACCATTTTAAATTCCAGACATGTAAACAGTGTTCTTTGTCTTTGGATAAAATCCTATACTCTACCTGTGCTTTTGCACATTTTAAAATATGGGGTTGAATTGGAGAATTTTCTAAAACTACAGTGAAATGTGATCCTATGAGACTATCATAAAAGCAGCAAATGCTAAATATGATTTTTCCATATTGAATTCATAAACACCTTTTTTACATTTTTCTCCATGATATTTTGATAGAGTGATTGAAAATACTCCAAGGAAGAGAGAGGTTTTTAAAAGATTCTTCTAAAACATCAGCTTAATTATACGGTTAACTCCTTTACATGTAAATTAATTTATGTGACTACTTTAAGTAGATGTGTGTGCTTCTCTTTCTATCAAAAACTGAGCTAATGTAGTTTATCTTTTGAATTTTCAAGACTACCAACAACCCCTTTAAAAACTATTTAATGACATTTAGAATGATCACAAATTCAGATTTTATAGTTGGAAATAGTAGAATGACTAAGAATTTTAACTGAGTAAACCAATCTTCCAAATGACCACCCTACCCTGAAATTATCTTCCGTTTCCCTGTTTTGCATTTTTTTCACCTTGATTCACACATTTAGATATATTCACTCAGAACCAATCGCTCTCTAAACATCCGTACTACACCATCAGTGGAATGTTCTCAAGGTCTTTCCTCTGTGTCTGTCTCAATACAGACGCTCTCTGTTACTTGTCTCAGACTGAAAGGTAGGTAATAAAGATTAAAAGGGAATATGAGTGGCCCTTTGCAGACTTCCTTTCTTCCTCACTTGCCCGATTGTGTGTTTGCTTTGGAATTTATCTAGGAGAGATGGTTTGAAACTTTTACAGCAGTGTACATCAATTTTTTCCCTCACGTATGCCCCAAAATTTTGAAAAATAATATACACTCTCTGACAAAGTTGATTCTAAAATTGTTTCATAAAATTAAGTAATCACAAAAGATGTCTCCAGCATGTTGTATATTGTATTTGTGCTATAAATATATTTTTCCCAAAAGCTTGTAGCTGCAGATTTAAATTATTCAGTTTATAGTAAGTGGTAAAAAGCCAGTCCTTATCAAACCAATCAGCCAAATCAGGCTTACTTCATTATAAATTCAAATAAAAATGTCAGTATACATTCTCAAGATAGCCATCTCTTCTGAATTCTAGGTAGGAAGTGTGGGGACCTGAGGTTGGCCACCCCAAGATATGTCTCTTTGGTATCAGGATTATTTGAGGCTGATTGCTTTTGATAAACTGGGACAGGGAAGGAGGCTCTGAGGAATGGAATTTGCCCTTTGTTAGGACACATTTACATTTGTAAGGTAAATCTCTATCTGTAAAAGGTGCCTCCCTCTCTGTACCAGGAAGAAGAAAGGCGATGACATTCTCTCTAGAAACTCTTAATCAATACCAAAGGCAAGGACTTAAATCTGCATTTTATTGTGCTAGTCTGGTAACCTCCTGTAACTGACTTCCCTCCCCCTCCCAACGCTGGCATTTCTTTAAGGATTAAGCATCTTTCCTTAGGCTAGGAACTGATGGCTGCGCTCACCTGTGACCACCCAGCTCCAGACGATAGACTTGCCTCCTGCTACGCCCATCGAGATAGCAGACCATTACCTGCTGTGTCCATCAAGCACCGTGCTGACAGGGCAATCTTGTGACTATTGTGGGAGGGACATTTCAATCATATGTGAAACACCCTGTTTGGGGGTATATAATCACTATGTGCACCCCACTTCTTTGGTGCCCTTTCTTCCTTCGGGAAGAAAGTCCCCGGGCCATGGTTCCTCATAAAGCTTTGTTTAATTTTCTCTTGCTATTCTGTCTCATGTGAATTTAATTCGTTCTCCGGCCAGACGAACCCCCATTTGGGGAGAGGAAATGTCCTCCTCCCCTACAGAAGATAAAACAATAAAACAGTAGCGTGATAGATAGATGATAGACAGACAGATAGATAGATAGATGGATAGATAGATAGACAGGCAGAGAAGAACGAGACCACCTAGCAGAAGCATGGGACCTTGCCCTGAGATTTTGGTTTGGTGGGAAAAAAGGCACAGCCACCTTCAGTATCTCTTGCCAAAGCTCCCTTTGCTTCCCCTTAAGACTCTCCGTGTGGGAGTCCTGCATTTTCTAGTCGTCCTTTGGTTTGACCCAACTGACTTGCTTATACCCTGGGCAGTATATTCTTTTTAGCAAAGTAGGAAAAAGATGATTGAGAAAAGGGAAGTTGGAAAGAAAAAGCTAGCATGCTGTGAACCAGAATGGCATGAACCAATTTTAAGAGGGCGTTTGTGTAGAAGTTGTGGTTCTAGTGTAGGGGAGGAGGACATTTCCTCTTCCCAAATGGGGGTTCGTCTGGCCGGAGAACGAATTAAATTCACGTGATACAGAATAGCAAGAGAAAATTAAACAAAGCTTTATGAGGAACCATGGCCCGGGGCCTTTCTTCCCGAAGGAAGAAAGGGCACCGAAGAAGTGGGGTGCACATAGTGATTATATACCCCCAAACAGGGTGTTTCACATGTGATTGAAATGTCCCTTTTACAATAGTCACGAGGCCGCTCTGTGAACTCGATGGAAACGACAGATAGGTCTGCTGTCCCAGTGAACCCGCGGGGTGGCAGGTGTGTTGCCTCGGGCTGGGGGGGGGGGGGTCACAGATGAGTGCCGCAATTGGTTCCCAGCCTAAAGAAAGATGCTTAATCTTTAAGGAGATGCCAATGTTGGGAAGGGGAGGGAAGTCAGTTACAGGAGGTTACCAGACTAGCACAATAAAATGCAGATTTTAAGTCCTTGCCTTTGGTATTGATTAAGAGTTTTTAGAGAGAAGGTCATCTCCTTTCTTCTTCCTGGTACAGAGAGGGAGGCACCTTTACAGATAGAGATTTACCTTACAAATGTAAATATGTCCTAACAAAGGGCAAGTTCCATTCCTCAGAGCCTCCTTCCCTGTCCCAGTTTATCAAAAGCAATCAACCTCAAATAATCCTGATGCCAAAGAGACATATCTTGGGGTGGCCAATTCCAGGTCCCCACAGTAGGAAATGATTATCTTACAGCTACGTGTCCATGTACACATAGGAAATTCTTTGACTCCTGAGGGTACATGCCTACACCAGTTTTGAATACCATTGCTTAAAGTGCCTGCCTCCACCCCCTGCCCAGCTTGATTGAGATTTATTTGCCATATAACATTCTGTAAGTTTAAGGGCTTAAAGTGCTTTTAATGTGCATATTCCTGAGCTTCCATTCAAATAGGTTCTTATTCAAATAGTCTGAATGAAATCCTTGGACTTGACTTTGAGAAAACAGAAGTAGGGTAAAGGAATGAATTGATGAGGAAGAAAATACTTGAAGAGAAAATACTTAAGAGTATTACTTTAAGCGAAACTAAGGTCAAGGATTTACCACAAAGGTTGAAACTCTGTGAAGGCCTGGAAGTCCACGATTCCTTTCTAAGCAGGAATTTATGAAAATTTGGACTAAAGATAGAGGGATCCCAGAAACCAAGCAATTCTACCTTCCTAATGAGGGTGTTCATGTTGGTGATAAATTCACAGAATATTAAGGAAGGCACATAAATGATTGATGTAGAACAAAGTAGTCATTTTCTCCTTCACTGCTCTACTTTATTTAATGTTTCTTTTTTTCCTGATGTTTTAAGAAAATAATGCCTGTGTGAAATGATTAATAAATAATGTTACGTTTGCTACTGAGTAACTTAACAGTCTGGTAAAGCACTCTATTTTCTATTTCTTAAGTAGAAATGGAGATTTGTTTCTTTTATTGAAGATCGGTCCTGCCATCCTTGGGGGGCAAAATCAAGGAGAAAATAGTATTTTGTTTGCACAGTTTATTTAGCTATATTTTTTTGTAATATATTCCACCAAAAACTATTTTCTTCAAAAGCTCTTTTCTTATTCTATGGTTAGTTCTGTTCATTTCATTTAATGGCATTGTACAATCTTTTATATCCTTTTTTCTTACTTTTCCAAAGAAACTGTTCTAATATTTTATGCCATTTGGGATGGTTTTGTTTTCTTTAAGTTTTTTTCATGTCATATTTTTTCTGTTTAACAAAGCCCCATGGGTAAGCAAAATACTATTGGCCGAAGTGTACCTATAGAAGATTGTTGCTCTGTTGCCTTAATGCAGTTTTTAAAATAAGAAGTAAAAGTGAAATAAGCTTCTGTTATACATCAGATTCCTCTAGAAGAAGAGCCTGAAACCCTGAGATGGGCATCCTTACGCAAAGGAGTGCCCTTAGGAGAAACTTGTGATAGAGCAGAGAAAGAAGGACAGGGAAGGGGGGCCGAGCAGCCTGAGGTTTCAGCTCAAGTCTAGCCTCAGCCTGACCCACAGGGAGTTCGGAGCGTGATTAACACTGTAGCGTTGTCCAGCCTCGAGGCAAAGTCATCAAGGCTTGTGCGCCTATATCAGCCAGTTATTGGCTGCAGGGGGCCATGTAGGGTAGAGGGTGAGGCACAGTTTCTCCGACATTTCCAGGCAGGATGGCTTCTAGCAAAAGATAATTCAAAAAAATATTCACCTATGAACAGGTAGCAGCCAACGCGCCCAGCAGCTGGGGATGGATGCTGCACTGGCTAGAGAAAGGCGATCTGGCTGAAGCCCCCACAGCCTTTACTGTATTTGCTAAACCAGTTAATGAAAATGTTAAGAGCTTTCATTAAAATTTATTAACGTTCACTCCAAAATTGGAGGGTGTGTGTGTGTGTGTGTGAGAGAGAAAGAGAGAGAGAGAGAGAGAGAGAGACAGAGCTCGGGAGAGTGACAGAGAGCACGAGGGAGCGCGAGTGCGTAATTTGGTGCATTTGGTAGAGCTCAGGGCTGCTACTGCCAAGGTTTCAGGTAGAGTGGTTCAGTTAAAAACGTAAAGTCCTCTGGCAGTAATAGATGTGTATGATTTATTTGTTGCGTAACCTCGGGTAGTTACTTACCTTTTCTGAATCCAGCTCATCATCTCTGCAATTGCAGTTGTATTACTTACCTGTGGACTGTTGTGAGAATATGTGTAAGGGTTTCTGACCAGAGGGAGATGCTCACTGAATGAGAGCTCCTTTTTTATATATAGTGCTGGTTATTTTATTGTCCTCTGTCTCATGTCCTCAGACACTTACTTTGAAAACAAAAAATAGACCAAGTGAGAAAGTGTGGCTGTGTCAGTGCAAATATCACCTCTACTGGAAAAAGACACTCAACGTTGGGTGGCATCTCCATGTAAAAAATCAGAACATTTAGTTTTATATTTTTATTTTAAATAATAAAGTTCTTAGACACTATCAAGGTGAATAAAAAAATGCACCATTCAAACGCACCATTGCATCAGCAAAATTTGTTGGCGTTCTACAAGATTTCTAAAGAAAGCTACTCTTTATATAATACTCAAATATCATAGTCAGCATATGGTAAACACAGCTTGAACAGGCAAGATATTTAAGACGGTCACTGACATTTCTAAAGCAATGAGCTGTGATGTAACTCACAGGCAGAAACAGATGACAGGCATTCATGGGGCTTTTGCTTTTTCTACTGGCCACCACTAGATGGCGATATAAGAAAATTCACTTCAGACTTGTTTAAAGATAAAAGTAATGCCTTGGATCTCCAAAATCAGCTAGAGGCAAACCCATCTACCTGGATCCTAAGTCAGAAGGTATATGCACTAATACACATAGGAATGAAATTCACAGAGTATTTACCAGAGCTTCTCCCTCACACTCATTCAGAGACGCTATACTCTTACTTTACAAACTGTTATAGCATGCTTTGGATGTTTGGTGTCTGAGACTGCAAGTAAATTAGAAGCAGAAAATGAGATAGAAGAAGTGCACCCTCAATAAACCTACACATTTTCAAATTGACATCTAACAGCCCCAGAGCAATCACTCTTCAAATTTTTGAATATTAAACGAGTACAAGATACATCTATGTACATTATTACTTTAGATCTTTATAACACACTATCAGGTTTGCTGGTCAAATAGATATTCTCATTTTGCATCAGAAGAATGACCCAGAGTGTTTTTGAATTTTGCAAAGTCACAATAGTGGATTTCAGATGCATATATCTGATCTCCTAGGTTGCATGCTTATCATATTGCTAGATTTTAAGGAAGGAGACTTTTATTTTCATAACTCAGAAAGCTTTGCTTCACAATCCATTTGATACTGGGAAAAAAATTCTACCCATTTACTAATAGGACTAGAATACCTGACTGTGTCTTTTAGTTAATACATAATTATTTACACAGTGTCGACATGTGGTAGCCACTGTACCAGACAGTGGGGAGTCACTGGTAAAAACAAATGTATATCTTGCCCCTCATAAAGACCATCGCTGTAGTTCATGTGGCGGGCAGACACAATGAAAGTAATTACAAAAACAATTATAACAAAATTTGAATGCCATGAAATAAAAGAACAGAGAATGGAAGAGAATAACTGGCAGAACCTACAGGGATGGCTTCTTGCCACATTTAAAATGAGACCTAAAATATGAGGACGAGTCAGCCAGGTGAACAGGGAACAATGAATGATCTGTAGGGAGGCCCCGAGGGCATAAAACACTGAATTTTAGGAGGAGTCAGGAATGAGGAGTCAGAGGAGCAGGGAAACCAACGATGGATGCCGAAGTGCAGAGATGAAGGTAGAAATGCGGCCGCTAGGTGCCACACTAAAGAGTTTGGATTTTATTCCAAGTCCAAATGAAGGCTTGAGAGATTTAAGCTTGGGAGAGTGTTATGATCTAAGTTACATTTTAAAGAGATCACTCCACCAACTGTGTAGAAAAAAAATTGGAAAGGGTGAGGAGCAGAAGTGGGGAGACCACTGACGGGGCTATGATAGCAATGCGAGATCAGACTACAAAGGAGGCAATGGAAGTGGAGAGAAGTGAAGATGAGGTATATATGTGAACAAACCTTGGAGGTAAAACTGACAGAGCACGGTGATGGACTGTAGATGGGTGTGGAGAGGGAGAGTAAGGATAATGACTTGACCCATAGGTTTCTGACTCGTCCCCATTACTTGGGTGATGAAGATTGGGAAAATGTAGAAGACAGATTGCGGAGGAAAATCAGCAGTTGACGTTTACACTTGGTAAGTTTGAGACGCTTATGAGAACCAAAGATTCCAGAAGAAAAGTAGCTATGTGTGTCTAAGCTCTGAAGGGGAGTTTCCAGCTGCAGTGATGAATTTGAAGTCACCAACATTAGCGTTTTATTTAAAGTCAGGTAAATAGGTGGTATGTATGTTTTAGGACAGCAGAGAAAGAGGTTAGCAAAAAAGAGCAAGACTGAGCCTGAAGAACACTAATACCTAGTGGTCTTTCCACTATGTCATGCTGCCTTCTTATAAAATTTTTCAAAATAAGTGTAAAATGTTACTGGGGCCAGAATCATCCTATTTGATAATAATAAAAGTTTTAGGTTCTTAAAGAAAGATTTTCACCGGTTTCCTAATTTTAGCCCCATATTATGTGTCCTAACTTCTATGCCGAGGAAAGGTGGAGGGATAGGATAGAGGGAAGAAACATAAAGAGAAACAGAAATCAGCTTGGCACTGCACACTTTCCCCTTTGGCCTTTGAGCTCCTCCCCCTTTTCTCCTTGGGAGACCTTGGCATCTAAGGATCTTTAGCATGGGGACTTAAGCATGAAAAAATTTGTCATCTTGATGCCATTTCTCTTCTACATCTACATAAGCTTCACGATGGTTTAGATACCACTTAAGTAGGATAAAAGGGAGAACTGTCCTAAGATAGCAGACACAGAGTCTATTCCTAATTGACTACTTAATAATTAAAGAAATGCAGAATAGAGACAAACATCATTGCCTAATTCAGAGTGCCAGAGTGGTAAAATATCACCTAGCCCCAGAATATTCTCCTTATTCCCACTGAAGTTATACTACAAACCAAGAAAAATGCAGAAGATGCTCACAAATTGTATAGAAAAACTTTGGAGAAGAAAGATGAGACGACAAAGCCAATTTATGTGACTATTACATTTTTAGGGGTTGAATAAAAACAAAATGCATCATATTCAAACAAGGTAAATTTCTTAACTTAATTGGATTTAATGTTTAAGTATCAAAACCAGAACGGTAATTTAGGCTGGAGCTAAAAATAATGTAAGAGAGAGCTGAATGATAGTATAATGCAGTGAATTATAAAGCACAACATAATCCATCAAAACCACAGAGCCTGCAATTTTCGTCCTTTATATTAGATTGAAAAATGACTTCAGAGCATATGCTTATAAAAATAAGTGATGAGAAATCTAAGTTGAGGGAAAACTACTTGATACTAGCTTTGTATGTTAATGTATAAATCTAATAGCCACAATTAGTAATAGTTAAAGGCTTAAATGGCCCTGGGGTATATGGTTAACAGAAGACAGGTACACCTGTCAATATAAAGCTTTGGAACATTACTCAGATAAAGTTGGGGCAATTAACCCGACAGCATTCCACTCAGCTGAGCACAAATAAATGTTATGAAAATAATGTAGGTCAGAAATTGACTTACGATATCATTTAGAGTTCTGAAACAATGTTTAAATTAATTTTTATTCAGTCATGACTTAGAAATCAATAAATAAACCTGAACATGCAACTTATGCTGAAAAAATAAATGGGAAAAATCCTTATTGAATTTGTATTCATAGTTTGACATTAATAATATTTTAAAAAGCTGTTAATCCTATTTAGAAATTACAGAATTTCTGAATCAATAAAGTTCAGTTTAAATAAAACATCATTCTTTTGGACACATTCTACCAAAAGAATGGACTGCATAGTGAATCCTCATAGTGAATAATCCCAAATCTACATTTTTACTGAAAAGATTAAAATATCATTGGCATTATTAATAAAATTGTTCTGGATATTTCGTATAATTTAGTTCACAATTTTTTTTCAGATTACTGTCATTAGAGCTTCTCTTACGTTATTTACATTTCAGTTCTTTTTACTGACATTCAGGTGATAGCTATGTGTGGTCATATCAGTTTATGTGGCAGTCACCTGTGTTTTTGTTTTTTTCTTTTGTTGATTCAACCCATTAATTTAAAAAATGCTTATGAAAATATTGAAGACCATGGTTTAAAAAATCAATCATATGTATATTATGAAATAAGTATTATCACAATTATTCTCACTTCTTTTGTCACTGGAATATAATGTTTGCTCCACATTTGCTGTTGGGGTCTACCCAGCCATGGACCAAGGTTTTAATATTCCGTGACACCATGTGTTAAATCATGTGTAATCTCTATATAACTTACTTCCACTTCATTTTTAATTTGATAGCAGAATTGACCTATTATTTAATTATTTAAAATGTAGAAGATGTCAATCACACAAGTGAAAATCTACACAAATATAATAGCTAAAAATTCTGAAAAGCACAAATCAATTTCCAATTCACTGAAATCTTCTATTTTCAAAATATGAAATATTTGTACTATTTTACTTTAAATGGTAAGTGAAACAAAAATTAAATTGAAAGAGTTAATTATGTATTTCTTTATAATTCTTTGAAAGATTTCATAAAAATAGAAATTTATAAAAATATAAAATTTTTTCGGGGTTTTTGAGAAAGCAGGGTAAATTCTGATATCTAAAACAAATATGGAACATGAATCCACAGTCAGTATTATTTGACTCCAAATGCCAATCCTTTTCTCCACCAGCCCATTAGCATGTTTTCGATATATATTGTGGTAAAATATGCATAACATAAAATTTACCATCTTAATCATTTTCGAGTGTTCAGTTTAGTGATATTAAGTATGTTCCTACTGTTGTGCAACAATCACCACCATCCATCTCCAGAACTTTTTCATCTTGAGAAACTGAAACTCTATACTCAGTAAACAGTGACTCCTGCCTCCACTCTACCTGCCTCCTGGAAACAGCCATTCTTCTTTCTGTCTCTATGATTGTGACTACTCTAGGTATCTCATATAAGTGGAATCATAGTGTATTTGTCTTTTTGTTGTTGGCTTGTTTCACTTAGCGTAACGTCCTTAAGTTCATCTGTGCTGTAGCGTATGTCAGAATTTCCTTTATTTTTAAGGCTGAATAATATTCCATTGTATGTGTATACCATATTTTCCTTGTCCTCTCATCTGTCAACGGACACTTGGCTTGCTTCCACGTTTTACCTGTTGTGAATAATACTGCTCTGAACATGGGTATACAAATACCTCTTCAAGACTGCTTTCAATTCCTTTGGGTCTATCCTCAGAAGTGGAATGCTGGATCATATGGTAATTGCTTTTATACTTTTTTGAGCAATTGCTATACTGTTTTCCACAGTGGCTGCACCTTTTTACATTCCCACCAACAGTACACAAGTGTTCCAATTTCCCCACACCCTCGCCAACATGTGCTATTTTCATTTTTTTTTAGCAGTCATCCTAATGGGTGTAAGGTGGTATCTCATTGTGGTTTTGATTTGCAATTCCCTAGCATCCTTTTGTAGATTTATTGGTTATTCATACATCTTCATTGGAGAAGTGTCTATTCAAGTCCTTTGCCCATTTTGTAATCTGGGGGTTTTTTGTCATTGTTGAGTTTTGGGAGTTCTCTATGTAGTCTGTATATTAATCTTTTATCAGACATATAATTTGCAAATATTTTCTACCATTCTGTAAGTTGCCTTTTCACTCTGTTGATAATGTCCTTTGAGGCACGGTTTTTAATTTTAATAAGGTCAAATTTGTCTATTTTACTTTTGTTTCATGTGCCTTTGGTGTCAATCCAAGAAATCATTGCCAAATTCAATGTCATGAAGCTTTTGCTCTGTTTTCTTCTAAGAATTTTATAATTTTAACTGCTCTGTTTTCTTCTAAGAATTTTATAATTTTAACTCTTATGTTTAGATCTTTGATCCATTTTGAGTTAATTTTTACATATGGCATTAAGTAGGGGTCCAACTTCATTCTTTTGTTTGCCAATATCCAGTTTTCCAAGCACCATTTGTTGAAAAGACTGTCCTTTTCTCACTGAATAATCTTGGCACCCTTGTTAAAAATCATTTGACCATATTTACGAGGGTTAGACAAGGGTTACGCGAGGGTTAACTTTTTTTTTCTTTTGGTGAAGAAGATTAACCCTGAGCTAACATCTGTTGCCAATCTTCCTCTTTTTGCTTGAGGAAGATTGTTGCTGAGCTAACATCTGTGCCCATCTTCCTTTATTTTGTATGTGGGATGCCTCAACAATGTGGCTTGATGAGCAATGTGTAGGTCCACAGCTGGGATCCAAACCAGCAAATCCCAGGCTGCTGAAGCAGAGCACATGAACTTAACCACTATGCCACTGTGCCAGCCCCTGTAGTAAGTTTTGAAATCAGGAAAAATGAGTCCTCCAAACTTGTTCTTTTTCGGGATTGTTTTGGAGTCAGGGTTCCTTGAGATTCCATATGAATTTTAGTGTGAACTTTTCTATTTCTGCAAAACTGTCTTTGGGATTTTGATAGGATACACTGAATCTGTAGACTGCTTTGGGTTGGTATTGACATCCTACTTAGATTAAGTCTTCCAATCCATGAACATGGACTGTCTTTCCCATTATCTATGTCTTAATTTCTTTCAGTAATATTTCATAGTTTTCATTATATTTTTCTTTCATCTCATTAGTTGTTTTGATTCCCAAGTATTTTATTCTTTTTGATGCTATTGTAAATGGAGCTATTTCCTTAATTTCTCTTTCAGGTTATTCATTGTTGGCATGTATAAATACAACTAATTTTTGTGTTGATTTTGTATTCTGCTACACGAATTGTTTATTAGTTCGAATAGTTTTTTTTTTTTAAGAGTCTTTAGGGTGTTCTACATATAAGATCATATCATCTGTGAACACATAATTTTACTTCTTTTCTAATGTGGGTGTCTTTGATTTCTTTTTCTTACCTAATTGTTATGGCTACAACTTTCAGTACTATGTTGGATAGAAGTGGCAAAAGCGAGTACCCCTGCCTCGTTCTTGATCTTAGAGAAAAAGCTTTCAGTCTTGCACCATTGAGGATGATGTTCACTGTGAGCCTTTCATATATGGCTTTTATTATATTGAGAAAATTTTCTTCTATTCCTAGCTTCTGGAGTGTTTTTGTTGTGAAAGGGTGTTGAATTTTGTCAATTTTTTTTTCTGCATCAACTGAATTGATTATGTGGATTTGTTTCCTTTATTCTGTTAAAGGGGTATATTACATTGAGCTATTTACATATATTGAAGCACCCTTGTTTTCCAGGAATAAATCCCACCTTGTCATAGTGGCCATATAATGATATTGGTCTAGAGTTTTCTTTTCAGGTAGTGTCTTTGGTTTTAGTATCATGACAATGCTGACCTTATAGAATGAGTTTGGAAGTGTTCCCTCCTCTTCAATTTTTTGGAAAAGTTTGAGAAGGATTGGTGTTGGTTCTTCTTTAAATGTTTGGTAGAACTCACCAGTGACACCATCTAGTCCAGGGCTTTTCTTTGTTCAAAGATTTTTGGCTACTGATTCAGTCTCCTTACTACATACAGGTATATTTAGATTTTCTGTTTCTTCATGATTCAATCTTTGTAGGTTTCATGTTTCTAGGAATTTGTCCACTTCATCTAGGTTATCCAATTTGTTGGCATACAATATAAAATAGAATTATTCACAATACTCTTTTATAATTCTTTTTATTTCTGTAGAATCAGTAATAACATCTGCACTTTCATTTCTGATTTCAGAAACTTGAGTTTTCCCTCTTTTTCTTAGTCAGTCTAGCTAAATGTTCACCAATTTTGTTGATCTATTCAAAGAACCAACTTTTAGTTTTATTCTTTTTTTCTATTCTATTGTTTTTCTACTCTTTATTTCATTTATCTGTGCTGTAATCCTTATTATTTCCTTCCTTCTTCTAGCTTTGGGTTGTTTGTTCTTCTGTTCCTTAAACTGTAAAGTTAGGTACTTGATTTGAGATATTTCTTGTCTTTAATGTAAGTGTTTATAGCTATAAATTTTCCCCTTAGCACTACTTTCACTGCATCCCATAAGTTTTGGTAGGTTGTACTTCCATTTTCATTTGTCTTTAAGTATTTTGTGATTTTCCGTGTGATTTCTTCTTTGACTCTTTGGGGTTTTTTTAAGAGTATCTTGTTTAGTTTCCACAAATTTGTGAATTTTCCAGTTTTCCTTCTGTTATTGATTTAAAATTTCATCCTCTTGTGGTCAGAGAGATTCTTTGTATGGTATATATTTTTTAAAAATCTAATGAGACTTAATATCTGGCCTAAAATGTGGTCTCTCCTGGAAATTGTACCATGTGCATTTAAGAAGAATATGCATTCTTCTGTTGTTGGGTAAAATGTTCTGTATGTGTCTGTTAGATCTAGTTTGTTTATTGTGTTATTGAATTCCTCTATTTCCTTATTTATCTTCTGTCTGGTTGTTGTAACTATTATTGAGAGGAGGGCATTGAAGTCTCCCACTATTATAGTAGAATTGTCTATTTCTCCATTCAATTCTGTCAATTGTTGTTTTTTTATATTTTGATGGTCTCTTATTAGGTGCATAAATGTTTATTATTGTTTTATCTTCTTGTTGTCTTGAACCTTTTATTAATATATATCTTTTTCTCTTCTAAACTTTTTTGATTAGAAGTCTATTTTGTCTGACATTAGTATAGTCACCCCTGCTCTCTTTTGGTTACTATTGACATGACATATCTTTTCCATCCTTTCGCTTTTAACCTATTTGTAACTTTAGACATATAGTGAGTCTCTTGTAAACAGCATATAGTTGCATTATGTTTTTAAATCCATTCCACCTATCTTTGTCTTTTGATTGGAGAGGTTAATCCACCTACATTTAAATTTACATTACATTTACATTACTGATAAGGAGGGACTTATTTCTGTCATATTGCTATTTGTTTTCTATATGCTTTGTAGCCTTTTATCCCTCATTTCCTGTATTATTATCTCTTGCATTTATTTTTGTAGTAAAATATTTTAATTCTCTTCTCATTTCGTTTTGTGTATATTCTATAACTATTTTTTTGTGGTTACCATGGGGACTACATTTAACGTCCTAAAGTTATAGCATTCTAATTTGAATTTGTACTAACTTAACTTCAATAACATATAAGAATATTTATAGCTCCATCCTCACCCTTTTCAGTCATTGGTGTTTGAAAATTACATCTTGGTACATTGTGTGTCCAAAAACATACATTAGTAATGACTTTTTAAACACTACTTTCTTAAATTATATAAAAAACAAAGGTGGAGTTATAAAGCAAAGTTACAGTAATACTAGCTTTTAAACTAATAATTGTGTTTTTATTTTAAAAAAGTATTAGTCTCAAATCATGTAGAAAATAAAAAGTGGAGTTACAGACCATTGTTACAATAATAGCAGCTTTTATAATTGCCTGTGTATTTACATTTACTGAGATCTTTATTTCTTTATATGGCTTCAAGTTACTGTCTAGTGTTCTTTCATTTCACCCTGTAGGAATCTCTTAACATTTCTTGCAGGGAAGTTCTAGTGGTAACAAACTTTCTCAGTTTTGTTTATCTGGGTATGTCTTAATTTCTCCCTCACTTTTAAGATATTTGATTTTGTTTTTAATATTGGCACCTGAGCTAACAACTGTTGCCAATCTTCTTTTCTTTTTTTTCCTGCTTTTTCTCTCCAAATCCCCCTAGTACCTCATTGTCTATTTTAGTTGTGGGTCCTTCTAGTTGTGGCATGTGGCATGCCACCTCAACATGGCCTAATGAGTAGTGCCATGTCCACGCCCAGGATCCAAACAGGTGAAACCCTGGGCCACCAAAGCAGAGTGTGTGAACTTAACCACTCGGTCATGGAGCTGGCCCCCTCCCTCACTTTTGGAGTACAGTTTGGTTGGATATAGGATTCTTGGTTGAAAGTTCTTTTTTTTTTTTCTTTTAGCCCTTTGAATGTATCAGCCCACTGCCTTCTGGCCTTCAAAGTCTCTAATGAGAAATCTGCTGATAATCATTGAGGATCCCTTGTATGTGATGAGTCACTTCTCTCTTGCTGCTTTTAAGATTCTCTCTTTGTCTTTCAACAGTTTGGTTATATATATATATATATATAATGTGTTCCTGTGTGAGTCTATTTGAGTTCATCCTACTCAAGTTTGTTGATCTTGGATGTTTGTACTCATGTCTTTCATCAAGTATGGGAAGTTTTCAACTATTATTTATTAAATAATCTCTCTGCCCTTTCTTCTCTCTTCTCCTTTTGGGATTCTCATAATGCATATATTGGTCCAATCGATGGTATCCCACAGGTTCCCTTTTCTTAAGTCTTTTTTCTTTCTGTTCCTCATACTCAACAATTTTAATTGTCCTATCTTCAAGTTTGCTGATTCTTCTGCCTGCTCAAATCTGCTTTTGAATCTTTCCAGTGAATTTTTCAATTTAGTTACTGCAATTTTCAGCTTCTAGAATTTCTTTTTGATTTACTTTTAGTTTTTCTGTCTCTTTATTGATATTTCCATTCTGTTCATACATTGTTTACTTTCTCCTTGTCTTCCTTTAGTTCTTTGTGCATCTTTAAGATAGTTGTGTTCAAGTATTTGTCTAGTATGTCTGACTTCTGATCTTTCTCAGGAACAATTTCTATTCATTTATTATTTGTTCCTTCAAAGAACCCATACTTCTATGCTTCTTTGTATACCTTGTGGTCGTTTGTTGAAAACTGGACCTTTGAATCTAACAATGTGGTAACTCTGGAAATCAGATTCTCCTCCTTCCCCAGGATTTGCTATTCTTTATTTTTCTTATACTCCATTTTGATTGTTGTAGGCTTTCTCTGTGCCAAAGATCAACCTGAAGTGTAAACTTAAGGTATTCTCAGGTTTTTTTCTGAGGCTGCACCATTCTCTTAGCGTGCATGGTAACTTTCTAATTTCCCCATATATGCAATTTCTCTTGAATGTCCTAGTCTTTAATATTTGTCTCCCAAAAGAGGAAAAGGAGAAAAATGAAGGGACAAGGGGAGTGGGCACCAGCTCTTTAAATCCTCTGAAAGTCCCTTTATCTGGAGGGGGCATGACTTCTAACAGTGGAGGAGGAGTGCAACAATGACTGCCTGCCTCTATGTCTGCACCTCCATGATCAGAAGCAGCAATCAGCTATCAGAACACAGATCCCCAATATTTGCCCGCCTTGGCTCTTGCAAGCCATGTGCAAGTTGCTCCAGGAACATATGCGTGGCTGCCTTCCATGGGGCTGGAGGGTGTGGGATGGGTAGCTGCTGCTGAGTTAAGTACTGAAATTAACTTGAATCTTCCTGTCCAAGCCTTCTGCTGGAAATTGCAAGGCTTCCAAAAAAGTTACATCACACAGACTCTGCCTATGCAGTTCCTGTCTAGGTGGAGAGACAGATTACTTGTGCTTCTCAGAAACCTCTCCTATTAGCTTTTGATTTAAGTTCTAAATGCTTGAATCAAATAATGGTTATAGCACAAGGAAAGACACTGTCTGAATCACAGAGTAACCCTAAAGATATTTGCTTCTTTCATACAATTAACAGATGATCCATTGGACCAAGCTTTTTGTTTCCCCAGAGATGAGAAAAATATCTACTGGAAAAATGGTGTCAATATCAGAAGAGTACATATTGGCACTATTATGTGGATTAGTTAGCAAAATAATTGAAAATATATTTTTCTGAAGATGGTGTCAAATTCGTCTACATGCCAAAATTATGTACAATAAATTGTTACTTCAAGGATTGCTGCTGTAGTATCATCATCTAAGCAAAATCTGAATACATGGAGATTCTGATACACCTGTTCCTTACTAAACACTTTTAGTTAGTTCTTGAAAACCTAGCTGCAAAATAAAAATGCTTGAATAACCTAAAAGACTATTTAATTTCTCTCATCTGCATTCCTAGAATATAAAAACCTTCAGTAAGGTAAGATCTGTTAATATCCAAAAGGCCCTGGATGAGTACTTAATAAAAATCATGGAGAGGGCAGGAATACTCACTGTGGTCAAAGTCAGAGCACAGGCAGAGGAACTTTGAAAGAGAAAGAGTGAAGCACGAGAACTCTGTAGAGGCAGGGAGAGGAGCCAGAGGTGATCCTGAAACCATAGGCAGCAGCAGAAATGTGGACCAGTTTTCAGAAGTATATGGTACTTTCCTCAAAACATGACAGTTGGGTTTGAGCTAATCTTATCTATCTTTTTAAGGGCCAAGAGACAGAATGGCATCTAGATACACAAATATGTTCAGAGCATTAATATCCAAGCACATTCAAGTAGAAAAACAAAGGAAATAAATATTCTTTTCTGATCTTTCTCTTGGTGCCACCACAGAAAGCATCACAAATATTTTTTCTGCTAGCTGCTAAGCTGTTAAAGAATATGATCCTGGAAAACAGACCTAAGAGAATTACCTTCTTTTGGTGCTAAAAAAAATTCATAAAGTTCTATTTTTTGAAATCTCCCACCAAGTGAAGTCTGTTTAGAAATTCAAAATTGAGATTTTTAGTTGTAGCAATTTAAATTATTCTCTTTTATGTTGCCAATAAAGATGATTCATTCAAAGTACATGAAAAAGTCTTTATTTTTCTCTATATATGAGATTTATTATTAATGATGAAGATAACTATATAATGATGAATATAATTGGGTGATATCTAATTTAAAAATAAATTCCAACATTATTTTCAAGTATGCATTTTAATTTTCTGGTTCTGGGATATTTCTAAGAGTTCTTTAAAAAGTTTATGTAGATAGCATATTAGTTTGAGTTCCTAGTTGGTTTTTTATTAATGTGAAGGTTAAAAACCATAAGCATCTGGGCCATCCCAGTGGTGTAGTGGTTAAGTTTGCACGCTCTGCTTTGGAGGCCCAGGGTTTGTGGGTTCAAATCCCAGGTGTGGACCTACACACCACTCATCAAGTCATGCTGTGGCAGTGTCCCATATACAAAATAGAGGAAGATTGGCTACAGATGTTAGCTCAGGGCCAAACTCCCTCACCAAAAAAAAAAAAAAAAAAAAAAAAATCCACATTGAGGCTGGCCTGTGGCCAAGTGGTTAAAGTTCCATGTGCTCTGCTTCAGCAGCCTGGGTTCACAGGTTCAGATCCTGGGCCTGGACCTACTCCACTCATCAGCCATGCTGTGGAGGCATCCCACATGCAGAGTAGAAGAAAATTGGCACATATCTTAGCTCAGGGTGAATCTTCCTAACACACTCACACCAAACAATCATGAGTGTCTGACAAGCATAATGCATAATGATCTCATCTTTGCATCTTTATACTTATAAATTTGATATTTTAAGTGTAATTTTTATCATAAAAATGTTTCTTAAACTATATAGTTAGTACAGAAGCATGGCTTGCACATCAACTTGGCTATATGAAAAAAAATTTTTGGAAGTGCATCTCACCTGAAGATATCTTTACTTTAGTTGAGGACACAAAACCTACAGTCATGTAATAGCTAGTTATCCCTACAGATAAAAATAATACATCAAAATATGCTAAATAAGCCTATGTATGTTACAAGTTTTGAGGAGACATTGATAGATTGATCTAGAAGAATGAATCTCATGAAATATATAAAGATCTAAGTTAGGGAAACCATTGCCAAAGGTTTGATCTCAACCTCATTAAAGTTGATTGTAAGATAGAGTCATGTGTCGCTTAACATTGGGGATACATTCTGAGAGATGCCTCATTAGGCTATCCTATCATCATACGAACATCATAGAGTGTACCGATACAAACCTAGATGGTATAGGCACACTTAGGCTATATGGCATTAGTCTTATGGGACCACCGTCGTATGTGCGGTCCGTTGTTGACCAAACCGTCGTTATGTGGCACATGACTGTAACAGAACGTGAGAGTCTTAAAAATGTAGTTCCCTTGGAGCTGCTGGAAAATCTAAACCATGTGAGAACTCAATTCTACCTGAAAGCCTTGTGTCATTATGCTATACACCCAGGCATTTGGATGGCTGGATTTCAAGCTTTATTATTAGACTAGTTTTACTAACCCTTGTTCTTCAAAATTTAGATATCTTTGTCCCTTAGCCTACTAATAAAAATACTTTAATTGCTTCAGAGCTCTATCACAAAAAGATGATTTCCCTTAAAATGATCCCCATTAACTTCTATAGCATTTGGGTTTCAGCCTGTCTACATGGATGAACCATTCTTCTTCTTGGACCTATTATGTAGGAGGACACACCCACAGGCCAAAATAATACCCTCAAATCCAAATTTTGTAAGGGGTATGATTTGCCTATTTCTGCCCGGACTGGGTGCGAGAATCCTGATTCTAATCATCAGATAGGGTCCACCCGATTCAGGTGCTTGTTCTTACACAAGTCCTGACTAGGTTGTTTTATGTGGAACTTACCAAAGCAACAAAGGGGTTATTGTAATGGTCTCCTTCCTTCCTGTCTGTCCTTTTCCTCTCCCCATCCCATTACCTCCTCCACCAATAAAATTGATCATTTACTCTACTTGGTTATGTATTCAGTGAAAAAATACTGTGACTCTGATTCCAAGTTTCTATTTTTGCTCATCAGGAAGTGGATCCTATTCTTTCACCAGTGGGGCTGATCAATTTATACATTCCCAGTTGCTTTTCTCGAATACCAGCTGCAAAGAGGTGGCTTTATTTTCATTGAATATCCTTATTTCTCATACTTAGCTTTTCTTTATAAACATGCTCAAAGTGAAAGCTTTAAGTCCTGAGTCTTTTCCAACTATTTCTATTGAAGGCTTTATTTTTCATAATGGGCCCATCAAAATATTGGTTATAGTAGAATAGTATAATGGTTAAGAACATTGATTCTAGAGCCAAAGTCCCTGAATCTGCATCCCAACTCATCCACTTAGTACCCGGGTTAATAGCCTTGTGACCCTGGGCAAGGTACTTAAATCTTCCTGTGCCTCAGTTTCTTCTTTCCTAAAATGGGGATTATGATAGTACCTACCTCACAGGTTTGTGGTGAGGAAACAGTAAGATAAGTGATTGCAACATTGCCTGGCATGCAGTAAATGTTCAATAAGTCAATACTAGTTGTTTTTGCTTTTATGGTTATGGGATGATGTTGCTATTTCTTGAACATAAGCACTTTATTTTTGTTGTTGTCATTTGTTTTTACTATGTTTTCTGGCTGCTGTAAGACCTACCTCGATCTTTCTTTTTCCAAAAGCTAGGATAAAATTTTAAATCCCATTAGCTGAAAGGATCCTTTCCTACCTAAAGTCCAGACTCAAAATAGACCTCTTCTCAAGTTCCTCTCCATGCCTGGATAAGTCCTCTGTAGCCGCTACATAATTTGGGTTGCTGCTAATATCATCTGTTCATGCCCAGTATCCTGGGATACCCTGAAACTCTGGATAAGACCGAAAAGCAGAAACTTTCCAGCCTCGTTGTAGGGAAACCTACAGCAATCTATCAGAAATAGGGATTTCACTTATGCCTCACACCCCACCACCTCTGTCTCAAGAGTCATAAAATAACAGTAGACAAGGCTCTGAATTATTCGAAATCCTGAAAATGTACATTAACCAAGAGCTGTCTAAATACTCTGGGAAGCTCTTCAGATAGCACACCCTCTCGTGGAATAAGCCACAAGGAGATGTTCTCTGCTCTTCTCTCTTTGTCTTCAACAATTTGAAAGAGTATTATGGGCCATAGAAAGGGATCTGCCTTTGCAGCTGACCTAGCCTTACCACAATGGTGGAGGAGCTTGACTCTTGGTGCCAGGTACTGTTACCAATATGATCAATGCCCCCAATTGGTTAGTTACTGTCCTAATGACCACAGCAAATGGCTTGGCTTTACCTAGAAACATTAGCACTTCCACTTTGTATTAAGCCTAATTAAGGTGATTAACCTTCAACATTCCACAGTCAATATTACATGATTTATTAATTTGACACCAAGAAGCTATACTCCAGTAAAGTATGTATACTTACTTTTTTTAATGTGATAACCCCAAGGAAATTGTTAAAATCCACCTACTGTGTTTGTCACCTGACCTTTACCAACCCAACTCTTGCACTATCCTCCTTGTCAAGAAAAATGGAGAATTTAATGTTTGCAATGAATACCAGATGTTGAACAAGATCACCACCTGAAATCAATACACCTTCCCACAGTTTTCTCAACCTGTTTGATCAGCTTGAGTAAGTATGATTTGTGTCAGCTGAAACTCCAGGACAGGGTTAGAAGGTAAGGAAGAGAGGAGGGGAGGTCACAGCTCTAGTCAATATCAGAAAGAATTTTCTTAAAAAAACGTAAGCATGAAAGACTGTGTTTTCAGATCCTCATGACAAATTTTGAATATTTGGTAATATCATTTAGGCTGCACAGGATACTGTTTTTTAACATTTCCTAAAAAATGTTTTCTAGGATCTAATTAGAACATTATGTGAGCATATGTTTGAGTAGAGGTTAACATATTCATGTAACCCTAAAAAAATACACCTCCTACACATTGCAAATAATTGGAAAAAGGAAGAATTATTTAATAAATGATTTGGGGACATTTGGTTACTCCTCTATGGCAGTGATGATGTGGGTGGTAGTAGTGATGAATTCCTGCCTTATGCCTTTCACCAAAAGAATTACACATGGACTAAATACTTAACTGTAATAAATAAAGTCTGGAGAGATTTGCAAGAAGTAAGGGTGAATCTTCATATTGCTTTAGGCTAGTTTTTCTAAAAGAAAATAAATAAACATTAAAAAAGTAACAGACATACATACAATTAAAATAAATGTATTTCAAACAACGCAATGAAAATCAAATTAAAAGCAAAAGGTATTGTGATAAAAAATTATTTATTGTAACATAGAAAAGGTGGCAATCATTAATATATAAATTGGTGAATATTCTTGATCTATAAAGAGCCCTTATGAATCAACAAGGAAGAAAAATACAATAGAAAAATGAGGCAATAGAAAATAGTCACAGAGAAAAATACAAATGAGTAGTGTATATACACACTTCAACTTTGGTGTTAAAAAGTTAAGTCCCTAATAAATTGCAAAAGGTTTTTAAAGAATAGTGACACTCCCATCCTACAGAAAAATGAGCACTTTTGTCAACCTCTACTGAGTATTTTAAGGTAATTTTTCACTAATGGGTGGGAACCAGTATATATCAAAAGCTTTATGGGGCCGGCCCGGTGGTGCAGTGGTTAAGTTCACACGTTCTGCTTCAGTGGCCCGGGGTTCGCTGGTTCGGATCCCAGGTGCGGACATGGTGCCGCTTTGCAAGCCATGCTGTGGTAGGCATCCCACATAGAAAGTAGAGCAAGATGGGCACGGATGTTAGCTCAGGGCCAGTCTTCCTCAGCAAAAAGAGGAGGATTGGCAGCAATTAGCTCAGAGCTAATTGTCCTCAAAAGAAAAAAATGGTTTAGAAACATGTTTCAACATACTTATAGAAATTTATTTCAACACAGGAATTCTATTCCTAGGATTCTTTTCTAAGAGAAGTAAGCATGTACAAGGTTGTATGTAGGATGGTCATTATTAATAATATGGAAACAACAAAAAGAGCCACAGTTTGGAATTTGCAAATATGTAAATATGTGTGTGTCTATGTCTGTGTACATGCATATAGATATGTTATGACATTCATATAAAACATTATGTGACTGTTAAAATCATACTAATGGACTATATCTGACAACAAAGGAAAGATGTCAGAATATATTTAAGTGATGAACAAAGATAATTGTGTTGTGTCATATCAACCTTGAAGTTGATAATGACTGAATGGATGATGATATTGCAAGAAATTTATTTGATTTTATTTTTTGACTCTCATGCATATTCCATTTTTCCACAGTTAACACACAATAATTTTAATCAGGAAAAAATTATTTTCAGCAAGAAGGAAATAAACCTATGTTAGAATTTATTAGCCTAGATCATTTTAGGCATTAGAAACACCAGAGGAGCATTAAAAACCAAAATCTGAGACTTACTCTGAATCAAATTGTTGAGACTTGCTGAATCAAAATGTGTTTTGTTTTTTCACTTTGTTGTTGATGTTTTTTAACATGGCTCTGAAGTGATTCTTAAGTGGCCAAACCAGCATCCGTCCACAAACGCATTTTTGTACCACTGGCCTTGAAGAAAATAATGCTGACTTCTCAGGATATTGTGAGAACTTAGTGAAATAATGTGAGTGAGTGATCCAAGGATGAGAGAGGATTAATCTAATTTGTAGCCTATTTCCCAGTAAACTTAGCTCTGTGAGATTTTACCTCTTTTGCAAAAGACCACTGGAATTGGTGTGGTGGTAACTATTGTATCCCTCTAGCACTCTTTTCACCCATTTTGTCTGGTGACAAACTTCAGCTCCTTGACCATAAAAAGGCCCTGTGACAGGCTGGGAAAACCAGGGGGTCCTCTCTCCCTGGTAGTCCAACAAGTGGTCCAGGCTTTGACACATGACTCATTACCAAGGCTTTTTTGTTGACTGTGGCCAGAAAATTCTAAAGTATGCCTGCTCCATCCCACTTTTCCTTTCCAAATAATGGCACTATTACTCCCGCCACATGATCAGAACAAAAACACCCTTTCGTTCAGACTCCTTCACTCCATCAGCAGGTCCTGTTGGCTTTTCCTTCCCAATATGTCCCAAATCTGCCCACTTCTGGCTTCCAAGTTACCACTATAGTTTTGGGCTACTGGGCCACTTGGTCTTCTCCTCCTTTCTTGTCATGTTAAAAGCCATTGTCCTCAGAGCCAAATATATTTTAAAAACATCAGTCAAATCATGTAATTATTCAGCTCATAATTCTCCAATGAAATCTCATTGCATTTAGAACAAAATCCACATTTCTGAGGTTTCACAAGCCCCTGCTTGGTTTGTCCCTTGCCTACCTCTTCAAACTTGGCCACCCTTTCTCCCACTCCCTGGATTCTAACCTTCTTGCTGTGCCTTGATCATGGCAAGCTTTCCCTGCCTTTATATTTGCTCTTTTCTCTGCCAGGATTGCTCATCACCAGACCTACAAATGACCTTCTCCTTTATTTCTTTCAGGTTTTAGCTGAAATATCACCTCCTCAGAGGCAGCATCTTGACCTTTCTATGGAAATAGCTCCTCCCTCCCGGGCCCAGCACCCATCCATCTCTGTGCCTGTCCCTGCCTTTTGGTTCATAGCACTTGGCACTCCATGATAGTCAGTTACAGCTTCGCTGTCTGACTTTTGCTAAAATGGAAGTTCCACAACAGCAGGGAACTTCTCAGTCTTGTTTACTGCCATTGTGCCCAGGGCAGGGACCTACACTGAATTAGATCCCCACTGCATGGAGAAAGCAAGGCTGCAGAAGGACAGACTGAAGTCACGGAGCAGAGAGAGTAGCAAGGGTGGCAGCTGGTGGAGGTTTAGTTTCCAGCATCATCCCAGCAAGCTCTACCCTCCCCCTTTTCATCCGTTGGTTAGGTGGACCAAAAATGTCCTCCTTCTCTCTTTAGTTAATTTGAATATGATTTCTATCATTTGAAACTGAAAGCTCCCTAACTCATAGCCAACTGAAGATTCAGTTTCGAGACCCAAGGCATTTTGGGGGAAGATCCATGAAACACCACAACTCTGTGCCCAGAACACTAGTGTAGAACTCCACACAGCATGAACTTTTCATCTCCCAGGTTAACCTCTGGATTCTCGTGGGCCACCAATACTGTCAATGTAGTCAAAGACCTTTCCTTTTCACACTGAGTACTTTGTTCTTTATGTGGTTGTGTATTCCCTTCAACTGTCACCTCAGCGACTCAGCCTCAGCTGCTTCTTACCCTTCCAAACCTTTTCCCTTACCCTTTCAGATTCGCAGATCATTTCAGAGTTGTGACGGAAATTCTAATCTTTCCAAATTGAGTTCACTTGGCTTCTCTCTCCCACACACTAAGCAAATAACACGTGAATCATATTCTGTAATACCTTTAACCTTACCCAGTCTTAAAGCAGACTGTGTACTTACCTATCCACACTCCTGATTTTGTTTATACAAATGTTCACATGAAGCTGCCACTTATTCCTGCATTCCAAGCGAAGACGATGACTTTGCAGAACTCCATGGGCTTTGAGCACACTGAAACCATGCCTGTAGTAACATAAGGCAGTCTGAACAGGGAGGGAGCTGTGTCAAAGCCAGGGCCAGAGACCAGCCGCCGAGATCCTGCCTCAAACCTGCAGGCTCAAGGGGAGATCTATGGCAGGTTTCTTAACTATAGCACTATTACTGACATTTTGGGCTGAATATTCAATGCACAGGACAGCTCCTGTGCATTGTGTCATGTGTAGCAGCGTCCCTGTCCTCTATGCA
Organism: Equus asinus; assembly: GCF_041296235.1. Lineage (NCBI taxonomy): Eukaryota > Metazoa > Chordata > Mammalia > Perissodactyla > Equidae > Equus > Equus asinus. The sequence goes on along the minus strand of NC_091808.1, from coordinate 23,699,331 downwards.
TTAGATGCCAGTAGCACCACTTTTGTGACGACCAAAAAATCTCCAGACTTTGACAAGTGTTCCCTGGGGAGTGTGTGTGTGTGTGTGTGTGTGTGTGTGGGTGTGTGTGTGTGTTGGAGGAAAGATTGTACCTAGTTGAGAATGACTGCATACAGAGAAAGAACTTGTCTGGTGACAAAAAAATCAGTTCCATCCATTGGCGATACTATTATCCTTTCAAGATAGGCAGTAAGAGGTCCTGAGTAGGTGAGTCCCACCTCTTCTTTAGAGAGCTGATCCAGTTTTAACAGATCCTGATTTTTATAACCCAATAAGGACCTATTAGGAATGAAACTGGTAGATTAATGTGATCTGTTTATAGATCTGAATTTGTTAAAGTGGTCTTATTTCTTCAGAGCCACATTACTTTCATGGTTAGAATTAAACTCTTTTTCACTTACAATGCCATTTGTGATAGATCTCAGCCTCACTTCTCAAACCTAAATCCACACTATTCTCTTGCGTGTGTCCTATGCCCAGCTGAATCAAATTTTTTTAATTTCAACGGGAAAAAATGCTTTCTTATATCTCCATTTTATTCACACATGCTGTTCCTTCTACATAAAATGCCCTTCCAAATTTTCCATATTTTCTCAGACATGTTAATTCCTATAACATTGAAAAACTTCCCTCAACTACTGCTCCTCTGTGACACTCCGCTTTCCAGTCCAGGAGGCTCCTCTCCTCTCTGATTCACCAAGTCTGATTGACCTGAAGGCTATATCTTATTTACAGGTTTAGTTATTTAGAGTTATGAAAGAAGTTACAACAAATAACTGGAAATTTAAAGATTCAAGGCTCTTTTTCTCTAAGATCTCTTTAGTCAATGTACCAGAAATGCTTACATAGAAATACTTCCTAATAGCAACCTGGCTTTCCTTGTCATCCAGAATTCTCCACAGCTATCAACATCTCACAAAATTTCTTTGTAATTGAGGGGCCCCACAGCTTAAGATTTATGACCTTTATGATAAATCTATGATAAATTTATGATAAATCTTTATGATAAATCTTTTTAAAATTTATCTCTGAATCTCCAATGCCCAGTACAGTGGTTGGATCATAGAAGGTGCTTAAAATGTTAGTGGTAATGATGCTGAACCTCTTAATCTTCAGTTTGTATACCTGATGCACAATAAGCCAATCACTCAGACACTGGTGCTTGGAGATGGAGAATTGGCCAAAATGAGAAGGTGAGAAGATAGGTTCTCTCAAATCTGCCTTAGTGAAAGAATAAATCAAGGGGGTTTTATACACATAAGGGGCTTGGGAGGGGGAGTCTCAGAGAAACAAGGGGGAAATCTGTGTTCCTTTCACTGCAGATAAGAGTGAAACTCTTTGGCCAACAGACTTCTGGGCATCAGCAGCTGCCGGGAGCTGGTTAGCTGGTGATCATAACTTCCTTAAAGGCATCCTTTTTCTTTTGCTAAACAAACTTGTAAATCCTTGTGACCCTTGAGTCACTCCTCAGTGAACAAGAAAATAGCAATCAAGAAAATAGTAAACAAGAAAATAGCAAATTAACAAGATTAACTTCTTTTCATCTGTGCCTGTATTGTGAACAAAGTTGAAGGATAATCATGTTCTTATTGAATATTTACAGGAACCCTCAGGCACCTGGCTTCAGTCACAATTATCAATGCAAATAATCCATAATCAATCTATAAATCAAAATTAGGGTGAGTTTATTAGGAGCCAGGTCTCAGGACTATAGCCCAGGGCCTTCCTTCCCCAAGGAAGGGCACCAAATAGTGGAGTGTTCAGGGTGATTATATTCTGTCCTGGAACAAAGAACATACATCACAAATGACAGGAATATCTCTTTTACTGCTGTCGTGAGATGCTTAGCTGGCACAGCAGGTCAGTGGTCAGTAGGTCAGTGGTCACAAGGTAAGCACAGCAGGTGGGTAATTAATCCTTAGTTTCCATGAAGATGTGTTTATCCTTAAGGAAATGCTGATATGGGGAAAAGCTACATCTCTTTAAGGGCATGATTCTTGTCTTTGGGACATAGGAAATGCTTAAAGCAGATGTGCAGTGCATGCTCAACAGGTCACGTCAGGCCCTTTTGGAAAAACAAGGTCAGGCTGAATTAGTTTTACACCAAATGGCTTCCTCATATCCTCCAATATATCCTATTGCTTTTCATTTATGTATCACAATCTTGAATTTTACTTGAAGGTTAAGAAATCTCCTCACCCTTTTGTGTTCTAGAAAAAGACTTGCTTCAAGGAACCACCCTTCCCAATATGACTTAGATAAGACTCATGGATGCCACCCTTGTTTACATAAGACAAGACCACAGACCCTCCAATTCTCATTCTTTGCCTCAGAAATGACTTGTTGATCTTCTTTTCTCTACTAATCAATTAGAACAAAATGCTTTTTAACCAAACTTTGGTTAAGCTTCTGTCCTTCCTCCAGGTCTCTGAACTTTGACTCACTTTCAACTTGAATCAGCGTACAGCCCCTCCTAAGAACAGACTGGCTTCAGGGTAAAACCTTCTCTGACCTACCATCCTCTCGTTTCACCCTTTCATCCCACTTGCCCACACCTGGTTCTTGTCAGCTCTATTTACTCCTCTCTGTAAAAGAAAAGTCCTTTTTTGTCTAACTCTTGAGAAGCTCGCATATCTTATGGTCACAAATTTCTGCCTATTGCATTCGTCCTTTTCCCAGCCTTGGAGGAACTCCCCAGACTTTTGAATAGTCTCTCCTTATTAAGATTTGTTTTTATTTCACAGTGGAATTATTGAAACAAGTAATAAAAAAGAATGAATGAAGGTGGACTCTTATCAATGCAGCCAGCTTCCTTTGTAACTCTGTATTGTGCTGCTGCAGTGACTGCACCTGCCCCCCTGATCCAGGTGGACTCTAGCTTTTGACACTGTTCTGCCTGCCACCATCCACTTCTCTGTCAGCCATGACTATAATTTGTCAATATTATCAAATAGTTCTGACTTCTGACTTCATTCTGACTTAAATCTCACCTTTGTCATGACTCAGTCTATATCTTAATCCATTCAGACTTTTTCCTGGCTTAGTTCCCAAGAAAACCTGACCCCTTTTCTGTAATTAAAATTGAGGAGGTGAGTTAAGTTTTGAAAGGCCTAATAGATTCCAATTGCAAAAAGTTAGAGGAAGGCCATTCCAGGTACAAACAATTGTATGAGAAGTCTTGGAGATAGGAATTGGAAATTCATGCCTGAGGACAATAAAATTAGCTTAATTTTAGTTTAACTTGGTAGAATAATGAGAGAAGCTTGGACGTACTCAGGTGACTGACTCAACTGTTAGACAGAGGTGATTGAACTAGATAGAAAAGACCAAAATACTTGGTGAAATGCTTGATTGTGATGGGGACATGATAAAACTGTTAAGGATATAAGGTTAAACGGAGATAGGAGGAAATTAGAAAGCAGGAAAGCAAAACAAAATGAAAAAGAAGACTCAGAAATAATGCAGCTGGGAGGTGATCAGGATTCTGATTTACAGGGTTGCTGTAAAAAAAGAAGCATGTTAGGAATGGATATTGATAGAGATGAAGATCGTGAGCTCTGTTTTTCTTTTAGGTGTGAAATTTCAGATAAAGGCAAAATGCACAAACAGTACTATCTTATAGTGAACGAAAAAGTGCTGGAACTATAATTTGGAAGACATTTCAGTCCTGTCATTCAAAATCATTGGAGTCCTGTGATTCTTAAAAAGAAATTCTAGACTACAGTACATCTTTGCAGCACAAATGTATTTCCCAAAGTTGGGGTAAAAATTGTAGCATTTTCCTTCTTTCATAAAATGCATTAATTGAATTCTCAACTGATTTTATAACTTCGTGTTAATCGTAGCGTGCAGACAGGTGTAGGGGAGAGACAGAAGAAACTCTACCCTCTAGGCTCTTTGGGCTGGTCCAAGAATTAAATTGACATGAGACAGAATAACAGGAGAAAATTGAATAAATTTTAATAACATGTATAGTTTGGAGAAACCCAGGAAACCTGAGTGGCTCACCAAAATGGCTGAAATCACCACCTTAAATACCATCTTTAGCTAAAGACAAATGAGGATGTGTTGGAAGCAGTGGTTTGTGATGTCAAAGGGGAGGAAGGTGATTTACATGGAGATGGTAAAGCAAACGTTTGGTAAACAAATGTCGATCATGGCTTGTAAAGACAATGAGAGATGGAGAGGAGTTTGTTCAAATGGCTCTTGCCGGCTTCCTCCCTGTCTCCCACACCTTGTTCATGTTACACTATAGTTATCTATGGTGATAACTCCTTCCTGGAACTGGCCTTCTATCTTAAATTTTTTTTGGCAGTTAAGGGAAAGGTCAAAGTTTCTTTCTGAGACTTTTGTTCTTAACAATAATCAAGCCAAACAGACACATTTTGGGGTGGAAAATTATGATACCCCACACAGGTATATTTAACAGTAAAAGTTTTGAACATTTAAGTACAGTTAACATTTGAGATTATTTAAAAACATGAGGTACAGTTTTGAATTTATTTTTTCATTGGTTGAAGTTATTGTGTTAAAGAGAAATGGAGAATGAAAATTCTGCATTGGCATCCTGCATAGGCACAGGGTATATAAAAATGTGATTAAGAGAGTGTTCAATTATAAGATCATTTTTACAGTCACTATTTTATAGATTAACAAATACAAACTTCATCAGCCATTGAAATCCATTATTTCAGAAGAGGGACAATGATTTATAAAAGCCAAGTGACAGATTTAATACAACCTCACATTTTAATAAAAGCATTACAAAGTTTTAGTTATTAAAAATTCAAAAAGGTTAACATTTTAGATAGAAAAAGAGCACGGCACCAATCAATTTGGTGGGAGATAAAGGGTAAAGCATGCAATGCTCAGACTTTAAAAATCCAATTATTCCTATTACTCTGCATACATTAGGCATCATAGTTCAGTGCTGTCCCATGCCTCTCTTGTCTTGCTGCCTCTTATCAAACCTCCTGTATGCATTTTAATTGACTCGGGGGGAAAGCGAAAGGAAAAAGAAAAAGAAGGGGTAAAATTACAGAAAAGGCTGTGCATATTTAAAAGTATATAAGTGACTCTCTCTGACTCTGTTGTTTCAATGCTTTAAATACCATTGTGCTCCGAAAGTCAGATCCCTATCAGTCTGGCTGTTTTTAAATTGTCATTTCCAAATCTAAATACATTTTAGTCAAGTTTATGTCACCACTCCTGAGTGCTTAATACATACAAGAACCATATTAGACTTTCTTGAATAAACTTTCCCAAAGCTATAAATGCTTTCCACTTGGTAAAAGAATAGGCCACCAATTTGTTGGGTTATGTTTCACAATTATTTAATATCTACGTCAAAATTGACTCCAGTGAAGCCATTTTAAAACGGAGTCAGAGCTGCCTTTCTTGAGCAACTGCCTTGACGTCTTGAACTTTGGACTGGCCCAAACCTTTGCACAGGCCCAAACAGCAAATGTTTTACAAGCAATTGTTTGAGCAGTCAGCAGGGGAACGGACATCCTGATCACAAAGATTGAGGATAGTGGACTTGCTGAAGACAGAATCAATCGTCCATCAATGTTTAGCTAAGACTAGCTCTCTGCCTCCAACCCAATTAAAATTCTCTGTAATGCAACCTCTGTTATTTGCCTTTAAAAGCTCCTAACTTTTACTCCCGAGTGGGACACTATTTGGGTTTCTACCGAATCTGTGCTCCCCAAATTTCAATTCTTTGATCCCAAATAAATGCTTGCCTCTTGAACTGGTTTCTGTTTTGTAAGTTGACATCTAAAAACCTCAGTTTTCTCTTCTGAAAATGGGGATGGCGAGAGCTACTCTATAAGACAGCTGTGAGAATTGAGGAAAATTTAACGTCTGAGCGTGCCTGATGAAGTGCCCCACGGCTCTCTGGGGTTGATTCATGGTGTTTTGTTACGACTTCTGAAGTGGTCTTGAAGCTGCTTCTGAGGGAATGGTTCTCAAAGTCCTGGTCTTAAAACCCTATTATACTCTCACAAATTATTGAGCATCCCAAAGACGTTTTGCTTATTTAGATATCTTTTAATACTTACTAAATTTTAAATTAAAATTTAAATGTATGTATAATTGTAAACATATATATTTGTTAATTTATTTACAATAACTGTAACAAACTCATTAAATCCTAATATAAACATTTTACAAAAATCCGTATTTTCCAAAATAAATGAACAAAACAAAAAAGGGGCAAGATTGGCATTGTGTTACATTTTGCAAACCTCTTTAATGTCTAGCATGAGAGATCTAGGGTCTACATCTGCCTCTGCAATCAATCTTTGTGAAACGTTGTTTTGGTTGAGGCATAGAAAGAAAATCAGGCCTCACACCCATCTGTGGCTGGAAAAGGGAAGATCGCCAGGTCTCCCTGAAAGGGTCTTGCGCACCCCCAGAAGTCCTGAAACCTCTCTTCGAGAATTCTTGTTCTGGGGAATAGAAGCAAAGGGAGGCGAGCAGACTGTTTCTAGCATTGGCTTCATGCTAAATCTGGGGAACTTAGACCGGAAAATACTGGAGACCTGGACACCTACCTTCTGCCCTCCAGCTGCCTTTAACCTGGTTGTCTGCCCATTGCTGTTCTGTAACCCACGTGCGCTTTGCTCCCGCCAAGATGATCAGGACTCTAGTCTGCAGTCATTTGACAAACGAAGCCGAGCAGAGATGAGAAGAGCTGCTTGTGTAGAAACACATTCATGCTGTGGACGTTTTACTATAGTCCATTTTGGGGGGGAAATGTAGTTTGATTTGTTATTAAATACTGTAGATCCTCAATAAATGCAGATTTAACATTTGCTGTTTCACAAGTAGTCATGAAGATGCACCGCTGGTAATCGTTTGTAACTTTATTGAGGCATGCTTCTGGAGCAGGCCTCACGGCTGGTGTGCAAGGGGAGTGAGTCACGTCACTCCCCAACATTTCCATCCCAGCGGGATTTACTGATGGCCATTCTTCTTGGGGGAACTGTTCCTACAATAATTAAAGTCATTGTTAGAAGTCGTGGGCTCTGGAAGATCATTGCGGTTTCGTGAAAAATGGCCTTCGTAAACCAAAAAGCGAACTGCCAGTTTTGTTAATGGAAATAAAGAGAAAGCGAAACTATCCATCTAAAGTACGGTGCTTGTTAAAAAATAATTCCACATTTTACTTCTGTCTAATATTCATGAACTAATTAAAGATCGAAAGGTATCATTTAAATTTAAGCTTTACTACATTTTATGAGGATAATTAGATATAATTGTGGGATTCACAAATTTGGGCATTTGAAAATGTCAAGAGTCTACTATACTAAATCAATATTTAAATTCAATGTTAGAATAATCAGTCTTGTTTTTAAGTCTCAATTTGATGTGGCTTTGAAATCTGTGGTTAAAATTTAATCTTTACGAGAAGTGGAAAAGTATTAGTTATATTGAATAGTATTTAGAAAAACTTTATAAAGCGTAAGGCAGAAGCAACTTATCAAATAGGGATATTACCAACTTATACATTTATATATGTGTATATATACATACATTTAATTTTTTTCTGCTTATGTGAAATTTTCTGTACTATCTATAGCTGAAGATGATCTATGAAGGATTTAAAAGGCTTAGAACAACTGCTTGGCATATATAAAGTGCTATATAAGTTTTTACTATTTTTATACTTTCTTACATATACCAGTTACAAAAAGAAGGACGATAAAAAAAAAAACCCAAGATAATTTATTGGTGCCTACTCTGTTCTAGTTACTATTTTAGGCATGGAAGATAAGAGTGCCTAGAAGAGAACTGGATGGTGAATGTTACATAGCTCAACATTTTATTCCATAAAAGTCTCCAAATTCTTAGAAAAAATTCTTGTTAGTTTCCCTCTGTCTATCTGTGTGTTTAGTATAATTTACCTGCATTTACTCTCCCTGAAATAAATTATTCCATCTAACAAGCTCACAAATGGTTATTTCTGTCTGAAATACTAGGCCAACAATTCCGTTAGTTGCCATTAATTGATGATGGAAGGTTTATACTTTTCAAGTATATCAAGTATACTTTTCAAGTATATTAAGAAACATAATAGGCATGAACAAAGATAAGTTAGACAAACATATTGGTAGGTTAATCCTCTAGAGAAACTTTGTATTTTAACTAATTTTTTGTTGTTGATGCTCCCTTATTTCTGATAGTTCATTTTATAAGGAAATTTTACACATATAGATGAAAACACAGTACAGGAACATATCAACTTTAAAAGAATACAAGATTTCGAATAAGCTGTTTAAAAATAGAAGACTGAGGGGCCAGCCCAGTGGCCAAGTGGTTAAGTTTGCCTGCTCTGCTGCGGTGGCTCAGGCTTTCGCCAGTTTGGATCCTGGGCGCGGACATGGCACCACTCATCAGGCCGTGTTGAGGGGGCGTCCCACATGCCACAACTAGAAGGACTTGCAACTAAGATATACAACAATATACCAGGGGGATTTGGAGAGATAAAGCAGAAAAAAAGAAAAAAAATATTGGCAACAGTTGTTAGCTCAGGTGCCAATCTTTAAAAAAAAAAAAAATAGAAGACTGCAATATGATTTCATAACAAGTTTAGTTTAAACTTTATTATCAGTAACTATTTAAATTTTATCTTATAATAAGAAAGTTTATGCATTTTTAGAAAGCCTTGAAATCCTTGATCCAGATGGTCTTTTATCTAAGCTATTTAGATCCTTTACCAGAAAATCAACCTTGCCCCTCGGCCCGCCCACAGTCATTTAAAACTTGCTTGAGTCTTCTCCCTGGTTATATATGGTTTCAGACACTGGAGATTATCAAAGAATTGTCTGCTTGAGGCTCAGAAGCCTTAATGTTTGACTTATTTCAATTGCATTTGAGCTTGTTAATTTTTTTCAATATGCTTTCTTTCTTTATCATTTTTTTTTATTGAAGTAACATTGGTTTATAACATTGTATAAATTTCAGTTGTACATCATTACATTTTGACTTCTGTATAGACAACATAGTGTTCACCACAAAAAGTCTAGTTGCAATCTGTAATTACACAAATGTCCCCCTTTACTCCTTTCACCCTCCCCCTACCCCGCTTCCCCTTTAGTAACCACCAACCTGTCCTCCGTATCTGTGTGTGTGTGTGTTTGTTTTCCACGTGTGAGTGAAATCATGCAGTATTTGACTTTCTTCACCTGACATCTCACTTAGCATAATACCCTCAAGGTCTATCCGTGTTGTTGCAAATAGCAAGATTTTATCTTTTTTAGGGCTGAGTAGTATTTATTCCATTGTGTGTGTGTGTGTGTGTGTGTGTGTGTGTGTGTGTGTATACCTCATCTTCTTTATCCATCCATCTGTTAATGGGCAATTATGTTGTTTTCAAGTTTTGGCTGTTGTGAATAATGCTGCAGTGAACATAGGGGTTAATTTTTAATCAATAAAATTCTCCACATTTTCAGTGAGGAAAGACTATTACGTAACCTGAAAGTTATGCCACTGCCACCCCCACCCCCACCCAAAACCTTCTCAGACTCTTTATTCACACCTCTCACATCCAACCAGAATTAAACACGCCTTCTGTGTTCTGATAACACTTTGTGCATCCTACTATTATGGAATTTGTCACGCTGAATATGCTAACACCGGATTGGAAGTTTCAGGGAAACAAAGGTTTCTGTTAGGTTTGTTCTCCAATGGTTAGGGTAGTGCTGGGGAAATAATAAACCCTCAACAAGTGTGTATCAGATAGGAATTAATGAGTTAATCTTCAAGTGGCTTTTTACTTAGAAGCAAAATAACATTAACATGGTAAAAAAGATTTCATACGCCCTGTGGTGGACATATTTTGTTTTCTAGCTATTCTTTATCTTCTTTATCTTTTGGTGGAATGCTCCTACCACATTCTTTTTCCATATGATTGAAAGAGAGGGACCCCATCTCCAGACCTTAAGGGTCAGTATATGATCCAGGACTTTTGAAGTTTCTTTCCCAGCCTGAAGTTTTAATTAGGAGAGCCAGTATATTCCTTTATTTTGCTTTAGATAATTCCAATTGGGTGTCAAACACATTCAGCAGAATCCTGGCTAAAACACTGTCTGCATTTTAAAATTCCCTCATTAGAAATATTCATCAAGTTCACATTCTTTAGTGCTTTCCTAACTACAGTTTATATGCACGTGCAATGCTGTTTTATTGCCTCTTTTCCTACAGAAAGTTTTCAATTCCCACAACTAGTTTTTATTTATTTTTCTTTTCACAACATTTCAAATATTTTGAACACAGGCAAACTCTAAAAAGACACAGATTTACCAAATGGTGTTTTCTTTATACCTTGTCTAATTTCTTTCTTGAATGTCTAATACATGAGGATTTTTTCCCCCTTCATTCTCTTTCTCAGGCTTGGCACTTGTAGCTATTTTCTCCAGCGGTTTTATTTTTCAGCCTATTTGTCTTACTCAAGATAAAGACAAACATACCTCTATATCACACTTCAGCAATATTCACCTTTAAAAAAATCCACGCAGTAGTTAAAGTAAGATGCCTCACTGTATATCATGGATATTGGTAATGGCTTATCTTTCTCTTTTAACTTTCTTTATTAAAAGATAGAAACTGCTAAAGAGTAGATATTTCTTCCTTTTGAATGTATTCCTAGCTCTTGATTCTCTCCCTTGTCCCTCAACAAAGGGATAAAAATATTTTTACATTCAAGAGCCTATGTACATCCAGAACTGGCTGTAGAACTCTTTACACAGCAGAGGAGTGCTAAAGACAGTAAGGCAAACATTTCACACTATCTTTAGTATTTTCACTTTAGCATTTCAATTATGTACTTATTAGTGCACATTCTTCTAATGTTTTGGGCTTTGTTTTTAGAGCAGTTTTATGTTCACAAAAAAAATGAGAAGAAGGTACAGAGATTTCCATGCCCCCCTGCTCCCACACATGCACAGCCTCCCTCCTTATTATCATCACCACCAGAGTTGGACATTTGTTACAATTGATGAACCTACATTAACACATCATATTCACCCAAAGGCCGTAGTTTACCTAGAGTTCACTCTTGGTGTTATACATTCTGTGTTTGGACAAACGTATAATGACATATATCCATCGTTACAATACCTTAAACCATTTTTACTGATCTGGAAATGCTTTGTTCTCTTTCTAGTTGTCTTTCCCTCCCACTACAACCCTGGGCAACCTCTGCTCTTTTTGCTTTCTCCTTAGTTTACCTTTTCCAGAATATAGTATAGTTGAAGTCATACAGAATGAAGCCATTTCAGATTGGCTTCATTTCACATTGTAATATGCACTTAAGATTATTCTGGGGGCTGGCTCCGTGGCCGAGTGGTTAAGTTCGCGCGCTCCACTGCGCTCCGCTGCGGCGGCCCAGGGTTCCGATCCCGGGCGCGGACATGGCGCCACTCGTCAGGCCACGTTGAGGTGGCGTCCCACATCCCACAACTAGAAGGACCTGCAACTAAGAAATACAACTGTGTACAGGGGGGATTTGGGGAGATAAAGCAGAAAAAACAGATTGGCAACAGTTGTTAGCCCAGGTGCCAATCCTTAAAAAAAAAAAAAAAAAAAGATTATTCTCTGTCTTTTCATGGCTTGATAGCTCATTTCTTTTTAGTGCTGCATTATAATCCATTGTCTGGATGAACCACAGTTTATTTACCCATTCATCTACTGAAGGATATCTTAGTTGCTTCCAAGTTTTGGCAATTATAAATAAAACTGCTATAAACATCTGTGTGTAGGTTTTTGTGTAGACTTCAGCTTTGTATTTCCTTTGGGTAAATATCAAGGATCATGATAACTGGATTGTGTAGTGAGAGTACGTTTGGTTTTGTAAGAAACCGCCAAAATGTCTTCCAAAGTGGCTGTACCATTTTACATTCCCACCAGCACAGAATGAGAGTTCCTGCTGCTCCACATGCTCCCCATCACTTGTTGTTGTCAGTATTCCGGATTTTGACCATTCTAATAGGTGTGTAGTGGTATCTAGTTTTAATTTGTGTTTCTCTGATGACACATGATGTGGAGCATCTTTTCATGTGCTTATTTGCCATCTGTATGTCTTCTACGGTGAAGGGTCTGTTAAACTCTTTGGCTCAATTTTTAGTTGGATTGTTTCTTTTCTTATTGGTGAGTTTTAAGAATTCTTCATATATTTTGGATAATTGTCCTTTATCAGATATGTGTTTTGCAGTTATTTTCTCCCAGTCTGTAGCTTGTCTTCTCATTCTCTTGACATTGTTTTTCACCTTGGTCTGTTTTTGATGAGTGTAGCACCACAATATTTTTTAGAATGCTATTTTGATGAAAGAGTCAACCAACACTATTTAAGAATTATTTTAGAATTAGTAAAGTGTCAGTTGCACAAACAATATATTAAAAGAATTGGGAAATATCTGAATATTCATTTTAAACAAAAATATGTGTTTGTGACTTATGATATCCAGTGTGATATTTAGTGATACTAAATGTAACATGGTACATCCATCTCTCACTGTGAAGAGCTTTGATTATTTACCAACTAACTAAAAGATTAATGTGTTAAGAATTTCGTTTCCTTGCTTCAATGTCCTCCCTCCAAATTCGATGTTGGAATTCTAACCCCTAATGTGATGGTATTAGAATTAGCATTTGGGAAGTGATTAGGTCATCAAAGTGGAGCCCTCATGAATCAGATTAGTGTCCTTATAAAAGAGACATCAGAGAGCTCGCTCCCGTCTCCTGCTATGTGAGGTTACTGTGAGAAGACAGAGGTCTATGAACCAGGAGGTAGGTCCTCACCAGACACCGATTCTTCCAGTGCACTGATCATGGACTTCCCAGCCTCCAGAACTATGAGAAACAAAATTCTTCTGTTTATAAGTCAATCAGTGTGTGGTATTCTGTTATAGAAGCATGAACTAAGGTACTTGCTATTCAACAGCATGATTTGGAAAGATGACCTATTTTGAGCCAGAAATAATCTAGCCATCCACACAAACTCTTGTTAACCCTTTTCAGTCAAATTATAATTTGACATTTTTCTATAAGAAAGTTTTTATCACTCATTCTGTGAAACATAGAACTCAAGGAAATGCTTTTTGTTTAAAATAAACATTTTTTGTTCTTGTTGTACCTGTCATGACGTAGTTGCTTACCTTATAGAATACTTAGTACTATTAATGTAATTATCATAAACAGTCAGGAACACCTGACTTTTTACTTATTTTTAGTAAAGTCCTGTGACTAACCCAGCTGACACATATATTTTCAAGAGGTTCACCCCATGGGCATCTACCTTGAGATTTTCTAGCCTACTGCACTTTAGAGTTACCTGGGCCTTCTATAAAACGCCCACTCGACATGCCAATACCACTTAAATAGCACTTTTTGGAGATGGGGCCTCGGATTATGTTTCTGAAAACTCCCCAGGTACTTTTAAGGTGCGACCATGGTAAAATAGCATTTATTTGGGCCAAACGAATGTTCAGAATCGTATTATTTGGTTTTTAGTCATTTGTCGGGAACCATTTCCTTGAGGCAAAGACATTCACTTAGTGTTGATGGATGATGTCAAATGTTTTTCCTTTTATTTTTAACATGAAACATGTTACAGAAACCCTTGCTAATCACAAACATCTGCATTTTAAAAGATTTCCATTGTTGTGAACTATTTTTGCTCCTTCAGGTCTTCCTGGGGGAACTTTATCTCCCTGGGAGGTGATCTATGTTTAGTCCTAATGCAAAAAATGAAAGCTCTTCAGAAAGGCTTGGGGCATACAGGTCATTAGCAAAGAGCCGAAATTGAAGTATTCACTGAAGTATCCATTATAATAATGAATGCTACATTATTACGAGATTTATTTTCCTGGAATAGTAATTTTCCCACGTGGGCTCTGCAATATTTTATAGTAGTCAGTTCACTTTTAAACTTATTTCTGAATACATATAGTAGATAAACAAAATCAAAAAAGGAATAATGAATATAGACCAAGAGAAGGATAAGAAAAGACAAATGTTAAGTCCAACATTTTGCTTCAGAACAATAAAATGCAAACTATTGGAATGGAATGTTTGATTAACTTAAGAGGTAGTTGTTCAATAGCAAAAATCAAAGTGATAAAAATAATTTTAGTAATAATATTTAAAAATAACTTAAGTTTAAGTATTCCCTATAGAATAGCCTATATATTCTATTGAATATCCCTATAGATAAGATATTGCTATTATAATATCTATTCCAAATTACAATTTCTGAAATATTTACTAAGTGCCAAGTTTATTCTAATGCTGTACAGGAGATATAAATACGAGTGAGAGATGAGTCCCGCCCTTAGAGAGTTCACCATGTTGTGGATGACACAGACGCATCTATCAGAACTGCAACGTAGTGAGCGCTGTGCTAATAACGCGTGGGGATCAGAAGAGGGCATGTTTCAGCCCTGAGGCCCTGAGCAAGCCTGTCCAAAGGAAGAGGCATTTGAAATGGGTTTCAAAGGATGAGGAGAAGTTTTCCATAGGGAGCAGAATGAGTGAATCAGTAAAATTTAGAGCATTCTGCACAAAGACAAGCCGTTCAATATGTCCAGAACTGAGAGTACGAGTGCAAAGGCCAGCTGTCAGCGGGGCTGCTGTCACTTTGACCCCAGATCATGAAGAACCTTGAATGTCAGGTTAAGGATTCTAATCTTCTTCCCAGAGGCAATGAAATGCCATCCACACGATATAATTTTGCGTAGTTTAAGTTTTCTGATTTCTTAGCTACTTTCCTAGGCCTGACGCCAAGCTGTCTTCCCACAGCCATACTTCAGTTTTTCTTTCATATTAGTCAATTTGCTAAATTACTAAAATGTTGCACAAACAATGACTTGATTTCTTTAAAACTAAAACAAATCCTGAGTGTCCCGTAAAGAGATATATTAGTACATACGAGTTATTTCTATTAAAGATAAGCCATTATAATTGAGGTTTATGATTGCACCGATATGTATAAGTACTATAATTTTGACATGTCTAAAATGTAGTCATGTATCGAATACAAATTTATTTTATAACAAAGTCATTCAAATAGCCTTATAATTTCCCAACCAATAAATAATCCATACATCATATGAAAAACTTGAGAGTTAAGTCAGAGGAAGGAATTACAAAACTAAGGGTTTTTAGAGGAAAGGCTGTACAAATAATTACCCTGAGAACAGAGTTGTGTTTGTTTGCTTGTTTGTTGGATAATAAAAACAACTTTAGTCTTAAGGTTTATTTTACAATCCTAGGAAATGTTAAGTTTTTAAATGTTTTATTTGTTGAAAGTGAACAAATGAATGTTAGAAATGAACATTCATTCATTCAACAAATATTTATAAGGCACCCAATATGGGTGAGTCAATGTTCTAGGCACAGAGCATGGAGCCATGAAACAGAGCAAAGTCAATGCAGACCTCGTGGGCTCATATTCTAATGACAGTTGTCATAATAGGGGCAGGGAGACAGTGAAACAGCAAGAAAATTAACTAATGCAAAATAGATGACAATGGGTGCTGTTGAAACAAAACAGCAGGATAAAAGGATATGGATTATTGGAAGAAGGAGGAATTTGCTAGTTTTTATAGAATGATTGGAGAAGGGCTCACTAATAAGGTAACATTTAAGCCATGCAGACAGAAGGGGGAGCAAGAACAAAACTTAAGGTTGAGGTCTGATCCCCAATGTTTAGGGAGAAGCAAGAAATAGGTCAATGATAGCCAGACTTACAGAAGATGTGGACAAAATGTGAGAAGACATGGGGCGATGGAGATGGGGCCAAATCTCATAGGGCCTTGCAGGCTATTCTTGGGACTTTGGTTTTTAACTGTGAGTAAGATAGGAATCCATTGAAGGGTCTTACATTTTAGAAGACTTGATCTGGCTGCTCCTGAGACGAGACTATGAGGAATGGGGGCATAAGGAGTCTATTGTGATAACCCAGGAGGAAGACGATGAGGGATTGGACTGGAGTGAAAGCAGGGAAGGCAAGAACAAATGGTTGCATTCTGGATGTGTCTTGAAGACATGAGAGGCAGAGATATCAATATGTGAAATACTGAATTACTCTCCACTTATGTATGAAAATTGTCATCATATAAGTGGCAAAGTTTCAGTCTTACCAAAACCACAATAATCACAGAGGATTCTTCACCCCTAGAACAGACCAGACAATATTTCACATACTTTTCTTTGACCCCAAACATCGAAAAGGAGAGATGCAAAACTACCTTTGTTGTTGTTGAGTATTCAGTCTATGCACTGGCCCATAAATTAGTTCACTTTGCTTATAATATAATATGTACAACTAAATATTTTATATATGAAATATATATAATATTTTTATACATAAAAAAGTGGGGATAAATGTTTGTTTTGTTCCAATCATTTAAACTATGTTATGGAAATCAAATTTACCAGCTAAATGCCTATGTAGATATTCAGAAGATAGTACAAATAAGTCGATAACATCATTCCTTACAATTTGGCCTTATACAGCCTAGAAATTACACTCTTTTTTCCCTAGCTAGGTACTCAGCCTGAATCAAGGAGTCTGATTACTTGTGGAAGAAAGCCAACAGTGGAACTTCAGTCCTTACTTAAGTGTAGGCTGGAGACAGAATCTAAAAAGTATTTGATTTGCAAATCACTGCATAATGAACCACTCCAAATTTATTGGCTTAAAACATGAAGTGTTTATTATGTCTCACAAGTCTCAATAGATCTCAGCTGTCCTTCACAGTTTGCTGGTGGGTTGGCAGGGACGGACTAGTCCAGAATGGTCTTAGCTGGGATGCTCAGCTCTAGCCCTGGGGTCCATCATCCTAGGAGAACCCTCTGTGATTATTGTGGTTCTGATAATATTAAAACTTTACCACTTATATGAAGACAATTTTAATACATAAGTGCAGAGTAATTCAATATTTCACGTATTGATATCTCTGCCTCTCATGTCTTCAAAATATATCCAGAATGCAACCATTTGTTCGTGCCTTCCCTGCTTTCACTCTGGTCCAAGCCCTTATCCTTTCTCCTGAGTTATCACAATAGACTGCTTATGCCCAAGGTTCTTCTCATGATGATAGTGGAAGTCCAAGAGAAAAGTAAAAAATGCACAAGCACTCTTTGAAGCCTCTGCTTATGTCAAATCTGATAACACCTGGTTGGCTTTGGGCAAGCACGTCACATGGCCAAGCCTAGATGTAAGGAGTGGGGGAAAAGTCTCTGACCAGTTAGTGAGAAGAACTTCAAAGTCACAAGTGAAGGGCAAACAAAACAAATGGCATTAATCACAAGCACAAAAAGCATTATAGCCACCATTTCTTTTTCAAGGGTCAAGTCTGGAAGACGGCAACTTTGGTTAAGGCCTTACTTCCAGTCTTGACCCTTTGCTGTTCACTCAAATTTGGTCGCTCTGCCCAAAAGAGCAAAATGATTTAAAGGCTATTTAAAGCACTTACACACACTTCCCCCAAACCTCACTCTGGTAAACACAGTAATAGAATCATATAAGGTCATATTTTGAGCACATAGTTGAAAAATAAGAGATCACAAAACATAAAATTCAAGGATTATTCCAGATAGCAGTCCAGTCTTTGAGAAGAGAAAACAAGCTTTCTGGCTGGGACTGATTCCCTGGCTTAAAATGTGCTTGCTTTCTTAAAATTTCAATAGTCAGATCTTTGAAAGTTTCACTTTATGCATTCTTATATCTTAGGCTTTTATACTTATCTTTTATTGATATCAGACAATAGCTAAGTCGTCAATAAAGTATGGATAAAAATAATTCAAAGATGATTAAAATCTTACAGACATCTCAAAGGCAAAACAATGCATCAGTATAGCGAACTAGTCCAGAAAATATAAGTAAGTCCAATACAGAGTGTTTTTCAGAAAGAACTAATACAAATTAATTATTTTTAATTGAGTAATAAAAACTATAGAAACTTCATGCCTAAAACTTGTTAAATTTTGTCTTCCTCCTGATAATTATTCCAATTAATTCGTGGTCAAGTAGTGATTATGGAAGTTTTAGAGTCTGTATCTTCTTCTATCTTATTCTGACTATAAATCATGATGTGAGTAATTTGCTTCCTCAATAATGTCAAAATTAATAAGCTAAAGTCAATATTAGGACCTGTTTCAACATGTGCTGCCAAATATTCCTAAAATACTTTTCAGGACAAGATAGGAATAGATAAATAAAGGCCATAATATTAATATTTTATGTTATTCACAAAAGGTACATATATTTTATCTCCTGTCATCTTTGCTTTAACTCCTTTTCCAGTCGGGACTGCAGCAGGTACTCACCCATCTCCCAGAGACAAACATGTTGACTTTGCATAGTCCCACATTTTCTATGTCAAGATGCAGCTTCTTTATTCTCTGGTTCACTCTAATTGTTTCTGCAGCCACTCTTAATTGCCATTCTCTTCTTTCTGCCATAGATGGCAGCTATTTTGAAAATTCCAACTTCCCATTGGGTGGTAGGAGTTTGTGTTATTAATAAACTTTGTTCCTTGTGAAAACTAACCATATCTGTATGTATGTATGTATATACCCTAAAACCTTTAATTTTCCTACCATACCATCCTCCCCCACGTTAGAGATCAATCTTGGGTTGTCATTATTTTATCCAGAGTAGGAGCTAAGAATAGCAACTAATTTAAAGATGGACTTCTGGCAAATTCCTTTATTTAAGCAGTTAACCTGGAATGTCCTTTCTTTCTGTGCTGTGTCTATTTGTAAATATAAAAGCTGCTCCTGGAGACAGATGGTTATTTACAGTGTTTTCTCCATTACGCAGGATAAATTATTAACAAGGAAATAATTGAATATTGAATATGCCTTGGCAAAGAAATCATCTTTCACCAAATCTGTCACATAGTATGCTGCAAGCGTACATTCCAATTAGTAGAGTGGGCCAAGTAAATTAATGCATCAAATTATTTAAATTCATGATCCAAATCTACTTTTCTTAAGAACTTAGTACAATTGTGAGTTAATTGTTATTCAAGTTTGTTAACTTTCTGCATGTCTCAACTATATTTACGGATTTAAATGATAATTTAATATGCATACCATTGAAAAAGTTTTCTTCAAAGCATTTTTTTCATGTTGATAGTAATATATCACAGCTGATCAAATAACTTGTCATTATAATATATTAAAATATATGGGTAGGAAATATTTTACCTCGTTTTTGCAAGTAAGCTTTCAAACTACTAAGTATTGACATGGAAAAGAATATGTTCAGCTAGGAGAGTAGAATAACTAAAATATTTGAATATTAAAGGATTATAATATCAATACAGGAGCGAACAAAACTGTTTAACCATTATATAATAACAATCCCCCATACCAGTGGTGCTCAAAGTGTGGTCTTTGCATTAGCACATCAGTTGTACCCGGGAACTTGTAAGAAATACAGACTCTCAGACCCCGCAATTTCTGAGTCAGAGACTCTAAAAGTGGGACCCAGCCATCAGCATTTTCCACTGACTTCAGTGATTCTGATGAATGCTAAAGTTGGACAGCCACTGTCCTATAGAGTTATTTACCCTTTTCCAGCACTCTTACAATCATAATAGCATTTAATCTGCATTCAAAAAAGTGAAAGTATTATCCACATTTAACAGCTGAGGAAACTAAAGCTCAGCAAGATTGAGATCTTCAAAGTTCCACAGCTAAATTGGTGACAGAACCAGTACCTGACTTGACTTTCACTGACATTTGTCTCCATGAACAAACTCATTTTTGCCTTAATTGGACAGAAAAATTATTGGAAAGGGAAGTCTAAGTCAAGCAAGACATTGTCTTTGACCTGATGTGGAAAGTAGAGGGAAGGACAACGAATACACTAATATTCACTGAGCCCGTACTACAGAGGAGGGATCCCCAGTAGAATGAAAGCTGCATAGAATTATGTTATATAGTTCCTGCTATGGAACATGCTTACATTCTCTTAACAAATAATATATCAGTGACTGTGGTAAGTATGGAGGATACAACCATAAGCGAGACACAGTCCTTGCCCTCAAGAGGGAAGGGTTGGCAAGCGATTCAAAGACCACTTCCAGGAATGTTACAGAATCTTAGAGTAGAATAGAGGGGAAAAGATCTTAACCCATAAAAATAGCTAACAGTATGAGAAAAAATGAAGGGGCATGAAACCTTATTGTCTTGCCAATTTTTATCTAAAGAAGAGTGCATGAATTTTCAAGTGTCATTATTGTGAAGGACCGTTGTCCATAGATAAATTTGAAATCCAGAGAAGTTTTGAGTTGAATTTCCTTATTGGAATGGAACAATTTAAATATTTTACAGCATAAAAGTTAAGCATGCATTCATTCTGTAAAAAATCCTCTGTAATTTGGAATATTAAAAACAAAAATAATAATTTAGTGCTTATTTCATACTTTGAGGGAATCAGATACAAATGGTGACTTGATGCCATTAGGAAATATTTGCATAGTGCAAAAGTGGGAGACAGCATTGAACATGTTGTAGAGTAAATTATAATAAAAGATCTATAATCTATAAGAGCTTCTGCTCTGCTACAGAGTTTTTAAAGTGTTTATCAATATTTTTCCTTTTCATAACAACATCCGCTAAGTTCAGCACAGTAATGTTGAACTATTCCATTTTTGCTGATTCAACTTTATATTGAGTTTTCTCTTACCTTCCAACATTATAAATGATGAATGTAGAAAAGCAGGCAAACACCTAATATAGATGGATGTAAAAAATAACTAAACCAGAATGATTTCCCTAAATTTTCAGTAGGTGAGACAATGAAAATGAAGACTTAATATGCAACAGCTTTTCCATTTCAATTATTCTACACAACGAATCCATGGTGATTAGAATATTTTGTGAATTAAATTATATTGTTTGGCACTGTTACTACCTGATCCTGGATAGTCTTTATATGAGCTAGCTATGTTCCACATTAACCAAAATGAATAGCTAATAAACCAACAATCATGACAAGAGAAGAGGCATTCCTAACCATTTGTTAGCCCACAAAAATACTAAATTCTAGAATATCCGAAGGATACACTAATTTCACTACTAGTCAGGTAATGTCAATGTTGGGTGCAGTTCTGACTGACTATGCATCAAATTCTTTTTGGCAACAAGATGTGATATAAATAAATATGTCAGTGATATTAAAATTTATTACATTAAACTTTTAAGTGTTGAAAGCAACAGGTTATCTAAATAATTGGATATTTATAAATTCAGTAGTTTTCTCCCAACAGGGAATTAAAATTCACCTCCATGCACATGCTAATACAGAAAGCATGAAATGTAGATCAGGAACTCCCCAGAGGACACCCAAATTCTGAGACTATATTCCAAATGGAGGCAGGAAAATACAGTCCTGTTCTAATTTGGTATCTGATCCAAGGGAGAAGTGACAGTTGTGGAGATATTGAATGGGAATCATTGAGCAGAAGCACATTTTAAAAATAGCAGATTTGGCAGTTGTTGGGGACCAAGTTCTGCAAAGTATGTTTTGGAAACAAGATGAATCAAGTAGACCCAAACCATCTCTCTACCATTTTGGGTATCAATGTCATTGAGGGAGAGTTATGAGAAACTCTGTTCATCCAAGAGACCTTAACTAGAAGCCTATGTAAGGGGTTCTAATGCCTTCTTTGACTAGCTCCAGCCCACCTCGGCCTATTACAATCCTCAATATTGTCTGTAATAATTCTTGATGTCTTACCTCATTGGATCCAGGCAAGGTTGGAACAACCAACCATGTCCTAGAACCACGTTCAATGGAAACAACTGCAATGAGTGCAGGATTAGGTGAGGGCTTTATATTGTCCATGTTATTCATTGGTAAAAACATTTCAAATACAATCCATCCTATAATGAAAAAGTGGACAAATTAATCTAGAATAGAGATTAAAATTATCAAAGTTAAATTGACGGGTAAATGTTGTAAATACAAAAGCATGTTATGACATGCAATTTCTTAAAGAACTATCTTAGATGTGAAGTCATAATATATATTAAACGTCAGAGTGGGCTGAAGAAATCCACGATTTAGAAATCAGGCAAAAATAGTATCTATTTAGAAATAGGTGTGGTCAAATAGACAATATTCGTGTTTTTAAATTTTTAAGTATTACATAGCATGATTTATTTTAGGGGACTCCATGTAGCCAGGATATATTAATAAAATATTGAGCCCCAAAAGGAAGAAGGAAGGTAGCTGGGTGGGGGAAGGTCAGAGAGAAACTTCACAAAGTAAACTGCACACATTTTGTGCTTCCAGAAGCATTACATTTTTCTTAAATCCATTGTCAGATTTCATCATGGATTATTATCTGATTTCTTTTAGAGACTGTGAGAATGTGCTCATGTATTTTGATTGCTAAACTGAAAGTTAAGAATTCAAAGTGCTTTTTATTTTTGATGAATAGTGGTAAAATTTAAAATGGTTTATTTTGTTAAAAAAAACAGTGTATAAAGCTTTATTCAAATATTTTTTTATATTTGTTTATTATGTAACTACACATATAATTAATTTTTATGCATTAGTAGTAGATACAATTTTTGAAAATTAAACTGATGTATGTTAAGATGAATAGAAAGATCATTTAATATCATGTAAACTGGTATAGTGTGTAACAGCCTGCACCAACAACTATTTTCTGTTACATAAATCTTTACACTTTCTTGTTCTTACAGTTATAACTAAGGAAGAAGTTGTAGGAAAAGTAAACATATGGTAAATGCTATTTATTCTCCTTTCTGGAAATATAAAAAGTCAAGCTTAGAATTTTGATCTAGGATTATCTTAGAGTATAATATCTTTTATCTTAAATATATTCTAAATTGGTACGAAATATTTCACTATCTCATCCAAAATTGAAATAAGTTTACTTTTATTATTTTCATTTTATTGTTTAATGTTCTGTTTTGATCATTGTAACGTTAGTACTGAATTTGATTTAGAGTTTTCAGCGGCCGTGGCAAGTCCAGTTAGTCATAGAATTGATAACTATGGAAGAATTTTGGAGAATATTTTGGGTCCTTAAACTGAGAAATGTAAATTAGTGGGATGCACTCAAATATTAACTAAATCACCAATGACCTCTGAATTGGCGGAGGGGGTGTTTCTGATTATATTGCATTTGCTCAAACTATTCTAAAAGTGCTAAATGCAGCGTTGAATAGTATTCATCTTAAACTCCTTTAAATATTGCAAGCATCATATATATAAAATAACAAATAAAATTTAATATGTATTCAGTGACAATTTTAGGATCATCCTGCTTTTCCTTCTTCGGTAATTTTAGAAGATCACCTCAAGTAAAATAGCATCACTAAATTCTGAAGTGTTATATTTTTCACTGTTGAATAGATATTATAAGAAGCTGAGGCCATTAGTTAAGAAGAGAACTAAGAAAATAATCCAAACATTAATCAATAGTAGAATGGATAATTAAAATGTAATATTTCCATGCAATGGAATACATACAATGATGAAAATGAACACACAGCAAAACATAATGTTGAGTGAAAGAAATCAAGCAAGAAGAATACATAATCTATGGTTCCTTTTATAAAAAATTCAAAATCAGGCAAAACTACTCTATGTTATTTAAGGATGCATACTGTGCAAAACTCCACAGTAAGACAAGGAAAGGATGACCATTAATGTTAGCATAGAGGTTACCTCCAGGAGGGAGAAAAGGTATTGGAAACAGAAAGTGGCACAAGGGAGGAACACTTCTGGGCTGCCAGCAATATCCTCTTTCTTGACCTGGGTGGCAGTTATACAGGTGCTTGCTTTGCAATATTCGTTAATCTGTATAGTCTTCTGTGTATGCGCCATAATTCACAGTAAAAATAAGTAGATAATAGATAGATACACGATAGCTAGATGATGGATAGGTAGATGGATGATAAATTAGATAGGTAAATATAAAAGAATAGGGAAAAATTGAAATGAAAAAACCCAGGGTATTTGAGGTGCTGTTTATTTCATCCAAGGTGTACAGTTGGACTGCCGTAGAAAATGCATCACAAAAGTTACAGGAGATACTTTAGAAAGAAGACTAAGAAAGAGAACTGAAAGCTTGGGTTCAGAATCCAGATCCATAGTTACACACTTTCATTGTGTGTATCATGGAAATTCACTTCAGTTCTCTGAGCCCCTGGTTAATTATCTGCAAATTGGGAATAATTATTATTTATAAAAAGGCGAGTGGTAATTCCAATGAGATTATAAAAATTATTTAGATAATTAACTCCTCATCTCCATCCTTCTCATAACAAATCCTCAATCCTACACTTGCACATGTGGAAGCAATGTCGCAGTTATAATTGCCAAGAAGTATGAAGTACTTTTATATCTTTCATGCATTCATTCAGGTTTTTGTTCAACAAAACTTCATTGACTGAGCCATCGTGGTCATGAATAAGGAAAAGTATGTTATCATTTTTATTGTACACACACACAAAGACATTCACATTTACACACACACACACAAATATAAACTCCCTCTACCCTTTGACAAAGCAAAGCACATTGGAAAAAGAAAATCAAAGAGTAGAAAAGAACAATGTGTTTCTTAGCCGGGATTCATCTAGTGCCACTCTTGTTTATAAGAATATAGCAAAAAAATACATCATTACAGGCACTGACCTCAGTGCAAAATATGTATGTCTAGAATAAGGAAAAAGAAACGGTCTTTATTGAGCATCTCTTCTTCTTTGTGCCATGCACTGTCTTAGATGCTTTCCTTCATGATACTCCATTTAGTCTCACAGCAATATTGCAGATAAAATCAAGATTCCAAGAGGTCAGGTGATGTATGCAGATCTCATGCAAGATAAATCCCAGAATCAGAATTTCGCCTCAGATTTGTCTGATTCGACTATAGCAGGAAATCTCTCCCCACTTGTCTCCCACTGGCACACACACACACGTACAGAGGCAATTGTCAATTTGTTGTTGTTGTTGTGGGTTGCTATCTTTAACATGTCAAGGGAAGAAAAGAGCCAACTAATGACCCAAAACCAGTTTTCAGAAATATTTAAGTCATAGTCCTGAAAATTATGAAAAAATCTTTCAAATAATGATTCTTTTGAGTAACCTGGAAATAAATTTATTTTGCATTTAAGTGCCACTGGTGGATTAATGAATTAATACATACCTAGATCTTGTTATATTTGTTAAAAGGCTGTACCTGAGTGTTTATGTAGTATGTGTTTAGATGGCTTTATCTGATAGAAGGCCAAGAGTGCAACTGCACATTTGACAAAAGCAAATTTCTACAACTGGAATAAAATGTGCATTGATTTTATTAAATGAAAGTCCAAGCTTAACATTTCTCTGATTTAAAAATATTTTCCCAAATAAATATTCCATTTACCTTCTTCAAATAAATATTTTTCAAATCGATATTGCACCCTTCCTTTCTCAAATAAATAGTGAACTATTACCAGTCCTTTGAGCAGTGAGATGTCTTCACCGAATACTAAAGTTCTAAAGACCCCTCTCCACCCCCTGAATAGAATGAGTTCGATAAATATGTTTGGACAGAATTGAAAAAGGTGTATCTACCTCTCCTTTTATGCCACTGAAGATCTTTCCACTAGTAGCACAGAGGAGTGGTCAGGTCACCAAGGTTTAAACAATTACTAAGAATTCATTTTTATTTCATCCTCATGCCCACTGGCAAAGTAATACAAATCGCAATGATTAAAGCTTTTAGGTTTTATTTAGTTTTCTTTTGATCATAGCAATAACATTTATTTCCAACAATGCAATTAAATTATTTGTTGTCTTTGTGTATTATAGCTACCACAGAAGTACAACATATACCCAAATCTAGCATTACATTCTACAACTACTAGTGCAATTAGAATTTGTATTTATTTATTTTTTAGCTATTTTATTTAGAGCTAATTTTAAGGACACAGCAGTACCAAATGTTGAGTGAAGTGGGGTGGGAATTGTTTGTTATTCTGGAGAAGAAAATGCACATTAAATTCTTTATCTTCTATTAAAAGAATATGGTAGGAATGTAAATATACTTATTTCATTCTTGACTTTGATAACTAGAGCCTAACCACCTGCCAGACCATATTATTACATAAATAATTGCCATCAGCTGACCTACTAGCAAACTCAGATCAATTAGTACTTGTAATTGAAGCTGAGTAATAATTACAGCTACATCTCGTGAGAATTTATGTCCTGTGTGCCAGGAACGGTGATAGACACAGTTTAAGCTGTTCAAGTTTAATACAATGAAAATTATACTGAGTGTAGGTGATTATAAAGAATCATTAGCAAAAGGAAACTGGAAATGAGTAAAGTCTTGAAAGGTATAATTTTTGCATTTTCCTCCTATATTTTGATTGTCCAGTATTTATCATTATGACTCCCAAATAAGGTGATGATCATGCATAGAGTTCTGTAGATCATGAAGCTTTAGGCATCATGTGGATTCAAATGAGTCCTCTGAATATATCCTGCACCCTGAAAATGACTGTGGAATGAGAAATAACCATAAGGTTTATGGCTAAACTGAGAGTGACAAAGAGCTAATGCCATCTTCCTTGGAAAAACTGCATGATGTCTCTTTGAATCCCCACGTGGTATTTCCCCATTTTATTCCTGGAACATACTCCTCATAGTGACCCCTTCTTTCCATGTCCATGATGTATACTTCTGATCCCTGAACTTCATCATGAAAGGACAGGTGGAACTTTAAGATCCACGATATTTTTTCATAAAAATCAAGAGTTACAGTATTGTGAATCCTTACGTGGTCAGCAATAAGGAAAGCACAATTTTTATCACTTTTGCAACCATATTTTTACTCTTCTATTTATGCTCTGGATGTAGAGTCTGTTCTGGTATGAGGCGATATTTCTAAAGATAAAGAATGCCCTTCTTAAGAGCATTCTGAGATATGGCTCAAAAGACACCTGGAACACTTCCTGAGTTAATAGTGTTTCATAAGCTGGCTATCAAATGTTAAAAACACAGACTTTAATTCATTGAGTGCTGTCACTGATTTATTCATAAGATAAGTAGCATCATGCAATCATTAATGACCTACTCTCATGGAGAATGTCTTTATAGGATGGTATTTCTGAGATATTTTCAGAATTAATTCTGCATTACTAGATTTCTAAAAACAACTATGAATTTCTTTTAAAATGTTAGTAATAAATTTACTTAAATATTTAACACATATAATCCTCCTGGAAAAGGGGAAAACTTAAATTGCAAAGTGTCTTTATCTATTAAATCACTGTAAAATGCAGTAAGATTCTGGGGACCAATGTTTTGTGGATTCAACTTCTGTCGCTTACCAAATCAAATAATAGTATGCATAATATCATTCCATTTCTATGATTTTATAATTTCTTTCCTGGGGGTAATCTTATCTTTACTTCATCTAATTTTCCTTATAAAAAGTCATCTGGGATCAAAAACCATAGCGTAAAAGCATGATTTTGAAAGAACATGTAGAAGGAAAGAAATTCAATATGATTTAGGTTCTGATACGAAGATTAACAGTTACAGTAATTTTAATTGCTGTTTTTCACATTTAGAAACCATAGTATCATTCTTCTAAATATACAAGCTTGTTGCTATAGATTTAGAGATTATAGCATTACATCTAATTCTAAAACGTTTGAATTATGAACAAGATCTTATGCTGCTAAAATCTATTATAATTTAGATTGTCATTAACATCAAGAAGATTTCTTATTGCATTAACAGCTTTTAATTTAGTTAGTCAGACAATTTGCTTTTATTTCAGAAAATGCAACATTTCCAGATAGTTTGGCAACTTAAATATACTATTTTTAGCTTTTTTAATGTTACCTCAAATTCAGGTTGTTAATGGTAAGGCGGTATAATCTGAACAGATATAATACGATATTTTACGTTTAACTTTCTATCTTCTTGAGTTATCACTCTTTTGCTACTGTTTTTCATACTATCCAATTTTCCTGGAATTTGCCCCTCTAATCTTGTCAGTCCCTTAAAATCAAGCTGTCTTTAATTTAGGGATTATTTTCATGTTCAGGATCATCATGCGAATTATTTTACATCAATAGAGACAATCCTACTGGTACCTTTCCAATGGTGTGAGAGTTAGATTTCCTGGTATTTGTGTGTTCCATCAGTACCAGTGCCAAGTTCAGACGGCTAAACTGTAATTGCATTTGCATCAGAAAAATTAATTCAATATATGCTGAAGATATTTTGTTAAGTTCACATTATAGCTGTCATTAACTAGGCACTATTAAGTGAATAATACATAAATTAAATTAAATACTAGATCATTTGGATAGTTTAGGATTTCATGTGCAATCTAGTTGCCTCTTCTCACAAAATTCATGACCTTATACGCTTGACTTACAGAAACTTAACTCATGAGGCTAATAAGCATTTTAAATGACCACTTTCCCTTATAGAAATATCTTCATTCCTAACAATAAACATATCTGCAGCTAAGCTTTCTTAGAGTAAATGGTATTTGTTATTTGAAAATTGACATTCAATTGCTGTACCTGGCTGCTCACCATAAAATTTGATTTAGAAATTTAATTTTGAGGTCTTTGAGGCTACCAGAGCCATAGTTCTGATACAGTTACTCATTGAACTGCCTTTTATTTATTTATGGATCTTAGTTATGGTAAAAAGAAAACATAAATTTTACCGTCTTAGCTATTTTTAAATACACAGTTTAGTAGTGTTAACTGTATTCAAATTATTGTGCAGCAGCTCTCTAGAACTTTTTCATCTTGCAAAATTGAAACTCTACCCATTGGACAATGAACTGACATTTTTAAAACTTGATAGCCTTTGGATTTGGAAAAGCTCTCTTCTTCATTAGTTCCCTTTTCTTCCATGAAAGTGGACTTTAAATTGACTTTGGAAAGCAAATATATAAACACTCATTTTAGGTCGCTCTCTGAGATGGGTGAGTTTGTGCGTGGGTCCTTTAAGACCTGGGTCTTTATGGCTTTCGGCTGATAGCTTTTCTGGTGTTAATCCCCGCTGCAGTTAATAGCCAGTGAAGCCAGACAGTAGGACACTCGTCTCAGTTGTGCTGAGTCTGAAGGATGCTTATAGTGGTAATGGGACCCCGCTCAGGACCTCACTCCTCCAGGGAGGGCTGCATACCTTAGGGTGGCTCCCACCTGGCTGGGTGTGAAGCTCTGCTGCTCCTAAAGGTGGCTTTTTTCCTCTCCAGAAAGAATTTCTGCCTCTTCCGCCTCAGTCAGGACTGTCCCTTGTTGTGGGGGTTATTTTTATACAGTTTTCAGTTTTCTTTTCAGGGTAATTTTTCCAAAGATCATTGTAACCTGGTTGTGTTCGTGCGAGGAGGTGAGTTCAGAGTCTGCCTACGCCGCCATCTTGACAAGATCCTAAACACTCATTTAGTGGACATGTGTTAAGACTATTTTAACAGTAAGAGCAAACTGTAATTCATCTAGCTGTTTTCAGTTTGCAGGGCACCTTGACAGAGATGACTTCATTGCTTTTCCCCTGCAATCCCTTTGACATAGAGGGAGCAGTATTAGCCTCGCCCTGGAGATGAGGGTAGAAGACACTCAGGTTACCACGTCAGCGCTCAGAATCCCTAAGAGAGGAGAATTGTTCTTGTTGGAAATGTAATGGATCTAGGTATTATTAAGAACCTTAAATCAGATACATAAATTTGGAAACATAGACATACTTCTATTTTGCTATGGCAATTTAAAATTCATAAAATTCTCATTGAGAGAAAACGAAATTTTTGTTTCTGATTTCCCTCATATTAATTCCATGGAAAAAATTCCACAGTCGAGTAATTCGAATGCTACCTTGTATTTGGCTTTGTTATTTCATTTGTTTTTAGGCATGCTCCTGAAGAGAATGTATGCTCTTTGAGGGGAGAGCCTATGCTCTAGTCACCACTGCATCCCTCAGGCTTTCTCAGTATCTGGCTTATGATGGATAGGTAAGAAAGCTTGATAAATGGATGAATGATTGGCTTCCAGGTAGAATGCCTGAAAAACTATCTGATTTCTGTTCCAACTGCACAAGTTCCATGTCTAGAGCACACCACCACCAAAGCAATGTTTAGGAAGGGTGTCTCAGAATGGAAAAACAAACTAGAAGTCTTAAGAAAGAAATATGAAGTTTTCCATTTTATTTCTTGTACAAATTCTCTATAAAATTTGCCTATACAATCTACCTCAGAAAAATGACTTCTAGATGCTATTTAGAAATTGGCCGGTTGTGCCAGATGAAAATCATCTGTGATCATAATGCAAATCAGTCATTGTCAAAAATGTATAATAGAGACCTGGAATTCATATTAATCCTACTAAGCATTTATTTTATATGAAAGAGGAATACATTGCACAACTCATACATAATTAAATGTAAATGTATGCTGAAAAAACTCATAATCATGAAAAATACATATCATGATGGACTCCTTTTATTTGGCAACCTTTTCCTTCCGATATCTGTCTTAATATTCAAGAGTAGATTAGAAATTATATCTACAGCCCAATTCTTTCTATGAAATATGTATAAGAGAAGGTGTAGATAATTTATTTTCCTTCAGCGGTACAGAGATGGATAATTACATCTTTCTAAAAACTTAGCGCAGCCATTAGGCCTCTTCTAACCTTTAACTGTACCTTTGTAGAGTTTAATATCGTCAGCTAGCACAACGTAGTTGCGTACTGTTATTCAAAAGTACCCATCCCATTTTTCTAGCATCTTCTATGTTGTTGTAAAATTTACACACAGTATCGGTATGTATAGCTTTACTGTTTGACTTAAAGTAAATTCTTTAGTGACAACATTTTCAAAAGAATAAGAGTTTTTACTATTTAGTTAAATAAAAATATATTCATGATGGGAAGTCACTATACTGTCTGTTCAATTTTTCTATAAATCTAAAACTGCTCTAAGAAATAAAATCAATTAATTAAAAAATAAAATAAATTGATGCAGGAAAGTTTTTAAAAAGTTCACTTAAACTAGAAGAGAAGAAGGAGAAGAATAGTTTAATAACCTTGCAATTAATAATTTTACAGAACATGCTAACTGCCTTGCATCTTCCCTAAGTATGGGACAAGGAAACAGACTCGAACTGACATAAGAGAGATGTAAGTAGTAGAAAATAAACATTCTGATGACTAGAGTCTGTTACTAGTATTGAAAGAGATTCCTGGCTGAAAGTTTCAGGCTTTCATTTCCTGGAGCGTTTAAAGAAAGATGTAGGTAATCAATTGTCTAGTATAGTTTAACTTTCTCTTGCCGAGAGGCAAGAAGATAAATTAGTCAAAACTAGGCAAACCATCCAACCTCCTGCAGCTGTAGTTCTATATTTCCTAGACTGGATTGCTCAGCCCATTAGAAAATGAGGGCTTTATGAATTTAAGGTCAGAGTTCTAATTCGTATTCCAACCTGTTAGCCTCCCTTTCTTCTGAGGTCATAGACTCTTCTCCTAACTTAGGCAAATTATCTTGTAATTTTCATCCATTTACAAGGCAAGATACCCAGAGTAGCTGGGCACCCCGTCATCCCCATAAGTCTCTAAAAGTTGCCTCAACGCAGGCTGGGCTCTCAACACCAAAAGAAGATACATAGAAAAGCAGAGGTGGCTTATTAAAATTTTTACCTATCAAAAACATAGAAAGGCTAAGATTAGCCTGTCAAATTCTGATTCACCTATATCAAGAAAACAGAAGGTTGTTTTGTTTGCTCCTTCAGAGACTTACACACAATGATTTTGAATTTTGCTCCTTCTCCAATCTCTTTATTCCTGATGGTTAAGAAACCACTCAACTGTATTCACTGAACCTACCAAAATATTTTGTTTTGAAAAACAAACAATCAAAGAAAAAAATGAATGTAATTTCTTCTATTTTTGAATAATATAATCTTTTTAATCACTGGGTATGAGAAAATGAGAACAACACACGATCTGGTTAATATTATAAATAATATAATAAATCTCACTGTGTAAAATAATGCAAAATCCATGTTTCACAAAGTCACCATAATTCAAATACATAAATGTCATATTTTTAAAAACCTGATGAAACATGTGATAACTTCTGTCAGCACATATTTGGCATCTTCTATTCAGATGCTAACTGTGATCTATTAGCCATCATTTGCGTAGAAGTGGCCCTACTCTGATTGTTTCATCCTGTTGATAAAATAAAAATTTACCCCAGGAACAACTCGCTGATTAGGAAAATTGAATTCTCTTAAGCTTAGGACTTGGGAAATCAATAATTGGAAAGATAAATGTTTTGGGCAATAATGAAAAGCAAGTATAATAAAATCCTAAGATCTTGAGGCATCGTCCAAATTTATAGAAGTGGTAAGAAAGTGTTCAAAGACTGAAAAGACTGGAGAGAGGCTGAAGACCTGGTTCAACATCTTGAAATATTAGTCTCTTTACAGTGATAAATGAGTTTGCATCAATTTGACTGTAGAAATAGATCCAGTAGGAGCATTATTCTAAGTAGTGTCAATAATCAAGGAAGAATATTCTGATATTAAGTACTCACTGTCTTTTTTCAGTAGTTCCTTGAGATGAACTCAAGATATGAACCAAGAGAACTTGATTATAACACACGTTTGCCTATATTTATCTGTAAAATTGTCTCAAAGTATAGTTTATTTTATTTTATATTTTTTTAAAGATTTTACATTTTTCCTTTTTCTCCCCAAAGCCCCCCGGGACATAGTTGTATATTCTTCGTTGTGGGTCCTTCTAGTTGTGGCATGTGGGATGCTGCCTCAGCGTGGTTTGATGAGCAGTGCCATGTCCGCGCCCAGGATTCAAACTGACGAAACACTGGGCCACCTGCAGCGGAGCTCGCGAACTTAACCACTCGGCCACAGGACCAGCCCCTCAAAGTATAGTTTATTTTTTGATAAACTTGTATCCCTGAGAAAATGAGAACAACACACGATCTGGTTAATACTATAAATAATATAATAAAGTAATAATAGAGTAAAAGTTCCTAAAATTCATCTACAGAACCTGGCCTAATGTTTTATGGAGCCGTATATTAATTATGTTATTGCAAATCATTAATTGATCTCATATATTGATGAGTATAATCAATCATCTTTTTATGATATCTTTGATATGCAAATAATCACGTAAAAGGCTATAATATATGTAAACAATGGATTTCAATCTATATATGTCACAAGTGTCAATTTAAGAATATATATTTTTATATATCACTTACTGTTTAACGGTTTATATTTAAATGTCGATATCTACCTTCAAGAGTTCACCAATCATATACAATCAATGTTCGTAGGCAAATAATTTCCTGAGAAATTGAATGAAAAAGATATTTTAAATTGCATCATAAAATATCAAATAATGTGGAGTTTGGATTAGCACCAGTAAACAGCACAGAGGATCTCCCTGTTCCCACAGCCCTTTTTCACAGATTTTCCCATCAGACTCAGGATCCCAGTTCAGAGTTCCAGCATATTGACTGTCTCTAGGCAGCCTATGAATGGCAATGAAGAAATTCCAAATTTTCACAGTCACTGTAGTACATAGGTAAGCTTTTGCCCCAATTCACATGTCAGATAGAAAGACGTGAAATCATGATGTGATCACCAATAATGCTTCTGAGGTTCAAAGTTAGAATTTTCACAGCCATTTATAAATTATTTTATAAGTATCATTTTAATCATGATGCATTGTGTATCACTCAAACGCCTACTATAATAGCTTTCTTGGGACTGCACTCAATCAGTGATATATGTATAAGAAATAAAGAAAAGCCTTCAGATTATTAAAAAAATAAATATTAAAAATAAACCTTTAAACTGAATATATTTAAAATACTTTTTTATATATAATAACACTATGGATCAGAATCCATATGAAAATTAGAGACATGTTCTATATTAATCAGCTCCCGATGGAATTATAAATAGATTTAATTGGCATTGGGATTTAAAGCTTACTTACTAGTGTGTAACTAATTAACAGAATTTTCAGCACACTCAGCATGTGACTTCTTCAATGATAAGCTGAAGTTCTGAAAAGAAATAAAGACTTAAAATGACTATGCATATGATGTTTAAATTACTCTCCATGTTTTTGGAGAAATTAGGAAACTAAGTGTAGTACCTGAGACTCTGATAGGGAGCAAAGTAAGGATATAATATGATAAAAAAAATGATCACAGGTTAAAACATTGGTAGAATAAAAAAATTCGTATAAGTGAACTTTTATACTCCTGAAACTTTTCAGAATGTATCTAGAAATTACTTTTTAGAAAACTTTTCCAAATAGTCACATGAAAATCTATGGCTATTTGTAAAAGTTTGTTATGACTACCAATGTTCTATTGGTTTTCAGTAAATAATAATATTGAAATTCTATTTTTTATCCTACTCTTCTTCCCTGGTGACTGAGATAGCTGATTTTATTGCTGTACTTAATCGGTTTCCATGTTCAGCATACATTTGTATTTTTTTGAAGTCTAAACAAGAAGTTATGTTTAGATATTTCTGTAGTCTTATCCTCTCAACCTCTTCTCCAGGAAGATGACTCTTTTTTACAAATATCTCTTTCTACCTCTAAACTTTCTTAACTATCTCCCCAAACCTTCAACTACGCCTAGACATTTTTCGGTTTCCTGGCACCATTGGTTGCTTTTCTTGTGTTCCAGTGTCTTTAAACTACAATTCTCTGAATCTTCATTCTAACTAGAAATAATGCATGTTCCTCAAACACCACCTATAAACCTCTACTTCTGCACAGTGGTCCATAATTGCTCACTTACTGCACAGGAATATTATTCTGACTGTACAGCAGCATTCTGAAATCATGGATTTAGGATTTATGCAGATTTTTGTAGATGTTTTTATTTCTCAGCACAGTTGTCTTCCCCAACTCTACGGTGCCCTGATTATCTGGCAGTTCCCCATCAACATCTCTTCTCCCTAAACCCCGAAGATAACTCAGTTATCTTCAGCTAAAATGCCTTGGGAACCACTGTTTTCAGGGCTGAATGTACCTTAATGGTACATTTTTGCATTTTGAAAAATTAGATTGTTAAAAGAGAAATTAAAGAAAATAGAGTATTTTTCTTCTATATAATCAAAAAGAATTAATAATGTATTGGCTGAAAGTTTTAGAGAGAAACTTGGGCCACAGTCTGAAGCACTTTTTTTTCATAAAAAAACTATTTTGGATTTAAAAAGAACCTATTCCCACACATAAAGAGGGTATCCTTTTGTTTTATACATTACACTGAACATAAGTTCTAGTGTGTACCAAAAGCATCATCTTGACCATTTACTGAGAAAATCTAAGGATATTTCTGGTCAACTCAAGCAAACAATTTTCAGTTCTTCAAATTAGGGATTCATGTCAATATTATATTATATTTGACATTTGTACTTTTCTTTATTGGATTAGAGCCCTAAGCAGAGGAAATTTATTTAATTTACCTGATATGTGTTCAAATATTCCCCAGCATGCTTCAAAAGGCTAAAAACAAGTTTTGAATAGGCAATTGAATGCACGAATTTGCAATGTAGGATTCCTATGTTCAGTTAAGACATTCCATGTACAGACAGATTCCCAATATATGTCCCCATTGTGTGTGTATTTTAGTTTTTCCATGCTCAGTAGTCATTTTGTGTGCCTTAGGAATTCCCAAGGAATTCACATCAACCATGTGTTCCTAGGTCCTGAATTTCCTTTTGGTACCCTCTAGGAGACACTCTGCTGACAAAGGAGAAAAGTGAGACCGGAGGTCAGGAGATAATATGTTTTATTTCTAGCTTTGCCACTAACAGAGGTACTTTGGACAAATCGTTGGACCTCATAGTTTACAAACTCGTAATTTAAGGGAACAGGATGCTGTTTAGCTCTTAGTGGCTCTGGAAGACAGTATTTTCCAAAAATTGCCTGTCAAGAAGTGAAATCTAGGATCTCTCCCCTTGAATCTAGGTGGGCTTGAGGCTCACTTGTTAACCAATAAAGCAGCAGAAGTAACACTGGGTAACTTCTGAGGCTTGATCAGAAAAAGCAATGTAATTCAGGATTGGTTTCATGAAACATTTGCACTGGAGCCCTGAGCCATCCTGTAAACCTCTGCCTGCCTTGAGTCCACCATGCTTCAAAGAAGCCCAAACTGGATCACACAATCACACAGAAAGATCATTTGGAAAAAAAACAGCCAACCTGCAGCTGCTCCAGCCTCTCACTGTTTCAGCCTTAGCCAATCTCTGACTGTAACCACATGAGAGACCCCACGCTCAAACCATTCAGCCATGATCTTCCTGAATTCCAGAGCCATGGAAAAATGTGAACTATAACAGAATAATTTTTCCAAGAATTTTTTTTTTTTGGATGAGGAAGATTCTCCCTGAGCTAACAGCCATTGCCAACCCCCCTCTTTTTTCACTTGAGAAAGATTAGCCCTGAGCTAACATCCATGTCAATCTTCCTTTACTTTTTGTACATGGGATGCCTCCACAGCATGGCTGATGAGTGGAGTAGGTCTGTGCCTGGGATGGGAACCTGCCAACCCAGGTTGCTGAAGCAGAGCATGTGGAACATTGACTGCTTGGCCACAGGGCTGGCCCTCATAACACAATAAGTTTTAT
The DNA here is from genome assembly GCF_041296235.1 of Equus asinus. NCBI lineage: Eukaryota > Metazoa > Chordata > Mammalia > Perissodactyla > Equidae > Equus > Equus asinus. The sequence goes on along the minus strand of NC_091808.1, from coordinate 23,662,591 downwards.
TTTAAGCTGCTATATTTTAGAATGATTTGTTATATGGCATTACAGTGGCATTTGTGAGGTAAGGAAAACTATTTCACGTCACAAACTGCTTCTTTATTTTTTGAAAAAATAAAATCCTGCCTTTTTAGTTGACTACGTAAATGTTTTCGGCACAGATATAGTACCTAGGTGCCTTGAATTGTTTCAGGAAAACATGTTATAACAATAATGTGGTTTGTTAGATCATGGACTCCTTAAGAAATAAAATGTGTCTTTTAGTTGAATTCGGTGCAATTCCTAACACAGCAGCACAGGAGTAGAACCACATGTAAATTATAAGTGAAAATGTCACTTCCAAGGGCTGCAGACTGGATGTGTATGGCCTGCTTCCTACTCTATTGTTTTTAATCCTGACCTCCCTGAATCTTCACTAGTGAAATCTCTATTAAGAATTTCATCATATATCTCAAAAGAGTCATGTGTTAGGTTTGATTGAGATGATATATTCCATGATGGCCCAAAAAAAGGATCTGGATAGAGTCCTCTGAGGTCCAGTAGTTTTTGTTTTATTTTCTGTTTTAGTATATTGCATTAGTGTGGCTCTCTCATACATTAATTATCTCTTATATATATAATGATATATACATTTATGAATTGAATTATTAATTGAAATATAACTATCATATTTATGAATTGATGTTTCATGCTTACCAACTATCTCCCCAATAGTAGATGCTCAATAAATGTTTAATGACTGAATAAAAGCCTATAAGAAACAATGATTAATTAAAGTGTGACTTTAAAAATTAATCATAGAGGCCAGCCCATGGTGTAATGGTTAAAGTTCTGTGCATTCTGCTTCAGTGGCCTCGGTTCATGGGTTCAGATTCTGGGCACAGAACTACGCTGCTTGTCAGCCACATTGTGGCAGTGACCCACATATGAAAAATAGAGGAAAACTGGCACAGATGTTAGCTCAGAGATAATCTTCCTCAAGCAAAAAAAGAGGAGGATTGGCAATGGATGTTAGCTCAGGGCAAATCTTCCTCAGGAAAAAAATTAGTCATACACAATATATAGTTATTACACTTTGGTCAAGAGGATACAGTAAGTCTATAGGTTGAGACACTCCTACTCCAACAAATGTCAACCCGCTATCTGCAACTCTAGCTTTATAGCAAGCACTAGACTAGAGATGTGTGAGGACAGACACATTTTCACAAACCAGAAGTAAAATAAGACAGCATCTGTGAAGGACTCACTATTATCTCAGAACAATAGTTCCAAAATGCCATGTAAAGACCTAGCTTTGAACAGAGGGCTCAGAGGATGAGGCAACTGCAAAACAACTAGAATGGGAAACAAAAGCAGAGGAGAAGGAGAGAAAGGGTGGGGGCCACATTAAAAATGAATCCAAAAACCCAAATTCCATAATATTTGAAAAAATCTAATATTAAAGAACAAAGCCCACAAAAAATACAGATATTAAACAAGAACAGGCTGATATAAAAAAAGATCATAAGAAATCATAGATATGAAATTTGTAATCATTAAAATTAAAAAAAAAGTAAACAGAGTAAGCTCTAAACTAGACATAAGATGGTATTGAAGAATTCATCCAGAACACAGCAAAAAAGGTAACGAGATGTAAAAATATCAAGTGGTACAATACGCATCTGACGACACTGCCAGAACTAGGTTGGAGGAAATTTCATTGACTCTGAAAATATTTATTGAGTACCTACTATGTGCCAGGCACTACTTCAAGCACTTGATATAGCAATGAAAATGCAAATAAAAAATCCTCATTGGATTTAAATTTTCGAAGAAGGATAAGATGATACACAAATGAAGAAATAAATATATAAGGTGTAGAAGTAATTAGTACTATGAAGAAAATTAAAGCAGAGTAAGAGAATAGAGAGTGATAGAGAAGAGAGTGATATTTGAGATAAGATGATCAGGACAGACCTCTCTCATATAGTGAAATTTATGGAGAGACTAAAGCAACCTGACGAAGTAAGTCTTTCAAATATCTAGGAGAAGGCTGTTCCAAGAACAGAGAATCACACAAGATAAAAGGTTTGAGGTAGAAATAGTTTGGATATACTTGAAGAACAAGAAAATGGCTTGTGTGACAAAGAAACAATGTTTGAAGAAATGATAGGTAAGAATTTCCAGAATTGAAGAAAATCCTAAGACCACAGATTGACAGTGCCCTCTGAAGGCAAAGAAATGTAAATTTACACCTAGACACACTACGTGAAACTGAAGAACTTGAACAATAAAAAGAAGAATACTGAAAGTTATCAGAGAGAAAATTCAAACTGATTATCCTCGATGAAGTTTCCAACACGGAGCAGAATTATTTTGAAAGTGATGGAAAAACTGTAACCTAGATGTTTATAAAAATAAACATACATTTTTCTTCAATAGGACAAATTAAAGACATTTTTCGGCATAAAAGTTAGGATTGTTTACCACCCTAGATGTACACTCCAAGAAAAGGAAGGAAATGAATAGAATGTCAGAAACAACAGTACATGCAGAATTTGATAATGTTAGTAAATTCAGTTAACTAATTACTAAAAAGTGGTTTATATGAAAAAGTAAGACTAAGACTATTGACAATAACGAAAATTAAATAGTATTATGATTTTCATTATATTAGCAGGAAAATAAAAATAATGAGAAAAGCATTTAAACATTTTTTTAAAGTTTAAAATGATACACATAAAGTATGTATTTTCTAGTAGTAAAAGTAGAAGTAAAAGATCTGATAAAAGGATTTAAATTATCATAAATATTGGTGATTCAGAGCCTCCTAAATACGTACTATTTTGGGAGAAGCAGCTTCAGGTACTATATTAGTTAGAAGAAGACATCACAGTAACAACTGAACCCTAATTTCAGTGGTTTAGCCCAGCAAAAGTTTATTTTTCACTCATGAAATGTCAGATGTGATCAGGCGACTCTTTTTGGTAGCTTTCCTCCAATGATGATTCAGTGATTCAGTCTATGTTCGTGTTGCAACTCAGCCATCTTGAAATTTGCTTCCATCCACAAGGTTAGGAGAGCTCAAGGTCAGGCAAACTCACACCCTCTTTTGAGTGCCTTAGGCCAGCAATCACACATCACTTTCACTCACATTCTCATTGACAAGAATTAGTCACATGGCCGCAACCAACTACAAGAAAGCCTGTAAAATCAGGTCCGCACACAGGTATTAGGTAAGCACTATCTCTGCCACATTTATTATTTTGTATTAAAGAGCTGAATTTGTTTTTGACAGGTAAGTTTCAAAAGAAAGTTGAAAGGAAATGAGTCCCTTCAATGTGGAAAAATGTAGAAACCATTTGGAGGGGGAATATTGTGGGTAACTAGGAATCCGAAAGTCCTGAAGACAAACTATGCCACCTAATAAGTCTAACTAAGGCCTGTACTAACAGAGATCAAGTTTTATTGGCACTAAAGTAAATATAAATTCCATTTTAATATATTTTATGTTAAATGTTTACTAAGAATAGAAAATAGTAAAATGAATGAATTCACAAATTCTCTAGTTAATTACTCAGTTTCCTTATCTTAATCACATTGGAATAAATTTAGCATTTTAATATCTATAAAAAGAAGAAAACAGAAGTTAAAAGCTATTTTACTGTTATTAATTCACTAATGTTTTGCAAATTAGAAAACAATGCCATTTAAGTTTGAAATATAGCAAAGATTTAAAACTCCTTTGAAAAGATAATATCTGTATCTCTCTCTCTCTCTCTCTCTCTCTGTATATATATATAAATGGCCAAATAGCAATGTTTAGAAAGAAAAAAGAGTTTAAACCAAATGAATTTTTGCCATGTTTTCTCTTAAATAGATTGTCTCTGATTCTCCCAGATTTTGATTCATTGTTTTGATGGTTTGTCCAAGTTTATTAGGTTGGAAAAATATTCTGTATCACATTAAAAACATAGAAGTTTGCCTTCAAACTACCTTTATCATTAAAAAAAGAAAGTAATTTTTCTTTTGTGCTGTGTGTACATAAAGCACTATTATTTTAGCATATCAAATAAGTATGTGGTCAATTTCAAAAATTGAAAAAATAACAAGCAAAAGAGAACAAAGACTAGAAGAGCTGAGTCCTTTTCCTTTCACTTTTATTTTCATGGCATAAAAATTAACTTATCCTGAAAATCTTAAGAACTCTAATGACTGAGTACTATCAATGAAGACTTTTGATAAACGTTGTGTGGTTATATTTCATCATAGCAAACCTCTATATATGTAAAAATTAATTTACAAAATTATTAATCAGCAAATTCATTTTATGTGTTATGGCTAAGGATGCACGCTACTGAACTTTTTGGCTTCCTCACTCATATCTTTCAAGAGCAGAGTCATCCCATGGGCCTGCTCTGTGTCCAGCAGATGCTCTCCTGTAATGTTCTCGCTTGCTTTCACTCATTGCCTCAGACGTATTCTAGTGTATTTGTTTGTATCTGTCTTCAGTTCAAGGTTAAACTATTCATACCTGAGAGACAGCACGAATTGCTAGAAGGTAGGGTCCAAGTTACCAATGAGATATTTATTTTTGCCTACTACAATTTTAGAAGTTAAACATTGACAAAGTAGCCTAATGCCTTTAGTTGACTTATTTCCCTTTAAATTCTGAGGAATTACACCCAAATAATAATCTTAAATGAATTGATTTGATGTTTTGAATATTATCATTTTTCTTTTATATGGTTAATTTTAAAAGATTTCTTCTCTATAAGCAAAATTTTATTAGGCCCAAGTCATAAAAATATTCTCAGAGGAATATATTTTCCATTTTATAGGTGAAGTCTATTAAAAAATTAAATTCTTTGTAATTTTTGAGACAACATCTGCTTCCAAAAGGCAGTGTGAGATGATGACACAAAGCGCACTGGATTTATAGTCTAATAGCTGAGTTCAGCAAAAATTTTGACATTTGTTAACCTAGGGAATAATCACTTAAATCTCCTGCATCTATAAGATGGGAGAAAATGCGTTTTAATACATATAATAAACTAACGCATTCTTCTGTTACCAATGATATCATCATTGTTGCGTTAACATGAGGTAGTATTTTATTACATCAAAGTCACTAGCATGAAATAAATCATCAGTGAATCATTGTCAATATGATGCATGACTATCTGGCATCTTTGTCTTTCCTGCACACCCACTTCCTTCTGTTGCAAACATAACTAGCTCTTTCCTGTGGGGAACATATTTTGTGGCTTGGAGATGTTTGATTTCTTATTCTTGCCAATAGCTAAGGAACTAACCAGAGTGCCTGTCACTCTGGCCCCACTGTTTTCCTAATAGAGAAATGCTTAAAGATTTTAACACTGAATGGCCATATATCCACCACACTCATTCCACAATTATCATTTTACAATACTTAATTTATCCATCTTTCTATCCTTGCATCAATGCATCTCATTTTGTGATGCATTTAAAATTAAGTTTATATATCATTACAGTTAATCGAAATGCTTCAACATGTATAATATTTGACTAGAGTTCAGTATTTGTTTTGCACCAATCTTAAGTGTACCATTTGCTGACCTCCAATATATGCATAAAGCAATGCAACTCAGACCTCTGTCAGACATGGAATGCTGCTATCCCAGAAAATTGTTCTCTCGTGCCCCCTCCCGCTCAATCTCCACCGACATCCCTCAGCGACAACCACTGTCTGGGTATTTTTCAACCACAGATTAGTTTTTGACTGTTGTAGAACTACAAATAAATGGAATTTTTCATGTAAGATTTCTTTCACTCAGCATAATGTTTATGAAATTCACTTGTGTGGTTGTATCAGTAGTCCATTCTTTTTTATTGCTGAATAGCATTCTATTATAAAAATATATGTTTGTTTATCAATTCCCTGACTTCTGGGCACGGGCTGTTTTTAGCTTTTGGCTATTATTAATAAAACTGCTATGAACATCCTTGTACATAGTCTCTTTAGGATGTGTTCTCATTTCTCATGCTTAAGTAGTGAGAATTGGAATAGTTAAACCATAGAGCTGGTATAGGTTTAAAAAGATCCAAACATTTTCCATAGTGAGGATATAATTTTACACTTCCACTAGTTATATGAAGAAGTCCAGTTGCTCCACATCCTCACCAGCATTTGGTGTTGTGAATCTTTTAGAATTTATTCTGGAGGGTGCATAGTTGTATCTAATAGTAATTTTAGTCTGCATTTCCTGATGTCTAATGATGTTGAGCAACTTTTCATGTGCTTATTGGCATTTGTGTATCTATTATAGGTGTTTTTCAAAACCTTTGCCCATTTTTGATGGGGTTCTTTGTCTTTTTATTGCTGAACTGTAGAATTCCATTATATACGCTGGATATCAGTCCTTTGCCACATATATGTTTTGAAAATATTTTCTTCCAGCTTGTGGCTTGCTCATTCATTTTCTAAACAATATGTTTTGATGAGCTAAAGTTTTTACTTTGATGAAGTTTAAATTATCATTTCTTTTCTTTTCTTTTCTGGTTAGTGCCTTCCTAAAACCTGTCCTAAAAACCTGTTTACTCCTAATTTGCAAAAGTATTCTCTTTTGCTTTCTTCTAAAACTTTATAGTTTTAATGTATAAATCTAGGATCCATTTCAAATTAATTTTTCAATATGATGTGAATTTTGATGCAGGATTATTTTTTGCTGTTTGTTATCTAGTTTTTCCATCATCATATGTTAAAAAAAAAACTTTCATTTCCCCATTGGTGTTCTTTGGTACATTTATGAAAAATGAAACAGCTGTAACAATGTGAGCCTATTTCTTGTTTTTCTCTTTTGTTACACTGATCCTCTTTGTCAGTCCTTATGTCAGTACTACACTATCTTCATTAATCTAGCATTAGTGGTCTTCATTTCAAGACTGTTTTGACTATTCCAATTTCTTTACGTTTCTATACAAATTTTAGAATCATCTTCAATTTCTACCAAAAAGTTTGAGGTAACTGATTATTGTGTTGAATCAACAGATTATTTGGGGGATAATTGACATCTCAGCTACATTGTACTTGCAATCCATGAATATCGTATATTTCACAATTTATTTAAGTGTTCTTTAATTTCTCTCAGCAGTTTTGTAGTTTTCAGTGTACAGGTCTAATATGTATCGTTTTAATTGTATTCTTAAGTATATTATGTACTTTTATGCTTTTATAAATAGAATTGTTTTCTAATTTCATTCTCCAATTGTTTGCTGCTAGTATAGAAAAATACAATTGATTTTTGTACATTTAGCTGATATCCTGTGACATTGGTAATTTCACTTATTAGTTGTAATGGTTGTTTTGTAGAGTTCTTAGGGTCTTCCACAATCATAGCATCTACAAATAGAATTTTGCTTCTTTCTTTCCAATCTTTATGTCTTTTATTTCTCTTTTTTTTTTTTGCCTTATTGTGCTGGGTAAGGCTTCCAGTAAACTGTTGAATATAAATTATGTGAATAGAGGCCAGCCCCATGGTGTAGTGGTTAAGTTTGGTGCACTCTGCTGTGGCGGCCCGGGTTCATGGGTTCACATCCCAGGTGCGGTCCTACACCACTCATCAGCCATGTTGTGGCGGTAAGCTACATACAAAGTGGAGGAAGATTGACACAGATGTTAGCTCAGAGCTAATTTTCCTCAAGCAAAAAAACAATAATAATATATATATATGAACATATATATAAATGAATTCTTTGAAAAATGAAATCTAAAAAATATAAAAATTAGAAATTATGAGAATAGAAATTCTTGCTTTGTTCCCAATATTAGGTTAAAACGTTCAATATTTCCCCATGAAATACAATATTAGTTGTAGTATTTTAATAGGTGCTCTAGTTTGCATCATGAATAGGTGTTGAATTTTGTCAAATGCTTTTCTTCATCCATTGAAATGATCATATGATTTTTCTCATTTATTTTCTTAATACGGAAATGATATGATTGACTTTTAAATGTTAAACCAATCGAATTTATGTGAAACAAACAACAAAAACAACATGCTCATAATGCATCACTATTTTTATATATTACAGGACAATTTTAATAATATTTTCAAAGGATGTTAGGGACATTAATCTATAGTTTTAAGTTTTGTAAATTCAGTATTGCTGTTATGTTGTATTCATAAAACCAGTTGTAGAATGTTCTCTTCTGTTTGATAACAGAGTTTGTATAGGATTGATGTTTCTTCCTTTAAATGTTTAGTAGAATTCATTGCTAAAATCATATTGGCCTTTAGTTTTCTTTGTGGGAATGTTTTGATAACAACTGTAAATATAATAGATGTAGAGCTACTCAGATTCTATGATTCATTTTGTGTCAGTTTCTGTAAGTTTTCTCTTCAAGGAATTTGTCCATTTCATTTATGTTGTAGAATATATTGGCATAGTTTGGATCTTTTAACATTGTACCATAGGTCTCTGAGACACTGTTCATTATTTTTCAATCTTTTTAGTCTTTGTTCTTCAGATTGGATCATTTATATGGGTCTTCTTCCATCATCTTCCTTCCTTCAGTCTTCTCTTACTTGTGTCATCTCCACTCTGCTATTAATCCTATCTAGTGAATTTTGTGTTTCAGATATTGTATTTTTCTGTTACACAATTTCCTTCTGGTCTTTTAAAATAATTTCTACTTCTCTGCTGAGATTTAAAATTTTTATTCTATGTGAGCATATTTTCCTTTATGTCTTTGAGAATAATTATCATAGCTCTTTAGACTCCTTTGCCAGTTCCAACATCTGGCTCATCTTGGAGTTGTAATCTATTAATGGCTTTTTCTCTTAAGAATGGATCACATGTTTCTTTTAGTTCATATATTGAGTTATTTTGGATTGTATCTTGGATTTGCCTAATAATAAGTTGTAGATACCCTAAGTTCTTTTATTTCTTCCCAAGAATGTTGATTATTTTTGTTTTCATAGGCATTTTACTTGGATGAACTCAAACTACAAAGTGTGTCTCCCTTGAAGGTGTCCAGCAACTCAAATCTCAGTTCAGCTGTTTTAACTATAGATGAGTTGCTTGGTGTCTGCTTTCTGCATGCTTAATTCAGGAGTCAGCCAGATATTTGGGTGGTTTATATACATATGTGAGGTCTTCCACTTTCTGGCTCTCTTCTTTTTTGTATCACCACACACTTTCACACACACACACACTTTTCAGTAGAGATATTTAACCCAAATTCTATCCTTTGGTTCTTTGACAAGCCTGCAAGCTTTTGTATTAGTGTTTTACCCATCTCTGTCTTGCAGACTCGGGCCTCCCTCTTGCTAAAAGCTGAAAAATGCATCACATCCCTGAGCCGTGTCCTTTTTCCTAGTGTTCACTCTCCTTCACTGTCTGTCTGTCTCTTTGTTTGTTTGTTTTTTCACTATGCAGTGCCTTCAAGTGGTTCTCTGTGTGTGTGTGTGTGTGTGTGTGTGCTTAAAATCTAAATCTGGTTGTTTTGATAGGAGAAATCCCAAATCAGAAATCCCAGAATATCTGTTTGGATTTATTTTCTAAGTGAATTTCTGAATTATCGACATGAGTTATCTACATCGAGAGCCAGAGTGTGTCTGAAGTAGTGCTTATTTTGACCAAACCCTTCTATTATGAAATTTCAAGGACAATAAGGTGGACTTAAAATCACTTTGTTGAAGAATTGTGCTGTTTTACCAAGATTATGTATTTTTTTTAAAAGATTGGCACTTAAGGGGCAGGCCTGGTGGTGCAGCAGTTAAGGGCGCACGTTCCACTTCGGTGGCCCAGGGTTTGCTGGTTTGGATCCTGGGTGCAGACATGGCACCGCTTGGCACACCATGCTGTGGTAGGCGTCCCACATATAAAGTAGAGGAAGATGAGCATGGATGTTAACTCAGGGCCAGTCTTCCTCAGCAAAAAGAGGAGGATTGGCAGCAGTTAGCTCAAGGCTAATCTTCCTCAAAAAACAAAAAAATGATTGACACCTGAGCTAACAACGGTTGCCAATCTTTTTTTTCTTTTTTTTTGCTTTTTCTCCCCAAATCCCCCCAGTACATAGTTGTGTATTTTCAGTTGTGGATCCTTCTAGTTGTAGCATGTGGGATGCTGTCTCAGCATGATCTGATGAGCAGAGCCATGTCTGCGTCCAGCATCCGAACCAGCGAAACCCAGGCCGCCAAAGCACAGCGCGCCAACTTAACCGCTTGGCCATGAGGCCGGCCCCAAGATTATGGAGTTTTTAATGTTTTAACACAAAGGAATAAAGCACATTTATTTAGCAGAGGATTAAACTACTTGGTTGTGATTTAGTAGCTAAATAAAATAAATTAATAAGTACTTGTGATAAAGATTTTGTTCTGATTATTGAGCAGTGTTATCTTTTATATGAGAAGCAGATGAAATCTCAGCCCACAACCTCAGGGGTCAAGGAATACAATTTTAAAAAATTTTCTAAAATCTACTTAGAGTTCATTATATGCCTTTGCCACAAAGTGGAGAAGTTAATTTTAGTCATTCAGCATCTTCTCTGTCCCTTTTTCAGGGGTTACTTTCATATTCTGGGGGGCTTATAGGTATCACAGGAGAGAAAGTTATTTAGTCCTCGGAATAATGGGAGAATTAAAATCTAGCATGAAGGAAGTAAGACTGTATGTAAGGTGGATAAAAATTGGAGGTGGGGAGGTAGAGAATATCAGTTACTATTTTGGAATACTACCTTACCACATACATTTGGTGTCTATATATTTGTTATTTTTGCTATTCAAATAAAAGTAATAATCCAAATATTTTACAGAACTAATTTGTTTCTTAGGTGTTTATTAAATAACATTCTTCTTTTTTCCAACAACTTGAAAATAAAAAGGAGTATGTATATGTGTGTGTAATCACAGTCAAGAGTTTAACAGATTATATTCTAGCGACCTCATTTATAAACATTACGCCAGATAACATGTTTCATGAAAGAACTCTATGCAATTTTGATGTAAATGTCAACCAAAACATTTTGGCAACATAGACAATCTGTCTATAATCCAAGACATGATGCTGAATTACGAGGCAGGCGTCTCTATAAGAAGGAGATTGTTTTGTTTTCATCATGAATAAAGGAAAACATTCAAATAGTTTTATTTTACTCTTTCTTAGACACTATATGTTAGTGTCTAAATATTAAACACGTATGTTAGATATCTAATTAGATTACACAGCTAATGTTCATTAGATAGCCTAATGAATTTATCATTATTATCCTTCTCTAATTTTCCTTATTTCCAACTATTTTCTGTTTTTAAAGTTTGCCTTTATTTATTCCAGTATTTTATGTATTTCCCACAAGCAAGTCTTTTCCAAACTGTCCTTAACAGGAGAAAATATAAAGTGCCAGGAAGTAAAAGGGAAATTTCAGAAATAAGGATAGGTAAATTTAACTTTCTGAGTCAATTTCTTGAAATGATTTTTTTGTTTAAAAATATGCCCTATTTGGAAAGTCTCTTGAATTACCTAAGTTTTATAATATAATCAATTTCAACTTGATGTGCGCTTGTTAATTTTTTTGAAAATTTTCAAGTACTTTGAAAAAAGTAGTTGATCTTTCATTCTCTTATAATATGATATTCCTGTTTCAGTGATCAAGAAACAGCAGGCACCACAGACTGAAATAAATTTTTCATGGCCCTTATGCTGTATACAAACTAGTCATTAAACATTTTCTTAGAATGATGAAGTTTTTTAATAGCCTTGTTAAATTAACCAAAATTTTAACAACATATCATGTCAAAGTGGCTCTTTTTTCCTTTACTCTCAGTTTCCTTATCTACAAAATAGGAGCAAGTTTGACCATGTGATTCTAACATCTTCTCTGGCTCCAAAAGTATTTGATTCTAATAAATAATTAAATAATAACAAATAATATTAAATGCAATTAATAAGTATCAAATGACTAAAGATGTAGTGCTCCACTATATAAATAATCTTTCTTTAGAATAATCATTTCTGACCTGCAGAGTCTGACCTGAATCCCCAGAGTTTTGATGTTAAACTGTGCTTGTTGATGGAATGGTTCACCAAGGGCACGGGTGCAATGGCCTCACACATGCATAAATTTCACATTTCCATTTCAGCTCCTTGACTCAGCATAATGCTCCTATCTAGCCTCTCTAGTGAATTCTTAATTACTGATTGTTTATGTCTTTACCTGCTTTGTATCATTTGCAAGGTTTGCAGTAAATTCTGCATATCATTATATGTGTGTGAATGTGTGGATACAGAGCAGTGAAATCATTTATGTTCCAGGCACTAGATAAAAGCTTATGTTTTTATATCGGCCTTATAATTTCAGGGTACTTTTGCGTACTTGGGAGATTCTGTTTTATTTTATCGCATCGCATTGCAGAATAACCTTGGCTGTTATACTTCAAGGTCTCAGGTGTTTGAGTCATTAGCAGCTATGGAATATATCAGAATTGCAATATAGCTGCGCAGCTACAAACTAAGGATAATCCAAGACCTTTCAGGCTTAACATCAGCATATGGACAACTCTTCAGCACTTGCCTGGAAAGAGAGCTAATTTGGGAATTTGGAGCTAAATTCCCTCAGGATGACTTCTCCAAGTGATTTTCAACTTCTATAATGCAAATAGAAAGGCGTGTGAAAATAAGCAGCGTTCGATTGAAACAGAGAACAATAACACAGACGTTTGTGCCTACATCTTCCAAAATTGGTCATTTTACAAAGAATTGTATTTTAACGTATCTGATTTTTACTCGCATGCACTTGGGGAAGGTTTAGTTCACTGACATCCTAGGTATAATTAAAATAGTAATAGAACCAGGTCTATAAACCACCTGCTAACTATTCTTTCTGCTTAGACGCCCTCCCTGGCTGTACTGCTATGCATATCCTGAAATCCATGCTGTTCCTAACAGCCAAATGGATTTTGGGGAAATCAGACCAAATATCGCATATAAAACCCCAAAATGATTTCCCATTGCATCTTGAATAAATTCAAATCATCTCCGTGGCCTCTGAGACCTTTCATGACAACGTCTACCTCACAGACTTCATCCATCCAGGCCTCTCTCCTCTGCATTCCGGCCGCCCTTGCTTGCACGTGCCGAGTGCATTTCTGCTGTGCTTGCTAATCCCTTTGCCCAGGATGCCTGCCCCTTTCCATAGATCTTCTAATGGTTTTTTTCTTTAATTAATAGACTTTATTTTTAGAGCAGTTTTACGGTTACAAAAAAGTTGGACAGAAAGTACAGAGTTTGCCTGTGCTCCTTCTCCCCCGACTATTCCTCCGCGCCTCCACACCCCCTTACATGGTCCCCTATTATTAACATCTGCATTCGTGTAGTACACCTGTTATAATTAATGAACAGACACTGATAATTATTAACTAAAGTCCATAGTTTGCATAAAGTTTCACTCTTTGTGTAGTACAGTTCTATGCTTTTCTGATGCATACATATAAAATGTCATGTATCTATCATTACGTATCACACAGAATAGTTTCATTGCTCTAAAATTCCCCTGTGTTCTGCCTATCCGTCCCTCCCTCTCTCCTCCTAAACCCTTGGCAACCATTGACCTTTTTACCATCTCCATAGTTTTGACTTTTCTATAATGTCATATAGTTGGAATCATACAGTATGTGAGCTTTGCAGACTAGTTTCTTTCATTTAGTAATACGCATTCAAGTTTCCTGTATATCTTTTCGTAACTTGATAACTCATTTGTTTTTATTGCTGAATAAAATTTTATTGTCTGGATGTACCACCATTTGTTTATCTATTCATGTATTGAAGGACATCTTGGTTGCTTCTCTGTTTTGGCAATTATGAATAAAGCAGCTATAAACATCTACGTGCAGAATCTTGTGTAGACATAAGTTTTTAACTCCTTTGGGTAGATAACAAGAAGGAGCATGACTGCTGGATCACATGGTAAGAGCATGTTTAGTTTTGTAAGACACTGCCAAAATATCTTCTGAAGTGTCTGTACCATTTTGCAGTCCCACCAGCAAAAAAATGAGTGTTCCTGTTGCTCCTCGTCTTCGCCAGCATTACCTGTCATCAGTTTCATGGATTTTAACCGTTCTCTTGGTGTGCAATAGTACCTCATTGTCGTTTCAGTTTGCAGCTCTCTGATGACACGTGACGTGGAGCATCTCTTCACATGCTTGTTTGCCATCTGTATATCTTCTTTGGTATAGTATCTGTACAGATCCTTTGCCCATTTTTTAATTAGGTTATTTGTTTTCTTACTGTTGAGTTTTCAGTTTTCTTTGTATATTTTGGATACAAGTCCTTTATCTGATATATGTTTTGCAAATATTTTCTCTCAGTCTGTGGCTTATCATTTTATTCTCTTAAAATGCCATTCATAGAGCAGAACTGTTTCATTTTAACAAATACAGCCTATCATTTTTTTCTTTCATGGATGGTATTTTGGGTGTTGTATCTAAAAACTCATCACCAAATCCAAGGTCACCTAGATTTTCTCCTATGTTACATTTTAGAAGTTGTATACTTTTTCATTTTACATTTAGTTCTATGATCCACTCTGAATTCATCTTTGTGAAAGTTCTAATGGTTGTTTATAGCTCCCTCTCCTCATTTGTGTCTTCTCTTTTTACTGTCACCCCTCAAAGACGCCTTTCCTGATCGCACTAGCTAAAGCAGTTCTTCACAACCAATCAGTGACTAACTCACTGTCGTGCTTTTCCCCTAGCATCATCATTTTCTAAAACCATACTGTCCTTTACTTATTTGCATGCTTGCTACCCCTTTGTCTTGAATGTAAGTTCCATGTATGCCAAGACTCAGTCCATCTTGTCCAGTGCTCTGTCCTTAGTGCCTAACACAATGTTTGGTACATATGAAGGACTTGGCAGATATTTGGCGAATAAATGAATGAACAAGAGATACGCTTAACCAAACTCTCAAGCACATCATGAAATATATTAAACACCTTGACTGTGAGTGCCTTTGTAAGTAACAAAGACGGAAAAGTTACAGGGATGAGAAAGGAGGGTACAGAAAAAGAATCAAGATTAGAACAAAAGTATGCCTATTTTGTTTGCTCTGCCTGTAACATATATTAAAAGCCCAGTTGAATCTAGAATATGATGCCACAAGAAGAATGTGACTTTTAGAGAAATTAAATGATTTGCATAGAAGTGTTTAGAGTGCCTGGGCAATTGCCAATAGACTTTGTTTTTGGAGAAGATCTATGTAATCAATTTGAACAGTCAATAGAAGATTCAGATAAATTGCTTCTTCTTTACACAAAATGCAAATTGGCTCTAAGCAATTTTAGTTAAGTTTCTATTAAGCAAATAATGTAAAAGACTGTATTTGTAATCCAGGTTAGATTAAATGATAAATTATTATATGTTGTTCCTACATAGGGAAATAATCACGTGGCCCAATCTTTTTTATAGCCTCTATTGAATCTTACAACAAACCAAAAGCCAAAGAGGTTTCAGAATTGTTTCCTTGGCTGCTGCTGAGCCATTCTGTAGAGATTTCTTGAGTTTTGAAAGTGTCTATAGTAGGATTTGCCTGCCATAGACGAGAGATGAGTGCCTGGTTTAAGATGTAGTCACTGTCATCAAGGTATTAATATATCTATTGGGATCAACTAGTCACCTATCACTTGAATCTTTCTGGTTATTTTTTATAGTGCACAACCCTTAAAAAAGAAAAATTGAAATTGTCTTGGTCTTTTCTACTGAGTCTGATCATAGGTCATTCTGTACACATTTGTGAAAGAAGTGAAGGAGAAATATTTATCCTTCTATGGTTTGATAAAATATATTATACTCAACAATATTTGTTGGGCAAACCACTATACGGCTAAAATGGCTCTAAGCACTGTGGTGGTTGCCAAGAAATGTGACACAGGTTCTGCATTCAAGAAGTTTACTATCTTTTTGGAGAATAAGATTTAGTTACTTAAAAATTGGAAGGAAAACAAAAATATTAAAAATACCTGCCAACTTATGTAGCACTTTAAAATTGACTAATTACTTTCACATCCATTATTTTATTTAATTCTCATAGTAATGTTTTTTGTGTGCATAAGGAAGGTTGGCCCTGAGCTAACATCTGTGCCAATCTTCCTCTATTTTGTATGTGGGACACTGCCACAGCATGGTTTGATGAGAGGTGCTAGGTCTGCAGTGGGATCCAAACCTGGGAACTCCAGGCCACTGAAGTGGGGCACATGGACTTAGTCACTATGCCACCAGGCTGGCCCCTCTCATAGTAATTTTTGAAGATGTCATTAAGGGATTTTAAAAATGGGCAAAATAAGGTATAAAAAGGCTAAATGACCTTTTCCCAAAGTTATTCAGTGGTGGAGCCAGGACTAGACCTGAAGCTAGATTGCAGTTTTCACGCAGGCAGAAATCTATATGTATGCTAAGCATCCACAGCATGTACATCAGAGCCTGGCACATTGTAGCTGCTGAATAAATATTTGCTGGCTAAATAAATCCAGACCCTGAGTTTCACACAATGGCATGCTGTCTAATTGATTATGCAACTCCTTGTCATATAGGGACTGTATTGTATTTGCCTTAGTTTCCTCTATTTTAGCATTAGTGGCTGGCCCATAGTGGGTGAACAATAATGTTAGATAATAGGCAAAATAGTACGGATCCAAGCCATGCGTCAGAATAAAAGAAAGACTGGAATTTACTAGAATTTTCAAGAAAGATTTTAAAAGGAAAAGAAATACTTGAACAGAGTTTTAGGGAGTGTTTGGGAGATGGAAAAGAGGAGAAGGGCATTCTTGGTGGAAAATGATGTAGGAACAGTCATATCATTGTAAGACTTAATATTTTATCTTCCTGAGGCTCAAAAGAAGAACCTCTGTGACTAAAAATAAACCAGTAGCATTTATATTTATTCTAAAAGTAAACAATGGAGAAACTATGGCTTAATGAATATAAGGAAAGACAGCAAGAGTCTAAGGAGAGTGTGTGTGTGTGTGTGTGTGTGTGTGTATGTGATTCTTCATTGTGTACTTATGTGCCCTTAGATATACAGTAAGCTTCTAGATTTCTGCATTGATACCTGCCATGCACACAAGAACAGTATAGAACATTTTTTTTTCCTATTCTGTCAGCAGTAATGTTTTTTTAAAAAGCAAGAGGGTGCTACATGCAAATGTCATGAATTTCTTTGATTGAAATTTGTGATTCAACAAATTAACTACTCTGATTACCTTAATGCCTAAAATTTCGTATCTTGTCATTACAGTGATAGAACCAATTCCTAAAAATTGCATTTAATAACCCATCAATAGATTTTTCATTTATAGAAAGGCAGTGCTGTCATAAATACAGCCATTGGACATTTGCCTTTTCAATAAGATATCTTCTGGGAACAATTTGGACATTTTTTGAAAACCACTTTAAATTTGAATTTTCAGGGTGGGTGTTTATGTTCTTAGGGTATCTGTGCAAAATATAGACAGTAAAATATATTTGTTTCAGTTTGACCACAAAAAGCCTAAGAAAGCTAGCATATCATAACAAGAGGAGCTACCTAATATTGTCTTCCTGAAGAGAAATGAAATTTAAAATTTTTTTATAAAACATTATAACATCAACAAGATTTTTAGAGAAGAAAATAAATCACCCAGCCTATTCCCACCTCCCCAAATACAGTAATAGATTTCTGTTTTAGATTATTTCCTTTTGATCCTTAGACATGTGCCTTTTCTTTGCATGGTTATACTGTCCAGAATTAATGAACGTAGAATTGTGTGTGTGTTCACTAATGTATGTGTGAGTGTGTTGCTTAAATATATCACGTTACTATTTAGTTAAACATCTCTATTTTCTGAAGCACGCATTTTTACTTAATATAGTCAATTTAGTATACATTTGACTGTGCAGAACTATTTCAATCCACTGTAGATCAAAGTACCAATTGTAATGCCATAATAATTACATTGTATGTGTTTTACTACAGAGGGTCCCAGACTTACAATGGTTTGACTTATGATTTTTTGACTTTACGACGGTGCAAAAGTAAACTATTCAGTAGAAACTGTGCTTCAAATTTTGAATTTTAATCATCCCGCAGGCCAGCAATATGTGGTAGGATCCTCTCTCGCGATGCTGAGAGGCGGCAGCCCTCTGCAGCTCCCATTCAACCACTCAATCACAAGGGTAAACAACTGATTCACTTACAACCATTCCCTACCCATAGAACAACTCTGTTTTTCACTTTCGGTGTAGTATTCAATAAATTACATGAGATATTCAACAGCTTATTATAAAATAGGCTTTGTGTTAGATGATTTTACCCAACGGTAGGCTAATGTAAGTGTTCTGAGCGTGTGTAAGGTAGACTAGGCTAAACTATGTTGTTCAGTAGTTTAGGTGTATTAAATGCACTTTTGACTTGATGATATTTTCAACTTAACGATGGGTTTATAGGGACATAACCCCATCATAACCCCATCTGTACTCCAGTCTATTTATTGGGGGAGGAGGAGTGGTAAAACATGTAGTTGTAGAGAAGATTTTTCCCACATACTTCAAAAGATGATTTTCATTCAGGAGAAAATAATTGTAGCAAAGGGAAAGTCTGTGAGAAGAACCTACCTCAAGCACTTAAGCTGAAACCAAAAGTCCAAATATTGACTTCTGAATCATGAGGGGATCTCTTATCCCCTATTTACTTTAAAATTAACATTTGGTAAAGAAGCTTATCCTCAAATGTTGGCTCAAGGGCAAATGTCATTTCCTGGTCAAGACCCTGTAATGAATTAATGCCAGAGATAGAACTTGGAAAAGAGAAAAGAAAATGTCTTTGACTTTCAGATTTATTGTTATCAGTATATTTAGTCTCATAGCTTGTCTTGTCAAATTCTTTTTGGACTCTACATTCCTTTAAGATGAAAACTTAGTCATATTCATTTCAGTGTCCCTCAGAGAACCAAGTACAATATCATGCATTCGAAAATGTATTGAATTGACTAACTTTCCAGTGGAGTCTACTTATCTATATAAAATATTGAATTGGCTGATTAGACTTGGAAGGATAGTGTTATTGAACAATGACTGCCTCTTAACAACCTTTTTATTAATTACATTTGCACAGTCTTTGTTCAAGTATTTTACAGTTCAGAGCTTTCTTTTGGACCATAATCCAAACATATTTTAAAAGTAAAAATGAAGTCCTTTGTGGATATTTTTGATTTTCATAAGGAGATGTGTGAAATAAAACCTGTGGATTGGTAAAATGGAACAAATATCTTGGGATATGAGTTTTCTCTCTGGATGCCAATCTGATCGTTCTATCACTCTCTGCTTACAATATATTGCATTTTTTATAAAACTAAACTGCTCAAAATGGCACCCATGAGCTTCTGTGATATGGCTCCTGACTACACGTCCATATTTATCTCCAGTCAACCTCCTATTTTAGCTTATCATGCTTCAACAATATTAGTTCTCTTTCTGTTCCTAAAGTATCTCAACTCTATGACATCTTAGGAGTTTTCGTGTCTTTTCCCATCTGCCGGGATGCTTCTCCTTTGATTAGTCTCATGATTGACTCCGCAGTCCTAAGGTCTTGGATTACATATCCCCTCCTTGAGGAGATGTTTTCTGACCACATTATCTAAAGTGGCTCCCCATTAGGGTTGTTTCTGTCACATCACCTCTATTTCTTTCATAAGACTTATCACAATTATGATCATAACCATTGCCTATCTTCTCCAACAAATGTGAATTTCATGAGTACAAGAACCTTTTTCACCTTTTCTCCCTGATATACTACTGTGCAGAAACAGTGCCTGATGGACAGCAAGAACCTAGCAAATACTTGCTAAATGGATAAGCAAATATTTGCCATAAATGTAACATTTAATATCATAATATAAGCAATAAATTAATTTGAAGAGCGAGGTGTAATTCTTATGCTCTTTTGCACTTTTGTTTGTCTAAAATTAATGACTAGTTAGTATTCCACGTTGTGAGCCAGCCAAACTGTGTTATTATTTCAATAGTTGAGACTCTGGGTAGTTAGGAGACTTTCCAAAGCTAATGATAGGGATGAATAAAAAGGGCTCTGTACACTTTGATTTTTATTCAGAGAAGAAACAACTAAATTTGTTTCTAAAATTTTTTCATATAAATAGGTGCCTTGTGATATCAAGTATTTTAAATTCCATATCTTTATCAATTTTAATAACTGATTTGGGCAAATGTTCATAAATTTGGTAGTTTATTAGAAAGTTGTTATTTCTAATGAGATGAAAGAAAATAATGACTTCAAACAATATATTTAAATTTTATTAAAATAAATCCTAGGGGATCAGAAAAAAAAAATAAGAGCAGGATTTTGTTTTATATGAATTTCTTTGAGCTTAACAAGACCAAAGGTTAAACTTTGAAGAGTTTCCACTATCTACGTGATTCTCATGGCATCTATCCCACTTCAAAGGAAATCAGAAAGAATAATTTCATATAAAAGAAGGAAATTTGTGATATTAATACAAAGTGCTATAATATTGACAATATTTCATAGACATGCTGGATGTTTTTTGTTTTTCTTTGAAAATTTTGTGTCATACTGTACCATTTCTATCTGTGTATATTTTAAATTAGAATTAATATTTACCAATTTGGCCTCTTTTGACAACATGGTATGGGGGTATGGAACAGTGTTAGTTTTCTTTGTTTAAGATAAAGAAACTGTATCAGTACCATAGTATATTTCAGCTCCTGTGGTACTGATGCAGTCTTTTCCTTTGTGGTTAAAATATAGAATTTGATGTTTCCCTAAGAAGCACCTTCTTCAGGAAAAGCTTATATTCTGGAAAGTGAAATGAGGAAATATGAAGAGGCAAAGATGAGAATTTTCAATTATTCTCTTTTAAGCTCATATTTGATTTGGGGTTTTGCTAAAGTGCGTAGCCATAAATACTAATTTTCAAATAAAATAATTTCTTTTCTTTCCTTTGAATGTTTCTATTTCAACCTAAAGGAATTGAAGTTTGAAATAGTTTTATTTCAATCTTCAGGAAACAAGATTTATCAAATAGTGAGAAACTACTGCATTCCAACCTAAATGTGGAACTGTGATTATGGACATTATTGTAAGCAATTCAGTCAGACTCCAATTTTCCTTTATCATGTTTTATGCACCTTTGCATGATTCTTGTTTTGAAAATGGTACTTGACTTCTGTTTTCATCTAAAATAGAGGAATAGTGATTGAATTTACATCCCTGCCTAAAACAATAACAACAAACAAGATCAGACAAAATGTATGACACAAGCATTTTCAAGATACTGGACATCAGGCAATGAAGTACAGTGATCCCAAAGAGATGACAGATAAATAAAGTGAGTCCCACATTGGCATCAGCTTACTGCCTTGAGAGAGTTTCTGTACCACACCTTAAGGAAGGACAGCCCAGATGGAACTTGGTAAACTCTATAAGATGAGGGGATGGGAATGAGAATTTAAGGATATCAAGGCTTCCAGAACTCACAGAATAGAGTTCTTGAGAGGAAATAGATGTGCAAGGAACCCCAGAGATTTGCAGAGTAAGCATTCATTAGAGTACTGATCAGGACATGCATACGAGGAAACTACATGAGGCAAGAAAAAGAATCATCTGAGAAGATTAAAGGAAAGTTTTCCCAATACTCACACAGAGTTAGCAATAACACCTGCTGCTACCAGCCAGACGGGAATATCTCCAAATTCATGGGGTATTAGGTAGAGTATTTAGAAGGATTTGCTTCAATGGTAGGGAATAATTAGAACTAGGCTAAATGCCCCGGTGACTCAGATTAATAAATATTAAAATCAAAACCCAAAAGGATTAAGCTATTTCCAGGTAACTTAACTGCGTTCCAGAAAGCTCAAGAATATTTATAAGAATTTTTTAAAATGTCTAGCACTTAAGAAAGTACTATTCACAATATCTGTCGTTGTGATCAAAGATAATCAGACATGCAAAGAAGCATAAAAACACACTCATAATTAGGAGGAAAAAAACAACTGAAACCAACACAGAACTGACACACGTTAGAAGTAGCAGAGAAGAATTTAAAAACATTTATTGTGACTGTATTCCATATGTTCCAAATGTTAAGTAGATATATAGAAGCTATAAGAGAGACCCAAATCAGAATTCTAGATATAAAAACTGCAATGTCTGAGATGGAAAATAAAGTAGATTGGATTAATGGAAATTTATATATGGTAAAAGAAAAGTATATTGAACTTGAAGACATAACAATAAGAACTATCCAAAATGGCACAAACAGAAAAGACAATCTGTGGAGCAGACCATCGGTCAGATCTGGGACAACTTTCAAGTGGCATAATACACATGTATGTGGCATCTCTAAAAGAAATGGAGGGAGAACAGAATAAATATTTGAACAATAGAGTCGAAAAGTTTTCAAAATCTGAGGAAAATGTAAGCCCAGAAATCCCAGATGCTCACTGTATCCCAAACACAAGAACTATAAAGAAAACTATCCCAGTGCATGTCATGATCAAATTGCTGACTGATAAAGAGAGATTCCTAAAAGCAGCCAAAAAAGGGGCACATTATGTAAAGAGGAACAGAATTAAGGATTAGAACAAACTTATTGTCAGAAACAGTGTGAGAAGATATTGGAGCTACATCCTTAAAGTGTTCAAAGGAAAAAAACCTGTCACCTTAGAATTCCATGCCTTGCAAAGAAACCTCTCAAAATTGAAGGCAAAATAATGACTTTTTCAGATATAAAACCAAAAGGAAACAAGAGGAGTTGGAATATAAATACACACAAAGAAATGAATAATACTAGTAATGACAACCTTTCAAGTAAATATGTAAGTTTTTTTCTTAGTATTTAAATCCTTTTAGAAGATAATGGACAAAGTAAAACAATGCTGGATTTACAACATGTATATGTATAAAATGTGTGACAATAATGACAGAAAGCCCAAGAGAAGAGAAATAGAAGATTTACTACTGTAAGTTTCTTGTACTATATGGGAAGTAAGTGTAAAATCCAAAAGAATCCACAAAAGTAACAAAACAAAGGTTTTTAGAATAAACCAACAAAAGAAATAAAATGGAAACATAAAAAAGTAATTAATTTAAAAGAAGGGAGAAAGGGTAATGAAGAACAGATAGTAAAATAGAAAATAAATAACACGATTGTGGATATAAAGCTGAGCATATCTATAATCCTATTATACATAATTGGTCTAAGTGCAGCAATTAAAAATTAGTGATTATAACATTGAATTTTTAAAAAGCAAGACCAAACTATATTCTATTTATAAGAAACACACTTAAGATATGAATAGCTAAAAGTAAACAGATGAAAAATAATATACTATACTAACACTAATCAAAAGAAAGCTGGCTATATTAATATCAGAGAAAGTGGCTTTCAGAGCAAAAGTATAGCATCAGGTCATTTCATAATATATTGACAAACAAAATTTGTTAACAATCAATAAACAATTCATTAAAAAGACATTACAATCCTAAATGTTTATGCACCTAATAGCATAGTTTCAAAATACATGAAGGAAAAACTAGTAGATAAAAATCCACAATTATATTTGGAAATGTAAATATGCCTTTCTAAATAAATAATAGAATCAGAACTGGTAGACAGAAACACAATAAGGACATAGAAGGCTTGAACACTATCAGCCAACTTGACCTAACTGACATTTATAGAACACTCCACGTCAAAACAGCACAATACAAATACATTTCAAGTGTACACGAAACTTAGTGAGATATATCACACTCTAGGTAATAAAAATATCTCCATGAATTTAAAATGATTCAAATCCTGCAAAGTAATTCACTGACTGAAACATAATTAAATTAGAATTCAATCAATTCCCAAATATTTGGAAATCAAATAATCCACAGATCAAAGAAGAAATCAAAAGTGAAATAATTATTTTGAACTGAATGACAATGAAAGTACAAACATATCAAAGGGATGGGATGCCACTAAAGCAGTAATTTGAGAGGAATTTATAGTGCTAAATGCTGATATTACAAAAGACAAAAGGGTCTCAAATTAGTGAGCCCAACATTCACTTTAAGAACCAGGAAGACATACAAATTAAACTCAAAATAAGTAGAAGAAAGGAAATAATAAATATGAGAGCAGAAATCATGACCAAATAGGCATGATCCCAGTAATGCAAGGTTGGCTTAATATTTGTAACTAAGCAATGTAATTCACCATGCAAACAAACTTAAAAAAAGAAAAACCATATACAACATTGGAAATAAAAAAAATAATTAAATAAGGAAGACCTAAATGGAGAGCTATACTTTACCAATTAGAACATTCAAAATTGTAAAGATGTCAGTTCTCCTCAGACTTATCTATACATTAAATTGAATGCCAATCCAAATCTTAGGAGGTTTTAATTACTGAAATTTACAAACTGATTCTAAAACTCAAACTGAAGTCAAAAGACATAGAGTCACTAAAACAATTTTGAAAAAGAACAAAATTGGAGGAACAACATTACCTGCTTTCAAAATCTATGATGACACTACATTAAGCAAAAACGTGTAAGTGGCACAAAGGTAGACAACTAGATCAATGGAACAGAGTAGAGAGTCCAGAAATAGATCCATGTGTATACCGACAACTGATTTTTGACAAAGTTGAGAATGTGGAGGAAATAAAACTCTCACATATTCCTGGTGGGAATGTAAATGGTATGACTGCTATGGAAAATAGTTTGACAGTTTTTTAAAAAGTTAAAAACCAGAGCCAGCCCAGATAGCCTAGTGGTTACAGTTCGGCATGCTCCCCTTTGACAGCCCAGTTTGGTTCCCAGACGCAGAACCACACCACTCGTCTGTCAGTAGCCATGCTGTGGAAGTGGCTCACATAGAAGAACTAGAAGGACTTACAACTAGAATATCCAACTATGTAATAGGGCTGTGGAGAGGAAAAAAAAATAAGAGAGAGGAAGATTGGCAATAGATGTTAGCTCAAGGTGAATTTTTCGCAGCAAAAAAAAAAAAAAACAGTTAAAAAGCATATGATCTAGGCATTTCAATCTTAGGCGTTTACCCAAGAGAAACAAAAGCATACATCCATACAAATAATTGTACAAAATATTCATAACATTTTTATTTGCAATAGTCAACCACTGCAAATAACCCAAACACCTATCAACAGGTAAATGGATAATCAAATTGAAGTATACCCATACAATAAAATGTAATGAATTACTGACACACACAACATGGGAGAATCTCGAAGTAAACTGAGAGAAACTAGTAACAAAAAGAGTACATACTGTATGATCCCACTTACATAAAACTCAAGAAAAATGCAGTGTAACCTCTATGAGGGAAAGGAGATCAGTTTTTTCCTGGGGGTGAGAGTGCTGTGGGGGTAGGTGGGCTGGAGAGGCAGGTTACCAAGGAGCAGAAGGAAACTTCCAGGGGTGACAAATATATTCACTATCTGGATTGTGATAATGGCTTCAGAAGTGTATACATATGTTAGAATTTATCAAATTTTACATTTTATATATATATGTACGTTTCATTGTAACCAATTATGCCTCAGTAATAGTATTAAAATATGAATAAAACACATGAAAAACTTCAGATAACCCAGAAATATCATAAATGAAGTAGAAATTAGAAATGATTCAGATTGAATCAATTCTAGTGAAATTGATGAAAAAAGTTTGTAAACAAAAGAAAAGAAAGAAAAAATAAAATAATATTGTCATTGTGGTCGCAAACAAATCCAGTGAGGAAAAATTTTAAATAGTACTGATGAAGACGAGCAGATTTTGTTTCTGGTTCTTTTATCTGTTAAGTCAATATTCCATGAGTTTAATATTAATCTATTTTATAACACACTCGTGTTTAGTCGATTGATAGGTTGTTAATTTCCTCTAAATGCAGAGGAAGCTTTTCCTTGGAACTGTGTAATTTCCAAGCTATTCTGGCTACCTTTCTAACGGGAAATGGTTTCTCAAATGTATTTGTCTTGATTTTGACTAAGGATTTAAAGAGCTACAGTTGTTTAATTCTTCAATTTTTTTCTACAAACTTCGAATAAAAAATTTATAGCTGAAAAAGATCACAAAAATATTGTAGTACATCACCTCATTGTTGAGGTCCAAATCTGAGGCCAACTGAAATGACCAGCTTAGCATTTGAAGAACAGTTAGTGGCAGAGGTGAACCAAAATTCAAGTCTCATAATATTCTCTCTCAAACTCTGTGAGACGTTACATGGGCTGCTTCAACTTGATATATTACATATGGTAGCACAATGGATTTTCTAAATAGGCTGAACGAGTCTTTGCCTTGGGCCGCGAGATTAGTTGAGAGAAGAGAAAAAGGGTCACAGCAGGTTCAGATGAAAAATTGATAGAAGCCACCATTTAAGTCTGACACTGACTCAGCATGAGATGTATAGATGACAGCAATTGAGACTCTAAAATATTTGCATGTGGAAAACAAAATTGCAGCCTAGCAGAAGGATAAAAGTATATGACAGAGGTAATTATTAATAATTCTGGTGCTCACCAGTCTTCTGTCAGTAAATTGATTTTACTCTGGTCTCCTGAGTGGATAATTTGTTTGTCTTGCTTGCGTCAGTTCTTTTGTTGAATTATTATCATAATTATATATGTGAAACAGTTTTCTTGAACGTGTAAGGACGTTGGTTTCTTCTTGTTAATTTATGGTTTAGTAATAATAGTAACAACAACAAAATAGCAAATACTTATAGGGTGTTAGATATATGCATGCTGCAAATTAGCACTATCTAACACTTTGCATATTTTCACCCCTTTAAATACTTCAGATAATTCTAAATACATTACATATTTTAATTCCTTTAATTGCCGTAAAAGCTTACATGTAGTGCTTTTTTCTCCATTTTACAGAGGAACCAAGGAGGATATACTAAGTTGTAAGGCGTGAGAAACTCTGGAGAGAATACTCTTAACCACTTTTAAAATGTATAAAATTAGCTTTTAAAAAAAATGTTTGGCACTTTAGCAAAAATTGAAAGGAAACGTTGCATTCCAAACTGATAGTTTTTGCTGATATTGTCAGGATTTTTGCTGCTCTAATAGTTTCTGTTTAATGAGCAAATTGCTTTAAGTACACAAACACCACCGTAGCACGAAGGATAAAGATATTTAGCCAATTTCTTTCTCATTTATGATCATTCCACTGCTGCCTATTTGTATGATAGCACTCTGAATTTAACCTGAAAAAATACAACACTTAAGAAATTAACATTATAAACTTTAAAAAATTGCTAATGCTTAAAGAGAAGCAATAAAATCAGTAATTTATTTAAAAAACACAATGGCAGCATTCATTATAATGTTATTATGAAAGTGATGCATAATCAAACTGTATCCTATTGATTTGAGAGCTTTTTTGGTAAAGAGACTTTCAGATTACATTTAGCAATAAACACCTTTCATGCACACATGCATACACAGGGATTTTCATGAATAGTCCATAGCCTCATATAGCACTCCCCTTTTTAGAGGGGGTTATACCTGGTAGGGAACGTCCTCTGAAAGCGTCTGCTCCACGAGGAAAAACACAAAATAAAGATTCCCTTCCAAGTCACTAATAAGACCTCACTATTTCATGTCATATTACTTTTTCTTTTTCCCTTTGTCTTCATAAACTTTATCAGTCCTCCAAAACTCAGTTTAATTACTCATCTCTAAAGTTTTTCTTTAGTTCGGTTTCTTTCTCCTTTCACTTTCCACAGTGCTGAGGCCTATACCCCACATCTAGCACTCAGTTTTATGGCGTGTGTGCTATTAATCATCGATCCAGCTATTAGACTGTGGGTGGTAAATATTACACACCTTGCAGGTGGCGGCTTTGTCTCATGTTTCTTTAACTCCACAGCATTCACCATGGAGCCACAGGGAGCAGACTCTTGGGAGCACTCTGGTCCCTTTGTCCACTCAAAAAAGTGCATATTGAGGTCTGGTCCACGATAGCAACATAGGAGGCTCCTGAACTCACTTCCTCCCATGGACACACGACATGGACAGCTACACACAGAGCAATTTCCTCTGAAAGAAATCCAGAAACTAGCTGAGTGACTTCTACACGTCAGACGAATGAGAAAACATCCACATTGAGACAGGTAGCAAAGACTGAAACACACTCGTGACATATACCTCACCCCTAGCACAGCAACATACAATAGGGAGGGAACTCACAACTCCCAGCCTCTCCCTGAGATGCAAAAGGTTTGGACCCCACATCAAGCACCCCAACTTTTGAGACTTCCACCTGAGGGAAGGGCACCCAAACCACTAGCTCTGAAAGCCAACAGGGCTTGTATCCACGAAGCTTAAAAGATGATAGTATCAGGCTCCCAAGGACTTGCTGTGGATGCCCCCCTCCTCGCTTTTCTCAGCACAGAGGGAGAGGACAAAAACACCCAACCTCCAGTCTTTGTTGGAAGAGCTCTATTTACATATTTTAAAAGCTGCTGCCTGAGAATACCATCTCCATGTTCTCCCTCTGGCCCGCTCGAGGTAACCAGTGTCTCCCTGGAAGGAGCTTGTAAATCTGTCTAGCTAGACTTACCAAGACAAAAAGAGAGAGGACTCAAATATAGTTAGAAATGAAAGAAGAGACATTACAAGACATTTATGATACCACACAAATACAAATGATCATAACAGACTACAATGAATAGTTATACACCAACAAATTGGACGACTTAGAGGAAATGGATTAATTCCTGGAAACATTCAACCTACCAAGACTGAATCCTGAAGAAGTAGAAGATCTAAGCATCATAAAGGCCATGTATGACAAGCCCACAGCTAACATCATGTTTAATGGTGAAAAGCTAAAAGCTTTTCCTCTAAGATCATGAACGAGATGAGGGTGCCCACTCTCACCACTTTATTCAACATAGTACTGGAAGTCCTAGCCAGAGTAATTAGGTAAGATAAAGAAAAAAAAGGCATCCAAACTGGAAAGGAAGAAGTGAAACTGTCTCTATTTGCATACGACATGATATTATATACAGAAAATCCTAAAGTCTCCACCAAAAAACTGTTAGAACTAATAAACAAATTCAGTAAAGTTGCAGGATAAAAAATCAATATACAAACACCAGTTGCATTTCTATACACTAACAACAAACTGTTAGAAAGAGAAATTAAGGAAACAATCCCATTTATAATTGCATCCAAAAGAATTAAATACCTAGGAATAAATTTAGCCAAGGAGGTGAAAGATCTGTACTCTGAAAACTATGAGATGTTGATAGAAATTGAAGAAGACGTGAATAAATGGAAAGATAGCCCATGCTCATGCATTGGGAAGAATTAATATTGTTAAAATGTCCATGCTACCCAAAGCAATCTACAGATTCAGTGCCCTCCTTACCAAAATTCTAATGGCATTTTTCACTAAAATAAAGAAAACAATCCTAAAATTTGTACAGAACCACAAAAGACCCTGAATAACTGAAGTAATGTTGAGAAGAACAAAGCTGGAGGCATCACTCTTCCTAATTGCAAACTATATTACAAAGCTATGGTAATCAAAACAGTATGGTGTTGGCATAAAAACAGACACATAGATCAGTGGAATGGATAGAGAACCCAGAAATAAACCCACATATATATGGTCAATTGATTTACCACGAAGGATCCAAGAAAGGATAGTTTCTTCAATAAATGATGTTCTACAAACTGGACAGCCACACACAAAAGAATGAAACTGAATGCCCATCTTACACCTTACACGAAATCAATTCAAAATGGATTGAATCTTACACTTGAATGTGAGATCTGAAACCATAAAACTCCTAGAAGAAAATATAGGAGGTAAATTCCTTGACATTAGCCTTGGCAATGATTTTTTGGATTTGACGCCAAAAGCAAAGGCAAAAATAGCAAAAAAACCCAGATAAAACAAGTGGGACAACATCAAACTAAAAGCTTCTGCATGGCAAAGGAAACTATCGACAAAATGGAACTCATGCAACTCAATAGAAAAATCAAACAATCCAATTAAAAAATGGGCAGATGAACTGAATAGACAATTTTCTAAAGACACACAAATGGCAAACAGGTATATGAAAAGGTTCTCAGTGTCACTAATCATCAGGGAGATGCAAATGAAAACCACAATGAGATATCACCTCACACCTGTTAGAATGGCTATCATCAAAAAGACAAGAGATGTGTTGGTGAGGATCTGGAGAAAACGGAACACTTGTACACTATTAGTGAGAATGTAAATTGATGCAGCCGCTACAGAAAATGATATGTAGGTTTGGCAGAAAATTAAAAATGGAACTGCCATATGATCCAGCAATCTCACTTCTGGGTATATATCCAAAAGAAATGGAAACAGGATCTTGAAGACGTATCTGCACTCCCATGGTTGTTGCAGCATTTTTCATAATAGCCAAGATATGGAAATAAACTGAGTGTCCATCTGTGGGTGAATGGATAAAGAAGATATGATACACACACACACAGAGATTTACAATTGGAAATTATTCAGCCACGAGAAAAAAGAAAATCCTGCCATTTGCCACAAAATAGATGGCCCTTCATGGCATTATGCTAAGTGAAATAAGGCAGATAGAAAAAGACAAATACTGCGTGGTATCACTTATATGTGGAATATTAAAAAAAAAAGTCAAACTTGTAGAAACAGAGTAGAAGAGTGTTTGCCAGAGCTGGAGGGTAGAGGAAATAGGGAGAAGTTGGTTAAATGTACAAACTTTCAGCTGTAAGATGAATAAGGTCTGAGCATTTAATGTAAAACATGGCGACTGCAGTTGATGAGACTGTACTGGATAATGGAAGTTTGCTAAGAGAGCAGAATTAAATGTTCTCACCTCTCCTCCCCAAAAAAAGAAATATGTGTGGTGATGGATATATTAATTAACTAGATTGGGGGAATCCTTTCACAATGTATATGTATATCAAGTTACCACAACGCACACTTTAAATATCTTATAATTTTATTTGTCAATTACACCTTTACTGAGCTGAATTTTTTTTTTGAAGTGCATATTCATTTGAAGGTGGGCATACTACTAATTCCCATAAGAGAGCAGCAACTGAAGAGTATACCCCTTCGAAGCACTTTGGATAGTGTTCTGTCAAGATCTCTAGAGGTAGACAGTTAAAAATACAGCTAAATATTTACTAAGTTGAATAATTCGACTGATGCCTTCACTGGAGAAGAATGTCTATTTGAGTCCAACTTCATTACCCAATTATCTGTCATCAAAGAATCTCGAGTGGTCTCGAAATGTTAATATCAGTGTTTATCTAATTTATTTCTCCAAAACCCATGTGAAGTCTCCAATAATACCATAAAAGGACTAAGCAATATTTTTTAAAACTAATGATGGTAATTTGTTCTAATGTTCTGTGACTGAATTCTTTAGAATCATTAAAAATGATTGGTAGACACAGGAAAGTATTACTGCTCTGTATAATCGGCTAATGATGGATCTCCTTGAATGCCACCTCTCTGTCTCTTAAGTTGAATTATAACTGTCTTGAAAGATTGTTTTCTAATTATTTTAGAGTTACTGAATTAGTTAGGAATTAAGGCTAGAAAGACATATTTAGTAGTTAACAAATAAAGTCCTTTGGAAATGATGTCCTTAATCATTTATTCATTTTGGTGTAAGATTTCCTAAATCTCATGATTGCACCCTCAAAAATACAAATCTTGACTGTCTTACTTATCTTTCCTTCTACATGTTTAGCAATGCTAGCACCTTGCATGGTCTGATGCTACCTTCTACACCACTTCCTATTGATTTTATTCATCAAAACGTTGACTTCAAATGATTGCTGAGCTCTATCCATGTAGACGGTGAAAATATCTGAAAGTAAAAATAACTCTACTCTTCACATTTCATTTCTTTTATCTTTTCTCTATTATGAGAACTTACCAGTGATTTCTTTCTGTACCCCATTACAAGAATGGCATCATGAAATAAAATATATGCTGGCAGTTCACAGATTACTGCATCTGATATATTCACATTTTTTTAAAGAGTAATGTTTTGCAGTTAAATGAATCCAAAGAGATTAAATCTCCTTAAAAGGAATCAGTCCTCTCAGAGTGGCATTTTTTTTCCTTGCCCATCCGACTTGATCAGACCATAATTGGGTGTGGGCTTTCTGAGATTGCAACACTTTTCATCTCCTCAAGATAGAATTATTTTTTTCAGTCTTAATATCTTAAAATACTGATTTTCTGCCTAATCATTACAATCGAATGCATTCACATTAGTGCATTTCAATGAAAGTATCAACACCAATAGAAAATTATATATTGGAAGTGGATTTGATTCATATACTTGAAAAATAAGTGTGTGTGTGAAAATGAAAAAGTACAATTTTCATGAATATTAACTTAAAGTGTTTCAAGTGAAATGCCAACTAAACTTCTGAGAGAACCTAGCTCTAGGATGAGTGTGAGCACCTGTCCACTTGAGTTCACATGATTTGCCACTGCTCACTTGTCATCTGTCGACCTTGATTATGGTGAGCCAGCAGCAATTGATGGACTTACTCACAGGGACTCCACCGAAGGCCTGATGCTCAGTTGTGTATATGCCATCCTCACGTGGCTATAAACAGCCTACTTTATACCTACACATTCTTCTCTCTTCCCTCAAAAAAGGGAGTCTATCAAACAAGACATAACAGTGCTGATCTTACTGCCTTTCCCAAGATGCTTGTCTGATGCCAAAGTACAAATCTAGCTGGATTGGACTCTTGAGTGTGTAGCCAATATTAATGACTATTCTGATAATTCTATTACCTCACAGAAAGAAGAATCCTTGTTTATTGAAGACTAATTGTTGTGCTCATATCACTTTTTGGGCACTGGATCTAGTCATGGTCACAGGGCTGTTTGCACAGGGTTTGGTGAAATCAGGCCCATCAAGTATGGTGAGGTTGAGGGTAGATGAGATGGCACCCAGATCTAGCAGTAAGCGTTAGTTCATGTACATGATAGACAGCGCTCAGGTCTACCACTTCAAGCCATTTTTGAGATCAGAATCTCTGCTTTCATCATCACTTTCTGACAAGTCGTGCAGTTGGCACCCAAGGAAAGAAAGTGGGCAGGGCATTTTATGACTGATGAATCTATAGGGTAGCTACTTGATCAGTCCTTGCTCTATTATACAACAAATTCTCTGCTCATACCATGAGGAATATTTTTTTTTAATTCTAAACTTATGCCATAGTCTAATGAAACATCTCTTTCAAACTAGCACTTCTTATGCATATTTTTTGCATCTTACCCACAATAAACAATCCTTAAGGGATCTGAATTATCTTCCTTCCCCAAGCGTCCCTTAATTGGGAAAGAAGGTGTATGAGATCAGACCAGGGTGCCCAATATGTTACACATTCTCAAACCATTTTCTTGGCCATACTCAGTTAATTTACCTTTGTAAAAGTTTCCCTTTAATTAGGTGAGTTCAAAATGTATTCTCCAAGAAATAATGACATCCTCACTCTTTCCTGCCTGAAATGCACAACTAAACATTTCAGTCTACATAGTATACTTACAGACACTGTGACACCTACCCTCACACACCGTCACTCTTTTTTATTAATTAGAAAGAATAAAATTATCACATGGAAGAGATTAATACTGACTGTGTACACTTAAAAATGAAGAATTGTAAACAATTGAGGATAAAAGTATTCCATAGTAATAAGTTGAATTATTCGAGGAAAAAACTAAAATATTTTGCATGGGTTTTAGTGCGTGAATCATTTCCTTTATGATAAAAATGATCATGTGTAAAGATGTGAGTCATATCTTTTAACAGTTATGATCAATCTCCTAAATCCAAACTGAAAATTATGTGTCAGAGGCTTCCAAATTAAAAACAAAAGAAATACTCTCCTTCAGTGAGTTAGTAATTTTTAGAAATGTATTCTCTCAGTCTATGCACTTGAATACCACGTGCTGAATTCACCTGCTGTACTAATGTGTACTTTGGTTTCATGCAGAGGTAAAGATAACTCATTATATCCTTTTAATAAGTTGAATACAAATGGCTATGGAGAGAATAATTTTCATCCTGGATAAATTCGGTCATATCCCCAAGGTGTACCTGGCCCTGACTTTGAGCCCTTTGCATAGAGTTCTTGGTATCATATTTGTTTAGTGTAGGTCTAAGACATTCCAAATCAGATTAATCCTCTAAGGGCTCAATTCTCATGGACAGAAACCTATATATTGCCCTCCCTCCATGTGTCCTAGCCTGCTGAGCTGCACTGATTTGATTTCTAGAAATTTGATCATCCACACTAATGATCTTTTATCACTTTATGTATGTGAAGCCCAAGGCACTCGGTTATTATTTGACTTGAACAGCAATCTATCCTTAGAATATAAGTGATTTATAGTTATCTTTTTTCAGGATCATCATTCAGTTATTCTAACCAAAAAGCTTTATACTGTGGAATATAATTAGTACCCTATTTCTGCATGGTCTTTCCATTTCTTGCTTTCTTTGAGGCATGTTACCTAACTTCATTTCTACCGGGACAGATCCTGCTGACAGAGCATTCAAGTCAGGACTATCACTGTCAAAGTGAAGTGGAAATCGGAAACAACCCTTTTTTTATTATAAGTCCCCCCAAATTCACATAGTATAAAGAAACCATGACTACAGAAAAGAAAACCAATAAAACTACCTACAAATATCTCATTACATGATTTAAATAAACAAACTGTAGTTAAAATTGTTCCAACTAAACAAAATAAGTTTTCTTAAAACCAGGTAAGTCAAACCAAACATTTACTTTAACGAAATTGAAATTATGATCTATCTACCTAAGTGGCATCTTCAAGAAAATGAAAATCCCCACTAATATTTGTGAATGGTGCAATATACACTTGGTATTCCAAATAATAGTAATGTGTGCATTCCTGAAAGGACCTTCGTGAACTTAAAATCACTTGTTACTTAATTTTAAGGACATTTTTTCCACAGATCTTTCTCTTATCATCTGCTGAAGAATTCCCAAGGATTCAATTACATTTCATTTATTCAGATATTTTCATAAGATGTATTTGGGAAAACTTTCCTAAAATGTCATTTTATCTTTAGTAAAATCGAGATGTGTTACGCCAACCTTAAGCCTTGTTGTAAGGCTTAAATAAGTCAGTGCACAGCCTCGGCACATAAAAGTTCCATAAATATTAGCTATTTTAGAAAGTTTTTTCTATCATTCCTGCTGATTATCTTTAACATTCACTGATTTAAAAGTTCTCTCCAAATTAAATCATTTTTATTTTTTCTTCTTATTTCACATGATCTTTTTTCAATTCTTCTATCCATGATTCTCACTAGGTACCTTTTGCTTATTTCTAGGATAAAATTCCTGAAATGAGCATTCAAATATGAATTCCATATTCAGACCACCATAGTGACCACCAAGAAGGAATGGCAACATGACATTTAGTGTTTTGGATTTGTTTGTTTTTTATTTTTTAAATACTTTCTGATATATGATCAAGGTTTGTTTCTATTATTTTGTTTCTCTTTTCTTTGTTTGCTTTTCTATTATGAGACAAGGACTTGTATCTTTATTAAGCTACCTATAATGATTTTTAAGTAATTTAAAGAGATTATTGCTAATTCAAAATATATCCATATGCACTAATAATTATTGAAATTAAATCTACTCCACAGTGGTGTTATTGACTTGTCTTCTCGAGGCATTGTATTTGTATGTAGGCCTGATAATTTGTGTTGATTACAATTCTTCCTGTGCTTTAGTGACTAACATTCCATTGTTGTGTAATAGATAGGTAACTTTAAAATTAGCCAACACTTAGTCAATTTATCTTATTTCACTTCTGAAAATAAGCACTTAACTCTGTTTTGCCTTGGATAATGCTTTCGTAGAAATGGAATCATTACTATACCATGAATGACATTTTTTGCACAGTTAAAATATTTTCTCTTAAGTTAGTTCCATTTATGTAATTATAGTTATAGTTGCATAGTGTTAAAACTTATGGATGACAGTATTAATATTGAGTTATATTTATTTATGTAGGATTTCTAAACTTGTTTTGGGAAGCCCTAAGTTTATACTAAGTGCTGACTTCATGGTGTCCAAATTCTAAAACATGAATAAAGTCCTAAAGTTCCATTTTGAATTTTTAGTTGTAATACTTATTTAACAACAGTCAGCAACACTGAAGAGAGAATGGTGACAGTCTCTCTGGGTTTGAATTCCAGCTCTACCACTCACTAGAGAAACCCTGAGTAAGTGGCTTAATTTCTTCTTGAATATCTTGTTGAATTTGGAAGGATGACCGTTAAGTGGAGGTGGGGAGAGATGAAATCCCAATAAAGTGAAACAGCATAATGAAGGCAGAGTAAGAAGTGCTCAGAAGACCCTAGAAGTATTTGACTAAATCAGAGGATGCACATGTTGGGATGAGTTAGGTAATGTTAGGACATAGGTAGGTTGGGTGGGTTCATGTTATGGAAGACCTTGAACATCTAGAAAAAATAACAGTTGAGCAGAAAGGTGTCATGACGAGAGTTCTTTTAAGACTACTATGAGAGGTAATTCATGCACACAGAAACTCATAAACAATGAGCGCCATTAAAGCAAGAAAGTAGCTACTATATTATCCTGATCTGTAGTGAAGAAGCTTCAACTAAATTTGATCATGTGAAAAAACAGAAGGGATTGTAAAAATGTGGGGCAATTTTAATGGAGGAATTGCCTGGATGGAGGCTCCTGAGCCCCTCACCTCCTAGTCACCATCCCTGTTTTCATCTAATTTTTTCCCCCATTGTTTTTCAGTAACAGGAAAGGAATTGACAGCTAAGTGGGAGAAGCATCAGTAAATGGGCAGGGAGTGTTAGGAGTGGAGCAGTCAGGAGATAGGGTAACAGCAATGCTGTCTTGAGTGGCCATCTTTTGCACAGGTGCCAGAGAACACAGCCCTGTACCACTTATTTTTCTACCTGTTAACAATATTTGTGAAAACAAAGCCTGCTGTTGAATCTATGAATTGGTGGTATTTATAATTAAACACATTAAACTGATTTAGAGACTATGATTTTCTATTGTTGGTTCAGTTGTCATAACCTCAGTTTAAAAACTAAAAAGCTTCTCTGTTGCCCTCCAAATGGAAGTAAAAGCTTGAGTGATTTCATCTTGAATATGAGGTCATCTAGGGAGACAATGTGGTAAGCTTGAGGCGAATATATTTTTTTTCTTTTTACCAATTCATACATCAATATTTCTCTTATTGGCTTTGTCAGTTCAGACTTAGTTTAATATGGAAATATACTTTTCAAGGCAGTGCAGACCTCTGGCTTCTCATCCAATGATAGCAGTAAGTGAAATGCACTTGGAAATATCTTTCCATTTGCCTGCCCTAGCTTGTTTTGTTCATGGAGCATTAGCAACAAAGAGGCAGTGGTACTAATTTTGTTGTCTTCTGTATAACCAGCTTCTTTATTGTACTAGCGCTGGTCACCTTGGTGACCATGTTCCCTTCTGACTCTTTTTTTTTTAAGATTTTTTTTTCCAGCTTATGAATCCCCAGTGCCTTAATGAGTGCCTGTGGGTAGCCTATTGTGCAAAGTTGTAGTAAAGCAAAACAAGCCACGAGAAATGCAACACAGCAGTAATCCTATTAACAATGGCAAACTGTGTCAGAGATAAAATAAAAAGCAGTTTGAGTGAGATGGGAGGACATCCTGGCTCACCCATGAGTTGCTGAACAAGAGACTCTCTTAACCTCATCAGCAGGTAGCTGACTACGGATCCTCATTTTCACTTAGGGATGGAGGCCCTTGCTATCAAGCTACCGTTCATTGGCAAGCAGTGACTCTTTCCTGCTTTGTTGCTAGCACCTTATTTGGGGCTCTTGTAACAAGGACCAGCAATGAAAGTGGAGGTAGTAACTATGAAGAAATCTCCTCTCACTCATCCTAACTTTGTAGTTAGGAGATTTGAATAAAGGGTTTTCTTTAAGAAAATATTTCCTAGGTTAATTTCTGTAACTCTCAACCAGATTTCTAGATTCTCAACCTTAAATAAATAAATAAACATGGTTTTCTTTAATTTTCAACTTGGATATTTTGTCTCAAGGTTCTGTTAGTGTTACGTGATATAAATTCTCATATGTTGACCCTCATCCAATAACTTCCAAAGCAGCTGATATAATGCCCACTTCTTGGCCATTCTCCTTGTCCCTACCTTCATGCTGACCTCTGCTGTATCCAGCACTTCACCAAATGGTCAGTAGGCCTAATTTTGTCAGACCTTGTGCAGACAGCACTGCAATCCAAATTAGTTAATAAAAAAGCTCTCATAATTGGATTCATGACAAAACTTTATGCAATAAGAATGGATAAACAATGCAACACAAAAGGTAGAAAGTATGCAAAGTACATCCCCGTGTTAGGAACACCCCAGGTTGTAGTGCCTGCTCCTGATTCCTGGATGAAAATTGTGGGCATGTTTGCACTCTAGAAAATTAGAGCCACAACTCTATTAGAGATAATCATGTGTAACCTCCTAACTTAGCAGCTGAGAAAACCACATCCCAGAGTGTTCCATTTTCTGACCAAGGTCACACTGAGACTTTGTGTCAACATAAGGACAGGAATCCAACTCTTCTGACTTCCAGCCCAATATTGTTTCCACTTCATTATACTGCCACAGAGTACAGGTCATTAGCATTAACATAAAAAGTAATTTGAGTACATGCTCCACTGAAAACAGACTGTTATAATATCAAAGAGGATCCAGGTCCAGGAATGTAACCATTATAGTGTGAACTGAATGATGGGTCTCCCAAATGAAGCGAGTACATCTCTTGACTCATTCTCCCTTTTGAGAGATGCCTGTCAGTCACTGAAGACTTAAGATACCCAAAGCCGTATTACTAAGTTTCTAGAACAGTTTAGATGCTTTAGACTGCACGTATCCCAGTGATTACTTCTAAAATTGATGTAAGCAACAAGGGGTTTATTAAATTCACAAAACAAGTAGACGAGAGGTTGGGAAGTTCCAGAGTTAGTTAAATCATCAGTTTCACAATGTTAAGATTCTCGTTCTTTGTGGTTCTATTGGCTTTGCTTTTCTGGTATCACTATGTTTCCCAGCATTATGTGCAGCCATAGGCAGGAAAAAAAGTGACTAATCTCTGCCCGTGTCCTTTCTTTTGTGAGCAGAGGACAACTTTCCCAGTCGCTCTCCCCAGTAGATTGCCTCTTTCAGCTCTTTAGTCAGAATTACATCACACGTCCCTGTCTAAGCCAATCACTGTCAAGAAAATGGAATTAGCACAATTGGCTTAGAGTAACCAACCTTCATTTCCCTGAAGCACAGAGCCTCCAAGTATCTAGACACAATCAGAGTTCTGTCAAAGAAAAGGAGTTAGGAAGTATTTGAAGGAGGATGGTGATTGATTCACATAATTTGGGTATGTTTCTTAATTACTAGGCATGTGTTTCTGTTGGAAGATATTTAGGATGTAAAATGTCATCAGAACTGAGGGTTCATCAGCATCTGACAGGTTACTACTACTTGACACGAATCTGAAACATCTATTGCATGCAGAATAACACAGCACCTGAGAATACGTACTTTTGTGACAATTATGACTGCTATGCCATAATTGGAGGAATCATTATTCCACTCACAGAAGTGGGAAACTCAGCAAACATTGGAGAACAAGACTTTTAACTTAAGCGTTAATGGAAGATTTGATTTACTTCCCTGCCCCCACTTGCGAATAATCTCATTGACTCTCCAGGAAATTGCACTTGAGGAGGTGTGTGGATTCTTTAAGAATCAGGCTCCATATTGACTCATAATTTAGACCAGACCTAATGTAGCAGGATTGTGTTTTAAAGTCTGCAAGTGGGGAGTGGGGAACCGGCAAAGGGAAGAACAGGCATCTTGTCTTCAAATGACACTGCATAGACTTGCTTGGCTTTAGCAAAGAGTTCCCGACATAGGCATTTCCAGAATCTAACATGAAGGGGAGGCAAGCCTGGGGTGAGGAGCTAGATAAATTATGAGCAACTAAAAAGGCACCACCCTTTTTCAGCTTTCTTTATATTAAAACCTTGCTTTTTACATTGCTTCTTCTAAGGTACTCTCATTCTGTGGCTGGAAACCTGTAAGTGGACGTATTACCTTAATACGCTTTTGAAACAAGGCCAGTTTTGAGAGTTCACCCAGGATGAGCAATCCCTTCCCCCCTCTTCTGAGTTATGCTTCAAAGTAGAGAAAGAATCTTAAAGGTGTGGTTGAGTTTAGATTCAAAACAGTTCATTAATTTTAGGCTAAACTATTTAGATTCTATATTAATGAACTAAGAAAATGAGAAGAAGCGTTGAAACACAGTAGTGAAAGAGTGAAATCAGGGTTTCCGAGAGATTAATGAGGGTTGGACTGTGAGGATAGGAGAGTGGAACCGGTAAAGACACTAGAGGAAGGGAATTGGTTAGCTGAAATTGTGCATAAGTCAAATGGAAGCGATAAAATCCCAAACCAAGCAAACGACTCAGGCAGAAGAAGCCATTACAAAACAGTAATAATAGGACGTAACAGAGGACTATATATGGAAACTAGGAGGAAGTAGAAGGAGTGGTAGAAATGAACTCTAGTGGCCAAGTCTGGGTGACAGAGACAATGACAGAAGTGGAGTTTTGTTTTTTTTTTTTTCAGGAGAATCTATGGTTTTGTTTTTTCTAACCTCAGTACTCCCTTGAAGGAAGAGACAACATTCTCTTCTCATTTTGTAACCCTAGAATATCTAACACGATGCTGGAAAGGTAGTAGATGCTCATTAACATTACTAAATAGATAGAAGATTTATTCATCAATTAATTGCTGTTAAGATATCTCTGAAACTATAATGTGACAATGGTAAAATTAACCGTGAAACAATTTTGTAAACTATTTTTTCAGGATATACTTTTTAAAAAGATATTTTCACCTATATCATAGAGTATTTCTTTATCGCCACCCTCCTTAAAATGTTTGTCTCGTGCTGTGAAATTACACCCAGGATGCAAGCCCAGGTGGAGTTGGGCTGCATAGGCCAGTCTGGCAATATTTAACATTGCATTCAAGACCCCATGTGATCCACCCCCTGCCAAATCCTCCGGCCCCACCTCTTACAGCTTCACCCTACCCCCAGCCCCAAATCCCTCTGTCCAGTCATAGTAACTCTTCTGATTTTTCCTTGCCATACTCTTTTCTTCTGGTCCTTTGCCTGAAAATTTTTACTCCATTTCTTCCTTTACCTGGCCCAGTCCTGCTCATCCTTAAGACTTCAGCTTAGTCACTTCCTTCCAGACCTCCCTGTGCTCTCACATCTGGGCTAGGGGCCCGGATCTGCTCCCATGACACACTAGGCTTTCTTCACATAGCACACATCTCACTATTTAACTGCCTCTCTGTCTACATTCCTTCCTTGATAACCATACTCTCACAAGCCCATAGCACATAGCCTGGTACTTAGCAGTTGCTCAATAAACATTGTTAAATTAATTCATGCATTAATTAATGAAGAAAAATAACTTGAAGTGTCTTGGTTGGCAAACGAGTGTTTGTTAAAAACTTCATAGTCCACTTATAGAATCACACAGCCCTGTTGCTATGTTAATATTGCCTACAGATTGGAATACAATGAAAGTACTACAGTAAACAGTATTTCGCCTGGTTTGTATTTCGGTATTTCCTTACCAGAAAAAAAGACAGAACAAGATAATGGCTACGAGAGAAAGAATAATTAGAACATCTTAATCAAAAATACATTTGTGTGATAAGAGTATGATTAAAAGAATTTCACACGTGGGGTTTAATAAAGCAATGACAAAGGAAGGATAAGTGTCTTCATGGATCCAAGGAGAAGAAGAAATATGTACAAGTCGTGACTAGACATACTCATTCTTGCTAGTATGCTCCTTCTTCTCTTCAAAAGGTCTTGTTCCTTTCTCTCCTTTCCCTAGTGCGTCCAAGCCATACAGAGTGGTCAGCACCACATAAAAATGAATTTGAAATCTCCCACCTTACACAAGTGTTGTAATCAAGTCAGCCAAATGCTACTTAAAAACCTAAAATGTAGGAAATATGGTCCCTGCTCAGGGAATCCAGTCAGGGAGATAGTACTAATAGCTGTAGGAATAATCATGAGTACTGAAGATCAGCCCACTTAGTCCTGGTGTATGGTACACATGATATACATGTACACCATGCAGGAGAACTCGCCATCAATGAGGGCTAAAATAGGCAAGGTCATCTGGGCACTAGGACCATTTATTCCACTAAAAACTTTGCATGGATAGGATGGAACTATGATTGAATATTTAATTATTTTGGCCACAAAAGATAGTAATAGGCTTTTGAGTGGAGGACAAAGCAAGCACTCTTTGTTGATGTTAGTGTTCATATTTGCAAATCACTCTTCTTGGCACAGTTCTACTTAGGGATCCCAAGTATGGCTGCTCAAACCTACACCGTCCAAGGCAGTGGCCCTGGTTCTGCCCTTTTCAGGAGATTAAATTGATCTGTTGCCCAAATTATTCTAATTTACTTAAAATCACTATATAGTAAAAAATATAAATGTCATGTTATAACATTTATTTTAATTATTTTAGACCACTTTTTTTAAAGTATAGAAATACTAACATAGATTCCAATGATGTCTGAGACATAATTTCCTTTGTTTATTAGAATACAGTTGTTTGCTTATTAAACTGGAATGTTAACAGAAATTAAACGAATGCTGAAAATGAGCTGTCTTTATATTTGAGTAAATAATATTTTTTGATAAGAAAAATTAAAATAGTTTTCAAATTGATTAATAGGTAAGGGGCCCAAATAACTCTATTTATCCTTAAGGTTAAACTTGTGTTTGCTTGAGAAAGACTTCCATGACCCCAACATGGATTAACTGCTTTTTTCTGTGCTTCTCCAACACTTCGCGCATATATTATCATTATTTCAACCTCTCTGATGTATTGCCAGCTTTTATGTTTGAAAAGTAACACCTGTTGTTTTGAAACAAATGAACGCATACAGAGTTGTGTAAAGAAAGTGCTGCCAACCCCCTGCTCCTCTCTTCCCAACCCAGCCGTCCCGAGTAATCAGAGAACTAGTTTTGTGAATTTTCTCCACACTTTCTTCTGTCTTGTATATATTTCTATCAATGCTATTACCACACTGATTTATAATTATTTGTTTTTGGTCTATCTCTTGTACTCTTCCAATGATTCTCAACCCTGGCTGCACATTAGAATCACCTAGGGCATTTTTCAAGAAATTCAAATATACTGACATTCCCTCCCCAAATTCTGATTTCATTGGTCTGATTCACTGAGGTGAAAACCAGGTGTCACATTTTAAAAACCATCCCAACTGTTAATGACAT
This sequence comes from Equus asinus, assembly GCF_041296235.1. NCBI lineage: Eukaryota > Metazoa > Chordata > Mammalia > Perissodactyla > Equidae > Equus > Equus asinus. The sequence continues at coordinate 23,619,125 of NC_091808.1, read as the reverse complement.
CTGATTTATCTGCATATCCCCCATCCTTCCTTCTTCCTCATCTTGAAGTCACAAGAAAATGATACCCATGGTTGTTGAATAAATTGATTAGTTTGTTTTTAAAGAGACAAAATTGCCTTGGTTAACTGGAATGGAGAAAACCTAAATCTCATATTTCTAATTTGCATGCAGAAAATGCCTCACCTTATGGGAAAAAATACATCACAGAAAAAATTGATAGCAAAGTATGTTTCTAAAAACTAAATTACCATTTTCTATAGTTTTATAGAAAGTTGGGATGTATTCCAGATAGAGGAAGATATGGCTCTAAAAAGTTTGTTATAAATTTTAGTGCGTATTTCAATATAATTGAAATATGGTCAAAATATTAACCCTCCCACTTAATCTACCACCAGAAACATACTAGACATTATTTGTAAAAATTAAAATTACACAGTGAGAGTTACTGCTCCAGGGAAAAGGGTGAGTTAGTAATAAGCCATGCCCTACCACAACCTTAGTGTGCTCGCAATCACAGCAGGAATCCACAGCCTGGAGCCAAGCAGCTTCATGGTGGCATAGACTGACCCGTGTGGGACCAAGCCCATGGCTCTAGTTTTTGTTCAGACTTAAGCACAGAAGGTCCCTACAAATCCAGTTACTGACTGATGTAAGAATTCATTTTTCAAATAACTAACAGCTATGAAATCTTTCTTGGGAACTTAGTCCATTATTTTTAGCTCTTTTATCTAAAGGAATTTATCGTGTTCTTTGTTGCATATTCTCGACCGCTGTTTCTTGATTATTTGTTGAAGGGTATCTGTCCTGTTGAGGGCAGCTGTTGATATTGTTTATTTCGTATCTGTCCTATGGTTTTAATCCTAATATAAAAAGCCAGCTCTTTCTCCCGTGCTCTCCTCCTCTCCCCACCCCACTGAGCTGCAGATTGCTTTTAAAGGGTGATCTGGCAATCCCTGTGTGCACTGGTATTAAGAAACACACTTTCCTCATTTATTTGTGTGATGCTTTTTAAAGAATATTATTGAAATAGATTACAGTTGTATTTAAGAATTTATATCTATATAAAAGGATAAAGGGATATCCAGATCAAGCACTAGGTCATATTTGTCTCAAGCAGAGAATTGGGGCATATTTTAATAACTTGAATAAATAGAGAAATAAGTAGTTCATACTGCTGTTTTTTGGGCTCCCCTCTGGCCACCCCTAAATGTATTAAATCAAGGATTTTTCTCCCCGTGGGAAGTTAAATAGCAGGTGTACTACTTAATGAACCACAGCAACTTGGGCTTATTGGTGTGGCAAATAGATTGTGATATTCATTTCCAATTAAAGTTCTTTTGCAAAGATCAATGAAGCACATTTTCACAAATTGAATCACACTAAACCAATAAATAAAATTCTCCCATCCCCGTTGATGGCAAATTATTATTTCCTTAACATTTAAAATCCCATCGCATTATTAATTGTAAGATGCAAGTGCCAGGAAAGATCAAATATTTATTTACCCATGTGTTTGTGTTTTACTTCCAATTTTATAAGAAAGTTAGGGAACATTATTTGTAAGGAAGCTTGTAGGAATCATTTTCCAAACTTGAATTTTTTTGGTCTTTGATCCATAAGCATTTTTTATTTACTAAATAACATGCTTGTCCTAATGATTAAAAGGTTTGATCTTTGGTAATTTGGAAAAGAATCTGTTATAGAGTAACCTTTAATTAATGAATGCACAGTACACATTTACATTAGAAACAATGGGGTTTGTGGAAAAAAGAAAAATAGCTTAGAACTTTGTCTTCGGAATCACTGAGTTGCTTCAGGAAAATTAAAATGCTAATTTAGCAATCTTAAATGTCACTAGTTTATTCAAAGAATGCACAAATGTTATGATATTCATTTTCAAGTGCCTTCTCACCTTTCACCTCCCTTTAATATCTTTTCCAAAGCATGCTTTTGAAGAAATGTTATATATTAGTTTTCTTTCTAGTTTTTAATGTTTTGACATTGATGCAGGATAACTGAAATGGCCAGCCCTGGTGGTCTAGTGGTTAAGATTCCCCCCTCTCACCTCCTCAGTCTGGGTTCATTTCCTGGTCAGGGAACCACAGCGCCCATCTATCTCTTATCATACTGTGGTGGCTGCCTGTTGCTGTGATGCTGAAAGCTATGCCACTGGGATTTCACATACCAGCAGGGTCCCCCATGGTGGACAGGTTTCAGCAGAGCTTCCAGACTAAGACAGACTAGGAAGAAGGACCTGGTCACTACTGAAAAAATTGGCCATAAAAATCCTATGAATAGCAGTGGAGCACAGTCTGATAGAGCACCGGAAGGTGAGAGGATGGTGCAGAAAGACCAGGCAGGGTCCCACTCTGCTGTCCACAGGGGCACTAGGAGTCAGAATCGATTCAACAGCGCTAACAACAAAACTGAAATGGAGCCACCTGTGAAGCAAAGGGTACGGTTCGAACATGGACTACTATGTTCAAACAACAAAAAGGGATATTTGGTGGAAGTGTACATGCAAGATTCCCTTTCTGAGAAAATCCTAGAATTTAAGAATACTTTCCACACCGTGATCCATCTACTTGAAAAGACGGTTTCCAGTAGCTCATGAGATGACCTGTATTATGAACATTTCTAGCACGAAGAAGGGCTTATCAAATAATAGTCCCAAGCCAAATGGCTTTACAGTACTTTGCCAAGCTTTGTCTTTCTGGTCACTCCAAAGAGGTCCAGCCTAAGGAAAAAAAAAAAAGAAAATGTTACGAAAAAATGTAAAGAAAAATTCCTCTTGGTGTTCCAGCTCATATCCTCTTCTACTAATTCTCCCCATCTCTTCGGTGGCTCATCTTCTAGCCACATCCCTTCTTGATTTTATGGGACAATAATTTAAAATGGAAAAAGACTGTGGGTGTTTGTCAAATTCATTTTGTAAATAAAAAGGATTAAACACACCCATACATGCATGCATGCCACACATGACCATCTCATGTCGTTACTATTTTAGAAAATAAATGAAGAAATAGTAGGACACTAAATATCAGAATAAAAGACAATTCTTTAGGTTGAGTAAGTTTGGCGTCACAAAACTCACTAAATAAACTTATTTTTCTCATTTTGTCACACCCCGTGACCCTTCTCATAGATGAAGATAAGCCTGCAGTCAACCTTTTGAGAACTACTATACCAAAGCCTTGTTTCAACATGTTATACTAGTTGGAAAGGATATAATTAACTTTTCAAAATGTAACGTGCCTGCTGATTCCCAGGAACCTTGTTAAAATGTACTGGCTGGTTTGGTAGGTGTGGGTGGGGCCTGAGACCACGCATTTCTTTTCTTTTTTCCTGCTTTATTTCCCAAACCCCCCCCCCCCCACCCCCCCGGTACATAGTTGTATATCTTAATTGCAGGTCCTTCCAGTTGTGGGATGTGGGACGCCGCCTTAACGTGGCCTGACGAGTGGTGCCATGTTCGCGCCCAGGATCCGAACCCTGGGCCACGGCAGCGGAGCTCGCGAACTTACCACTCAGCCACGGAGCCGGCCCCAAGACCACGCATTTCTAATAAGCTACCAGGTGATAGTGATCCTGCTGATTTGTGGAACAAACTTTGAGCATCAAGGAACAAAACTATTTTCTCCCAAGTTAATAGCCAACCTGTAAGGCATTATCCTTTCCAGAACTTTTAAGGTAGAGGAGGGGAGTGTATTATAATGAAAATCCTTAAAGGTGCAAAGAAATTCATCTGTAATGAGGATGTATTGGGGCATCATTTAAGGGGGCTGTTGACTTAATCAAACAAGTTATTTTGTGCTTGGGTCAAAGCATGCCACATTAAGTATCAGTACTCTTATTCTGCTTGGAAAACATCCTCATAGTCTGTGGTCATTTGTTTTGGCAGCCACAGATAACTAATGCAGTCAGCAAAAAAGCAAATATTCATAGAATGATTGAATAGCCCAAGGAAGACTGATATTGGGAAGAGGGAAGTAACTTGCCTAGGTTGGCTCAGCCCAGGATGATAGAGATAGATGATATAGGTAGTATATCACTTCTATATCTAGTGTTGCTATTCTGGGACTTACAGCATTTGACGGGTGTCAGGCTGTTACAAGCTGTCCATAGAAGACCAAATGTTAGGTGAAAATAGTGAATATTGTGTGGCAATAAGATTATGAATATCTTTCTCTGGCGTAAGATTAAGCATGTTTGAAACACCTTTGTGACGTCTAGCTTTTAAAAGTTTAAGAATTATAAAATGTTCATATTATCAAACTAGACCGTGCTTGTGAGACATCAGTGCTTCTGATCAATTCAATTAAATAGCTAGTTATCCAATTACATGATAAAAACAGGAAGCAGTTAGGGGCTGGCCCCGTGGCCGAGCGGTTAAGTTCGCGTGCTCCGCTGCAGGCGGCCCAGTGTTTCGTTGGTTCGAATCCTGGGCGCGGACATGACGCTGCTCATCAAACCACGCTGAGGCAGCGTCCCACATGCCACAACTAGAAGGACCCACAACGAAGAATATACAACTATGTACCGGGGGGCTTTGGGGAGAAAAAGGAAAAAATAAAATCTTTAAAAAAAAAAAAAAGGAAGCAGTTAAAAATAAAAGTTAAAGGCAATGTCTGTTGGAAGATAGAAAGGGTTCGAATTGTGGGTGTACCATCTAGGGCCAGTGAAACCTTGCCCAAATTACTTAACCACTCTGTGCCTCAGTTTCCCAGGGATAAAAATTGTATTTTCTTTATGAAATGTGAGGATTAAGTGACAGAGTATTTTAAGGTCTGGAGCACAGACCTTGACACATTGTGGTCATTGCTCTCTGGTGCCCTGCACACAGTAGGAGTTCAATCAGTATCTGTTGAATGTATTCACTCAAGCCTGCAGCTGGACTAAAATAATAAGATATTTTAAGTGTCTTAATTGTTCAAGTAGTCCCCTAGTCATCATATACTTTTAAAAGTGCAATTAAAACTATGAACTTAGCTATATGAAGTTGTATAAAGCACAGATTCTAGAAATTCTTTTTCTCTTTATTCTTTACATCCCCTTGCGGATCATGAGACTTTCAAAGGTCTGCTATTAGAGGAGCTGGCATTTCCTTGAGAGTAAAAAGGTAAAATACGGTGCAAACTCTTTTTCCCGAAATGTTTATTTCTCTGAACTTGATTTCTCCTTCCTATTTGAAAAGTCTGGAATTTCTTGGCCTGCAGGGGACTTTGCAAAGGCCCTCTGGTTAATCAGTCACTTGTCTGATTGATACTAGAGCATCAGCAGGGTGGATTATGGAGCTAGTGGTCTGACAGTCAATTAATTTGGTGTCATCTGTTTGTGTGTTTCTGGAGACTATGGTAAAGAGCAGGCTTACAAATAAAAAATAAAGAGAAACCTATTTGTCTAGGTTAAATTTGGTTCATTCTGAACTCATGTTGTATAGTAGTCCATGAACATGAGATAATTGATAATATATAGGAATCCTTAAGAAAATTTTGGTTGAAGGACAGCATGTTGGATCCCCATATACTTTGGACACCCAAGCTCCCATAATTCTCTTACGTGAACTTACTGAAAGATGAGAACTGCACATTTGGGCAGTTCAACACAATATGTGTTTAAATCTGATATCTCAAATTATACTTTTAAATCTATTTCGTAATATTTGAAAGTTCAAAATTCTCGTGAGAAGTGTCTATATTCATCAGAGAAGTTTTAGTTTCTCTTTAGAAGGTGTTATTATCATTGCTCAAATCCCCTCTTGGTTGGTATTTTCTATTATAACTTCTTACTTTATGAAAGCTTCAATTCATGCAATAACAATAGTAAAAGTTAACGCTAATTGACTGCTTATTAGGTTCTAAGCACTGGTGAAAGAACTTTTATATCTTTTCCTACGTACTGTGTGTGTGTGTGTTTTAGGCTTGAAGTGACTATTCAGAAAACTAGCCTAAATTCTTCATTATGTAGATAAGAAAACCAAGGCACAGAGAAGCTAAATGACTTGCCCAGCCAAGGACACCAAGATGCTTGGAAATGTATCATTGTAGCATCAATCTCTATGACAGAAAGAACAATAGCAAGTCTGTGATGCAGAAACAAGGTTCTCATTCCATTCTGTGAGAGCCAGAGCTGCTCCAGGAACAAAGCTGCCTTTGAAGCGGAGGATTGCTCTATCCCAGATCAACTCTGTGGGGTGCTGAGTGTGACATGATGGAGCCAACGCAGCAGAAAATAAAGTTCAAAAAAACGCTAAAATTATTTACAGCTTTTTGGTGCCAATCCTTAAAAGAATCATTATTTTTTATGCATATTTTTAACTTGTCTTCGTTAGCTTCTCTTTGATATTTTTGGCAAATCAGTTTAACTTTCAATATTCTTCATTTATTCTTCTTGATTAGGTCAAACAACCGAATAGATAAGATAGAATCAAATAGCACTATTTTCTGTGCTGAGAAAGCAGCAACCCAAAAGGATAAAAAAAAGAAAAGGCAAATTGAAGTTAGTGGATGTTTGTATACATTACTTCATAGAATTTCGAAAATCCATTCAGATTTGGATGGCAGTGTAGGGGGATAAAAAAGTTTCTAGAATAGACAGTTGACTATTTGGCCTGCTATGCATGGAAGGTTAAAAAAAAAACGGAAAAAAGATTGAAAAGGAAGTTTCAGATTGTGGCCTTTTTGTCCTGTTGTGTCCTGCTGAAGCCCTCCCTTCAAGTACGATTTTTTCCGAGTATTTTCCCTAGGGTATATAAATCAATGCCACACCGCCCTGTAATGGTGTCCTCACCTGGTGAAGAATCACAAGACTTTAAAAGACTACTTTTAGCAAAGGTCCAAACCTTGCCGCTGCATCATCAATGAGATGTCTACTTGAAACTCCAGGTATGTTGGGGCCATTAGAGAGAAAAGGAAAGGAAGGTAGATGAAAGAGGCCAGAAAGTGGACAATTTCAAATGAAAAGTTTATGGAACAAGCACAACTAGATCTTTTAGCTCCATAGGAGTAGAACTGAAGATAAATTAGGAAAATGAAAATGTTGTGAGGAAACGAAAGGACACTGCCCTATGTCAGGTTCTCCAAAAAATACTCTGAGATGGAAGCTAATTGGAAAGTCCTCTTTGGAACACCTGTAAGAAAATGAGAGAAACAGAACTGGGCAGAGGGAAAAGTTGCAATGCATTGGCAAAGAGGCTTCAGTTGATCCTACAGAAAGCTCTTCAACTGGGATGGCCCTTCAGAGCTGTCCCAAATCAAAGCAAGAGGGTGGTGCCTTTGACCTCTGCATCCACCAGTTATTCTGTGCTGCCTGCCGTTAGGAAGGGAGCAAACTCTTGAGCACGGTAGCTTCTTTTAGCCAAGGGCTACACCTGGAGCTGGACCCAGCTGTGGGCCTTAAGAACCCAATTCTCAACAGCTAGGGGAATGAAATGTTTTAGCCACAAATGGAGGATGTAGGTGGGGTATCATGGCATCCGCTAAAGCTCAACCCTATGCTTCTTATATCTACTTGTTTCATTTAGTAGATTCACCCCATCTGAGAACAGTACTTCAAAGATTCCAGTTGGTCTCTTTCCTGGAGAAACTTACAAGTGGAAGGTTTTTTAAGACAGAAGACAGCCTGAACCAAAGTAATTGTTCCTGAGGGTGAAACTCATACTCATTGATTCTCTTCTTTATTACCATTCTATATTTCTATCACTCTTGGTTAATGTCTCTGTAGGTCTTGCAGGATGACCAAGACCTTTATTCCTGACACGTCTGAGCACCTGTTCATCTTGTCCTTTTCAGGCTGCGATGGCTTTGTTCACCCATTTACTGTCAAAATTGCACAAGGGAAAAATCACGGAATGCCAAAGTAGACCACTTGGGTCCCAAACATGTTCTTTGCTAATCCCCTAGTATAACAGAGCCCAGCCCTACCTCTTCATGATCATCAGGGCCAATTACTTCAGCCATGGTGGTGGCTCCTCTAATTAGCTCCTAGCATCTTGGAACAAGGAGCATGAAGTGACTAGCTAGCAGTCATAGCTTAAAGTTTAATGGGACTCTGTGTCCTCTAGTTGAGGGGTTTTCCCCTGGGAACTACATCTACATTGCTTAAAGTTGCTGCGACAGAAAGCAAAAATTCCACGATGGGTCCCTGGGAATAATGTTCCCCCACACTCATGCGAAGTATCCTATCTAAGCTGGCCTCTCAGCTGCAGTTTCAAAAGGCTGTTCCATAACTCTCAGGCAGACAACTTTAGCATGGTGGAGTATATGATAGGACCTATGGATCCTATTATCCTTTGCCCATTTTCATACCTGGTTTTTGGTGAAGTGTAATCAGGTATCTTCCTGACTTTCTGCCCATTGGGAGGATTTCCCCTCACCATCGACTTTCAGGACCATCCCTGTGTGGGGCCAAATCAGAAGTCTATTTTCATTTTGCACCACACACTGATCTAACTGATCAGTGACCCAAGCTTGCCCTTTTACCATTTCTGTCATCTACTCATAAGGAACCCCCATGTGGTCATAGAGGTAAGCTGAAGGAGAGGTGCTGGCACAGAGTAGATAATATCATGGTGGTCTGGGCCACTCATGTAACTTACGTGTGTTTACTTGTGTCTTCTACTCCCACTGGTGACCATCCCAGGTGTGTCACTTCTGTCTTATTACAGATTGCTGCTGGGCACATCCAACCTTATGACAGTAACCAGCTTCTGATGGGCAGTTTGGGCTACATGGTGATTTGATGTCCCCTCGACAGCGGCCTGTTTCTACCAAGGCCACAAGCATGTCAGCAGTTGTTTTTTGAGTTGTATGTAGTTCTCAGAAATAGATAGCATGTTATTGCTCCAGAAACCTAGCTGTCTGTATGTTGATTCTCCTATATATCCTTGCCCCAAGTCCAAAAAAACATCTTTTCCGACCACAGATACCTGTTATTATAGGGTCTGCCAGGTTGTATGGAGGGACCTGCTACAGAGCTCTTTCCTGCTCTGAAATCCACTACAAGCTGTCAGCTTTCATGTCACTCAGCAAGTGGGTTGAAGTAGTATTCACAAGCATGGGATATGCTGCCTCTAGAGCCCGAAGAGCCTTACCAGGCATTATGTTTCCTACTTTGTGCTGGAAATTATGAGATGCAATAATTCATCCTTTATTTTGAGAGGGGACGCCTGACATGCCCCAGAACAATGTACCCCTGAAAATTTCACTGATGTGGCAGATTTCTATGTATTCACAGGATTTATCTCCTATTCTCTGAAGTGTTTGTTTTCCCAAGGCCTCTAACGTTCTTGCCACGTGTTGCTCTATTTGGCTAACTGAGTCATAAGCGGACCAATGTGTCCAAGTATTCCAGACCCCTCAGACTATCTTATGACAGAGGGCAGAGGAGTTAACATAACCTTGGGACAAGATCATAATTGTGTACTGTTGTCCATCCAACATGAATGCATACTGCTTCTGATCCTCCTTCCTAATGGGGGTGGAAGAGAACAAAGAGGTTGCATACCAGGTACATGAAGCTGTGTTCATTTGCTCTGTCAGAGAAACTACATCTGATGCTGCAGATGTATTGGAACAAATACTTGCTTGAGTTTGCATTAAGCCACTGTATATCAAGATCTGTCTGGTTTTTATAGGGACCAGATTGGTTAATTAAGTGAGGCTATTAAGAGGTCTACCACATTTCATCCTATTAAGTCTTTAAGAATGGCACTAATCTCTGCAAATCTCTGTAAATCCCTACTTGACTTTCCCCAGTATGATGGCTTTTATTCCAGGGGTCAAGGAACCAATGTAAGGGTTCTATCAACTACCATGTAAGTTCATTCTAGTTATGTATTCAGTAACCAAGAAAATGATCACCAGATGGATTCATGAACCAACTGTGACCTCAAACCGGAATAGGATTGCCTTAATCACCTTCGTTCTATCTGTTCGTGTGTTCCAACAACTCTAACAAGACAGTCATAATGTGATGCTTCAGTCTCTGGGTATCAATGTCAACAGTCCTAAAATTGTCTAGATTTTTCCCTTAATGTTATCTGAGGAAATGGCCATGTGTCCCTTTGGAGAAGGACCAAGTGAATGATTACCACATATCATTTCCATGATGTTGCAATGTCTTTCTTCAAGAGGATCATGGCTTTCCTTCAGTCAGTAGGTACTAGATCTGAGCATTGACTTACATCTGGTCACTTGGGTCAAGAGATCTTGACGTTTTATTGGTACAGCTGGGTTCAGCCTCCCCATCATGCATACATTATTTCTTTAGATTATGCAGATTGAGTAATACTCTCGTTGGCTGCCTGTCTATCTATCTTGTACCTACGATCTTTCTGTTCTGGTAACTATTTCCATAGTGCTCTGCATCTCAGGCCACCCTGGCTGCCACTCTGATCTTCTCACTCTTTAACCTTTTATTGTAATCTTTTACTTAAAGAAATTTACTGTTATCATTACCAGTATGATCAAAGGTAAGAGGAAATGTTTATGAAAAATCTAAAAGGATTAATATTAGATGTCAGTAATTTGCCAACTGTAAAGACTATGAGGTGTAGGAATTCTCCTCTACTTCTGAATGAATCTCCTGGGCTTCCTCATTTCTTTTTAATGTAACTGAACACAGACAAGTCTAAAGAGACAGAAATAGAAGCAATGTAGACACCTGCCTACAAGTTCTTGACCCTACTTCCCCACTCCTGAAAGAACAGCCTCATAGGTTTGAGGCCCCACTGGAACTTCTAAAACATCATGATGTTGATCCCATTTATATAAATTCTTGGGGGTTACTAAGGTTATTCCTTTGTCTAAACCAATTTTTTCTCTTTTATAGTAAAGTTCTCTCACTTCAAATGGGTAAAAAAAAAATACCATATCACTTAAAGAAAAAGAACATTTAATAAGCTTATTGTAAAAATCCTGAACTCATCAACTTATTAAGAAATCTGTTCCTAAAATCTTAACCCTGAGTAGGCCCTTGACCTCTCTTGGACACAGTATGCCTATCTGTCAATGAGGGAGTCGAAAAATAGGACTTTAGAGACTTCCACAAGTATGTTTTGCCATTTTCTCTGCAGATACCAGGCATGTGGATTGCTGTCTCTGATTCACAGTTGCAGAAGAACAGCCACATGGTAATGGCAGCCATGTCCTATTACATTTCAAATCAATTTAGGAGTCCCCTTAGAAGTTAATTTTGTCTAGCTCTTCTAAAACTAGCTCTACCATTCTGATATTCTAGGGAAAATAAAACAAAACAAACGACAATGGATCACTTATGGATATTTTTAACAAGAAGTGCATAACTCTAGAGAATGATCTAGTTCTGGTTCAGACTGTCTCTTGAGAGTTGAGTATACACATCTCTTCTAAATTCTGAATTCAGTGATGTTACATTGGTAGCTTGATTTTGGCCATGGTGGGAGTACTTACACTTTGAAAATCAACAAACACTATAATACAGGGCTTCTTTTTTCTTTCTTGTTCTTTTCTTTTTTTTTAAGTTGGATGCTAAACATTTCTACCTGAAAACAAGAGGATGAAACTAGGTGACTAAAGAATTACTTGAGGCCTTAAGATAAATTTTCTTTCAGGCCAAGAACTTGGATTCCGTCTAGAAATTAAAAGGTTATTTCTTCCAAAGGAGCTTGACTAGTGCTGGGGATAGTGAGATTTTTATCTAAACTGGTGCAAGTAAAATACTCAAATCTTTTTCTTACAGTTAAAGATACCATTGACTTAAAAAAACATAGATAAGTGAAACCCAAAGTTACATTATTCTATTTGGAAGCAGTTTAATGCAGCTTATGAGCTCTGAAAAGGGAAGTGACAGATTTGAGAATTATCTATTAAAAAAATAAAACCCACATTAACTGATAATACATCTATTTCCTGCAACCTCCAAGGAAAAAGAAATCTACTAGTATTCTTATAATTAAGAGATTAGGTTAGATCAGTCTTTCTATCTCTTGCTTCTCTCTTCTGTTGCTTCTGTCTTTATTATCAACTTAACTTCTAATTGAGGATGGACAGGGATAGAATGAAGAGGCAAACCTCAGTTCTGTCAGATTTTTCTATTTATAAAGGGTTTCTAAAATGGTTTAGTAGAATTGAAGTAAAATTTTTTCGAGTATGTCTGTAATTATTGGAAATCCCAGCTATTTTGATGAGTCTCCTGTGCCCTCAGTCCCAGTATGTAATATCATCACTAAAGAGTAGTAGTAGTTGTTGTTGTTAATGATTTTCTTGGACAATTTTAATTGTCTGGACCATACATTTTGACAAGCGATAATATCCAATTCAACGCTTTATTAATATTTTTTAGTATTCTCTTCATTTTTTGTGCATAACTTGTGTTTCTGCCAACAGAGACCAGTTTGATACTTCATGAGTATCCAACCATAGCAACCAGAAGTTATAAGTAAAGACTTAGAAATCAATAAAAATCCAGTCAAATGAAGTTATGATGCTTGCTTCTGCTCAAAGAGGGTTGAATTTAGTAGGATGTTATTTAGAGGTTGAATACATTCTTCATTAAACAATTGCGTGAAGTTTGAGTTAGCAGATAAGAGGTGACTGAGTTGCCTTTTTTGGTAATATAACAAAGACAGGCTGCTTCTCCTCCGTCTCAGAAAACTAAAGAGCCAAGTTAACCCCAAAGAGCTTTCGTACTATACAAGTATATATTAATTCATTTATTCACTCCTCAAATCTCAGTCTGTAATGAACCAGACACTGGATAAAAATATGACAGCAAGGCAAAAATTACTGAGATGACCAATTTTAAATGTTATAAATAAGTACAACACTTAGGCTGAATGGGCCCTCGATTGAGTAAATCAAAATAATGCTGTAATTTAATTTTATCTCACTATTTAATCCCTCTTTAAGACAGTCAAGCCATTCTAGCAAATGTCTGATAGGAAATCTGTTGTAAGAGACCTTCTTAGGACTTTCTCTCTGTTTTAGCCAAACAAAGCACACTCCTCAGCTTGTAGGATCAGAAAACGTGCTTATTGGTTCTTGCCTGCATCTAACCTACCATTTCCTGAGAAATAAATTTCTCAATACAGTTTCCTCCCTTTCAGGAACTGACACTTCTTGTGTCACCACCTTGTCTTTTTTTTAACCACTTTGTTGAGGTATGACTGACATACAAAAAGATATAATATTTAATGTATGCAACGTGATGAGTTTGGAGATGTGTATATATCCGTAAAACTGTCACCGCAATATATGCCATAAACATAACCAATACCTCCAAAAGTTTCCCTTACCCTCTTTATTTATTATTATTTTTTATGATAAGAACAGTTAAGTGGCCGGCCTGTGGCCGATTGGTCAAGTTCGCGTGCTAGGTTTCGGTGACCCAGGGTTTCGCTGATTCGGATCCTGAGCACGGACATGGCACCGCTCATCAGGCCACGCTAAGGCAGCGTCCCACATGCCACAACTAGAAGGACCCACAACGGAAAATACACAACTGTGTACTGGGGGAATTGAGGTGGGGAAAAAAAGACTGCTTTTGAGAGGGTGTCTTAAAAAAATAAAAGTTAATATACGATCTATGCTGTTGGCAAAATTTTGAGTATGAAATACAGTATTAACTATAGGCACTATACTTGTATGGTAGATCTTTAGGATTTATTCGTCATAACTGAAACTTTGTACTTTTGACTAGACATCCATGTTTTCCCATCTTCCAGCCCCTGGTAACCACCATTCGCCTCTCTGCTTCTATGACTTTGATTATTTTAGATTTCTCATGTAAATGGAATCACATATTTCTCCTCTGTATCTGGCTTATTTCACTTAGCATAATGGCCTCCAGGTTCCTCCATGTTGGCACAAATGGCAGGATTTCCTTCCTTTTTTAAGGCTAAATAATATACCATTATATGTATACACTACATTTTCTTTATCCATTTGTCCATTGATAGACATTTAAGTTGCTTCCATGTCTTGGCTATTGTGAGTAATGTTTCAATGAACATGGGAGTGCAGATACCTCCTTGCGATCCTGATTTCAATTCTTTCAGATATATACCCAGAAGTAGGATTGCTGGATTATATGGAAGTTCTAGTTTTAATTTTTTGAGAAACTTCTATACTGTTTTCCATAGTGTCTATGTGAATTTACATTCCCACCAACAATGTACAAGGGTTCTCTTTTCTCCATATCCTTACCAACACTTACCTTTTGATTTTTTTTTTCATATAACAGCTATACTAACAACTGTGAAGTAATATCTCATTGTGGTTTTATTTGCATTTCTCTGATGATTAGTAACGTTAAAGTCTTTTTTAAATTTACTTTTAGTTCTATGTGACTGGAAGAATTCAAAGATAACGTACAATGGCACTTGATGCTTTAATTCCCTCCCCAGAATGTGGGCAGAACTTGTAATTATGGTGGGATATCAATCCGTTGACTCTGTTATGTAACATGGCAAAAGAAATTTTGTAAATGCAATTTAGTTTAACTCAATGTCAACTGGTATGTAAAGTAAAAGGAGATTATCTGAGTGGGCCCAACCTAATCACATGAGCCCTTTACATCTGAGTCAGCGAGAGGAAGTCAGAGATTAAAAATAGCAGGTATGTTCTCCTGCTGGTCTTGAAGGAGCAATGGCCATGTTGTAGACAGGGCCCCGTGGCAGGCAACAGTGGCTGGTCTCTGGGAACTAAGAACAGCCCCTGATCACTGTCCTACAACCACAGGAACAGAATTCTTCTAACAACTGGAATGAGCTTGAGAGAGGCTTTCAAGCCTCAGGTGAGACAGCCTTGGCCAACACCTTGATTGCAACTATGTGGGACCCTAAGCAAAGAATCCATCCATGTCATGCTGGACTCCTGACTTATGGAAAGTGCAAGATGATAAATATTTGTCATCTGAAGCCACTAAATTTGTAGTAATTTGCTACACAATAACAGAAAACTAATACATTCTGGATAGAAAGGTGGGAAGGTTTGGAGAAAGAACAAGAAGGCAAGTGAATAAGAAATATGAGTAACTAGTCACGCATGGGTGTCTTCCCTCTAAGTCCTTGTTCCTTAGTTTTCCTTGAAGACAGACCCAGAGTCTTTCTTTTGTTGCGGTCTCTTACTCCCTGCTCCCAGTATATGGGAAGGGTACACATTTGCACATCCTTTCCTCATACATTTCACACATCCTTTTACCTGCCCCAACATTATCTATTTTTGCATTAGTAGCTTTTAAAATCATAGCTAACACAGAATTCCTAGAGGGATAAACATTTCTTTTTAAAAGAATTTATGAAATCTTAATGAATCTGAATGTACTAAAATACAGCAAACAGTTTCAAAATATATGTAAACAATTGTAACACTCTTAGGAGAGGCATATAAATATTTCAGCTTGCCCTGCTAGATTGCTGTGCACTGCCCCAGAGCATGATGGGCAATGAGAGAACTGCACATCTGCTATTGCTTGTGCAGGCCTGCTGTGTGTTGCCGAGTCCTTCCTCCTGTTCACGCCACATTCACCCTTCTTTGCCCTGTTGAGTCTTCTGTAGTTTTGATTTGCATTTCCCTAATGATTAGTGGTGTTGGACATCTTTCCATGTGCCTGTTGGCCACCCATATATCTTCTTGGAAAAATGTCTGTTCATGTCCTCTGCCTATTTTTTGACAGGGTTGTTTGTTTTGGTGTTGTTGAGTTGTAGGAGTTCTTTATATATTTTGGATATTAACCCCTTGTCGGATATATGATTTGCAAATATTTTCTCCCATTTAGTGCTTTGTCTTTTTGTTTTGTTCATGGTTTCCTTGGCCTTGCAGAGCTTTTTAGTCTGACGAAGTTCCATTTATTGATTTTTTTTTCTTTTGTTCCCCTTCCCTAAGTAGACATGGTATTTGAAAAGATCCTTCTAAGACCAGTGTCAAAGAGTGTACAGCCTATATTTTCTTTAGGAGTTTTATTATTTCGCATCTTACCTTCAAGTCTTTAATCCATTTTGAGTTAATTTTTGTGTATGGCAAAAGACAATGGTCTGCTTTCATTCTTTAGCATGTGGCTGTCGAGTTTTCCCAACACTATTTATTGAAAAGACTTTCCTTTCTCCATTGTGTATCCTCAGCTCCTTTGTCAAAGACTAGTTGTCTGTAGATGTGAAGTTTTATTTCTGGGCTTTCAGTTCTGTTCCATTGATCTGTGTGTCTGTTTTTGTACCAGTTCCATGCTGTTTTGATTACTATAGCTTTGTAATACATTTTGAAGTTAGGGATTGTGATGCCTCCAGCTGTGTTCTTTGTTCTCAGCATTGCTTTAGCTATTTGGAGACTTTTGTTGCCCCATAAGAACTTTAGGATTCTTTGTTCTATTTCTGTGAAGAATGTCATTGGGATTCTGATTGGAATTGCATTGAATCTGTAGATTGCTTTAAGTAGTATGGATATTTTAACTATGTTTATTCTTCCAATCCATGTGCATGGAATATCTTTCCATTTATTTATGTCATCAATTTCTTTCAGTGTCTTATAGTTTTCATTGTATAGGTCTTTCACCTCCTTGGTTGAATTTATTCCCAGAAATTTTATTCTTTTTTTTTTGAGATTGTAAATGGGATTGTATTCTTGGGTTCTCTTTCTGTCAGTTTGATATTAGAGTATAGAAATGCAACTGATTTTTGTAAGTTGATTTTGTACCCTGAAACTTTGCTGTAGTTGTTGATCATTTCTAAAAGTTTTCCGATGCATTCTTTCGGGTTTTCTACATATAAAATCATGTCATCTGCAAACAGCAATAGCTTCACTTCTTCACTGCCAATTTTGATACCTTTATTTCTTTTATTTGCCTCATTGCTCTGGCCAAAACCTCTAGTACTATGTGAATAAGAGTGGTGAGACTGGGCACCCTTGTCTTGTTCTGGTTCTCAGAGAGATGGCATTCAGTTTTTCCCCATTGAGTATGATAGCGGTGGGTTTGTCATATATGGCTTTTATTATGTTGAGGTACTTTCCTTCTATTCCCATTTTATTGAGAGTTTTTATCATAAATGGATGTTGGATCTTGAGTTTTTTACATGATAACTATTTTGAATTCTCTGTCAATTAGATTGTAAATTTCTGTGCCTTCAGGATTGATTTCTGGGTGTTTGTCTTTTCCTTCTGGTCTGGAGTATTAATATTCCTCTTCATACTATTTGATTGGGTGGATTTGTGCTTTCACATAGTGATAGTGTTTGGTCACAGATTTGGCCTGCTCCACTGGGGGTGGGCAGGATCTGTGTATTCTGAGCCCACCGCGATCCCTGTCAGCTGTGCCTGTCCAAGCTTGGGCCACTCCTTGGGACTGCGGTGGTCCTATGCGCTCTCCCACCAAACGGGAAAGCAATCACACAGGGACTCAAGGCTGCCACCACTTGCTCTCACAGTTCTCCCAAGATGTGCTCTCCCCTTCAGGACCACAGTGGTACTATGGGCATTCATGGCAGCCAGGAATTCTTTCTCCCAGGTGCACAGATCCACCACCATCTCCTCATAGGTGGCACCAGCCCTTCTGCTTGGTGAACATGGCCTCCCCACTGGGTCCAAGCCGGGGCACTCCCTGGGGACCATGGCAGCATTGTGGGCTCTCTCACCAGATGGGAAAGCAATCACATAGCACCTCAGGCCTGCCGTCACCTGTTCCCACAGTGATGCCAAGGTGCTTCCACCCTCAGGGCCACAGCAGTGCTATTGGCACTCCAGCTGGGAGAAAAGTCACATGCATGCACAAGGCTGCCAAGGGGCCAGAGATTGCTCACCTATCTCCACCACCTCCCTGGGCATAGTCCACCCACCTTCAGATGTATAGCTGCATGAGTCTCTCAGGTGTCCTGTTGTGCTGTGTGCGTATCCTCCTTTGGTCGATGAACATCTATTTAGTTGTAGTTTTAAGGGGGAGAAATAAAGGGAACAGCTCATTCAACCATGTGTCTGATGTCACTCCCTTCTGCCCATTTTTTAATCAAGTTGTTTGGGGTTTTTTTGCTATTGACTTGTATTAATCCCTTATCAGGTAGATGGTTTGCAAATACTTTCTCCTATTCCACAGGTTTCCTTTTCATTTTACCGATTATTTCTTTTGTTGTGTAGAAGCTCTTTATTTTTATGTATTCCCACTTGATGATTTTTGCTTTTGTTGCTTGTATTTTTGATGTTATATAAAAAATTATTACTAGGACTGATGTCAAGGAGATTTTCCTTTACGTTTCCTTTTAGCAGTTGTACAGTTTCAGATCTTGCCTTTAAGTCTTCAATCCATTTTGAGTTAATTTTTATAAGTAGGGTAAGATGGGGTCCAGTTTCATTCTTTTGCATGTGAAAGTTTTCCCAATATCATTTATTGAGGGGAATATCTTTCCCCATTGAGTATTCTGAGACTTCTTGTCAAATATTAGTTGACTGTGTATATGCGGGTTTATTTCTGGGCTTTCAATTGTATTCCATTGATCTATGTGCCTATTTTTATGCTGGTACCACACTGTTTTGAAAACCATAGCTTTGTAATAAAATTTGAAATCAGGAAGTGTGATGCCTCCAGTTCTGTTCTCCTCTCTCAGAATTTCTCTGGCTATTTGGGATCCTTTGTGGTTCCATATGAATTTCAAGATTGTTTTTTCTATTTCTTTGAAAAATGCCATTGGAATTTTGATAGGGATTGCATTAAATCTATAGATGGCTTTGTGTAGTATGGACATTTTCACAATATTCTTCTGATCCATGAACATGAGATAATCTTTCCATTTATTCAATTTCTTTCATCAATGCCTTGTAATTTTTAGTGTATAGATCTTTTACCTCCTTGGTTAGATTTATCCCTATGTATTCTATTATTTTTAACGCTATTGTAAGTGGGATTGTTTTGTTTCTTTTTCAGATAGTTTTTTAAGTGTATAGAAACACGAGTGATTCCTGTATGTTGATTTTATAGATAAAGTCTTAACATAGGTGTTATGTATCAGTAATTATATTATTATCCCTCGTAGTTTATGTAACTGACACACATTTAAACCAACCAGATAAACTTAGATACAATAGATTTTTAGATTTAAAGAATAATTAAAAGCTTTTTCTATTTAGTTAGTCTGGTTTCTACTCCAGATGCCCTCTAAATTAACTTCCAAATTTCAAATAATCCATAACTGAAATAACTGAGTAACTCCCAATATAGTAAATAATTCTACTGAGCATGATTAATAAAATTGACTATCTGGCTTACTGAGCTTGAATAAGGGAGAATGAACAATGAGACAGAAAAGACCCAGCAATGACAATGAAGCGGGAGCGTTCAGAATGAAGTTCTGAATCTCAAACTTGACTATATGAAAATGGCTTGTGAAGAACAAATGGATTTTTTGTTCTCTTACCTTAATAAACTAGGTTTCCATTTCCACCGTAAAACTTTTCTTTTTTCTTAACCTGTATACTTTCAGTAAAAGCACATTTATCATCAAGTACCATTTATTGAAAATACTGTTCTGTATTCAAGAGAGTATCAGTATGTATTGAAAAAAGGAGATATGTGTAGATGCTGTGAATTTGAGTGACCTTTCAAAACCTGACTTTCTTGTGTAGAGGAGATAACACTTAATAAAGTCAAAGTCTTCTCAATTGTTTAACTTTTAAAAATCAGAATGTCATAGCTTTGAAGTATTTGAAATAAAAACTGGCTTTCCTAGTACTGAGGAAGCTTCAACTTGACTCTGCTTTTAAAGCTTTAAAAAAAATCAGAAGACTTAGTTTGGGTAAAGAATTCCTTGCTTTTTTATAGATATGAATTGCTTGGAGAAATTGTCATTTTTTACTACTGTAATATGCACTTTTGACAGGTTCTTTTGAAAATCTACTTTATTCAATATGATTCTATGCCTTTCTCTAATATTAGCCAGAAGCAAGGTCAGTATTTTTAAAGTTTAATGTTTCTCTTATTTTTAATAATTATCGGAGATCAAGGTTAAACTTGAATCTTTTTTTTTAACATGATCTTATCTAAAGATGCAAATCACAGTTCATGTATGGTTTGTAACATGGAAATTTAAGCCATTTCTAGATGCATGACTCTGTTTTTGCAGCTGAATTACATACAAAGCTGGAACTACTGAAAACTTACTTGCAGTTTCAGACCAGACTAACCTCTGACATTATCCCTGTCAGCAGAAAAGAAAATAGACACAATCCTGAACCACCAGCTCCAGATAATCTTGCTCCTCATCTGAGAGAAATTGTTTCCCTTTGTTCTAGTAACTGGGATCTTAACTTATGAATATTTAATAAGCTCTCCCCTTGAACCTCAGTTTAAGTGAATGAGTTGTTTTTTCTTATTCCCAGTCCTTTATTTATTCATTGACCTATTTCTCAATTTTTTTTTATTACGTGCTTATTATATTCCAGGCACTTTGTTAGACTATCATTGGGAACAATAATCCTTTAGTAAACTTGAAGTCTAATGGGAGAGTAAAGTAGAAGGGCAGTAGTCTTATTTGGCTACTGAACTTAGTATCCCAGTTCAGCTTCTAGAACTCAGTCTTTGTAATACTTCTGAGACTGGGATCCCAGAAGCCCCATCCTTTCACACTTGGATTTTAACAGTTTTCTGGCAGACTTTGTTGAAGTTGAATTGCCATTTGCCTGGACTGTGGGCTGTTATCTGTTATTGGTCCCTGTCTGCATTGCAGATGCAGACCCTATAAATATTTCTGATTTCTCGGCTGTGATAATGCCCATCCTGTCTGTCTTAGTGACAAACAATTAAACCAGCTTCCATCAGACTCTCATCTCTCCCTTTGCCTTTCCTCCTGTCTTTGTTCTAACTCACACTCTTTTTATCTCTTGCTTAGACAAAATTTTCTGTTAGACAGTCTTGCTGTTTTGTTTTTTCCACTCCAATGTATAATCTATCTGCTATACATTTTTTTAAAAATTTAATATAAAAGCATCAAAAATGCACAAATCCTAAGTGTGAAGTACTATGAATTACTGTGAGGTGAACATACCCCTGCAAACACTACTCAGGTCCAAGAATAGAACATGACAAGCACCTCAGAAGCAAGCCACAAGCCCTTTGCCAAGCACTTTCTGCTCCTTAACCCCCAGTGGTAACCATTATACGGACCCTTTGGCCTTTTAGGGTTTAAGGAGAACTGGCAGCTTCAGACTTCCCTCAGGCTCCACAGAGCCCCCAACACCAAGTTCCTTCACCAGATCTGTTGTCTTTGGGCCTCCCTACTGGGCTCTGATGACTTCTCCAGTAGATGGCTCCTCTCATGGTGGAAGAAATCACTTAAGCTCTCTCTCAGGATAATTCCACAGTGACTTCAGACTCATCCACACCTCATAGCCCTCTGGCCCTCCGAAAACACTATACATTAATTTGGCCTATTGTTGAACTGCAAACAAATAGTAGCACATATAATGTATTCTGTACCCATCTTCTTATATTCAACCTCACATCTGATTCATCATTTTTTTCCTCACATTAGCCATAGTTCATTTAGTGCATTGCTATACAGGATTCCATTTTATGAATATACCACAAATTATTTATCCATTGCATTGTTGACTAACATTTGAGTTGTTTCCAGCTTAGCCTCTTAAAGATAACGCTGCTATGAACATTTATGTACTAATTTTCAGTATGCATGTGCATACCTTTCTGTTGGGTTATGATTAGGTGTGAAATATCTTATCATAGTTTGTCCATGTTCAACTTTAATAATTGATTCCAAACAATTATTCAAAATGGTTGTGCCAAATATACCCCCACCAGAAGTGTATGAGAATTCCCACATGCTTTCAAACACTTGGCCTTGTCATTCTTTTAAGTTTTAACCATTTTGGTGGGTGTGTAGTGGTGTTTCATTGTGGCTTTAATTTTCATTTCTCTGATGCCTCATGAAGTTGAGCAATTTTTTTAAGTACATATCTTGTAAATTTTATTGAATACAATTTACAACTATATTTGTAATTAAAAACCAAGCATGCTTAGTATTTTCCATGGCTCTCTTCCAAAGCCCAGGCCATATTAAATCATATTAAATCACATATCTGAGGCGTGAGACACAGGCATTTGTAGCCTTTGAAGCTCTTCAGGTGATACTAATGATTTTGACGTGCATAAAAGCTTGGGAACTGCTGGATTAATGGCTTTATATTTCCTCCATTCCTTTCTTCTATTTGTCTCAACTACTTCAGCAGATGGTTCTGAATCTTGGCTGCACGTTAGAGTTACCTGAGAAGCTTCTAAATGATACTGATGCCCTGGCCCCACCCTGGATAAGGCCTGGATATTTCTAATGTGCAGCTGCCATTGAGAGCCATTGTTCTAGAGGGAGTGGTGTGCTGGTGGATCTTGTGATTAGAAGAACTCCAGGCACATAATCCCCCTCACCAACATCATGTTCCTCTTGAATTAAAATACTCTTTCCTCATGTTTTTGAAAGCTCCTGTCTCTTTTTTCTTTTGCAAGCTGAATATGGAGAAAAATGATGTAATACTGAGAAGTTCTTGTTTTTGTTTTTTTTATTGAGGTCACGTTGGTTTATAATATTATGTAAGTTTCAGGTGTTCCTAATTATATTTCAACTTCTCTGTAGACTGCATTGTGTTCACCACCAAAAGTCTAGTTGCCATCCATTACCATACTCATGTGCCCCTTTACCCCTTCACCCTGCCCCAACCCACTTCCCCTCTGGTAACCACCAATCTGATTTATGTGTCTATGTGTTTATCTTGTACATATGAGTGAAGTCATACAGTAATTGCCTTTCTGTGTCTGACTTATTTTGCTTAGCATAATATCCTCAAGGTCCATCCATGATGTCACAAATGAAAAGGTCTTGTTTTTTCATGGTTAAGTAGTATTCCATTGTATTTATATACCACATCTTTATCCTTTCATCTGCTGACGGGCGCTCAAGTTGCTTCCGAGTCTTAACAATTGTGAATAATGCCTCAATGAACACAGGGGTGCATATATGTTTTCAAATTAGTGTTTTTATGTTCTTTGGATAAATACCCAGAAGTGGAACAGCTGGATCATGTGGTATTCTATTTTTAATTTTTTAAGGAATATCCATACCGATTTCTATAGTGGGTGCAACAATTTACATTCCCACCAGCAATGTACAAGTGTTTCTTTTTCTCTACGTCCTCTCCAACACTTGTTACTTCTTGTTTTTTTAACAATAGCCATTCTGACAGGCATGAGGTGATATCTCATTTTATTTTTCATTTGCATTTCCTTAATAATTAGTGATGTTGAAAATCTTTTCATGTACCTATTGGCTATCTGTATATCTTCTTTGGAAAAATGTCTGTCCAGGGGTCTGCCCCCTGGCCGAATGGTTAAATTCATGCACTCTCCTTTGGTGGTCCTGGGTTTCACTGGTTCACATCCCAGGCGTGGACATGGCACCACTCATCAGGCCATGCTGAGGTGGCATCCTACATAGACACACTCACAACTAGACAATACAACTATGTACTGGGGTCTTTGGGGAGAAGAAGAAGAGAAAAAAAAAAAAAAGATTGGCAATAGATGTTAGCTCAGGTGCCAATCTTAAAAGAAAAAGAGAAAAGAAAAGAAAAGATAGGAAAGAAAAATGTCCATCCAGATCCTCTGCCCAGTTTTTGATCGAGTTGTTTGTTTTTTTGTTGTTGAGTTGTAGGGGTTCTTTATGTATTTTCGATACTAATGCCTTACCCAATATATAATTTGCAAATATCTTCTCCCAACTGGTAGGTTGTATTTTTGTTTTGTTGTTGGTTTCATTTGCCATGCAGAAGCTTTTTACTTTGATGTAGTCTCATTTCTTTTTTCTTTTTTTTACTTTCCTGAGCAGACCTGACATTCAAAAAGGAACTTCTGAGACCAACGTCAAAGGGAATACCGCCTATGTTTTCTTCTAGGAGTTTTGTGGTTTCAGGTCTTAGATTTGAGTCATTAATCCATTTTGAGTTAATTTTTGTAATGATCTAAGATAATGGTCTACTTTCATTCTTTTGCATGTGGCTGTCCAGTTTTTCCAAAACTATCTCTTGAAGAGATTTTTCTTCCTCTATTATAGGTTCTTGGCACCTTTGTTGACAATTAGTTGTCCATAGATGTGTGGGTTTATTTCTGGCCTCTGAATTCTGTTCTATTGATCTGTGTGTCTGATTTTCTGCTAGTACCAGGCTGTTTTGATTACTATAGCTTTGTACTATATTTTGAAATCAGGGAATGTGATCTTTCCAGCTTTGGTTGAGCAATTTTTCAAATGTTTATTGGCCATCTTGCTATCTTCTTTTATGAAGAGTATCTGGATTAAATCTCTTGTTTATTTTTCTTTGGGGTTTTGTAATGTTTTTAAATCATGGCCACAAATTCTTTGATACTCCTCTTATTGGAAGATAGGGTCTTTTTCCTCTCCTCTTGAATCTATACAGGCTTGTGATTTCTTCAATAATAGAAGAGTGAGGAAGATATGCTTTGTATTTTCTGAGGCTAGATCATAAAAAGACCATTCATTTCCTTCATCTTTCAATGGAACACTTGCTTTTGGAGCCCTTAGCCACAAGGTATGCTGCCAACTACCCTGAAACTACATGCTGAAGGGGCCACGTGTAGGTGTTCTTGTCAATAGCTCAGCCCACTCTTTCAGCCATTTTCAACAAGGCACCAGATGTGTGAGTGAAGCTGTTCTGGACCCTCAAGACTACCTCATTCTCAAGCTGAAACCATTGAATGACCTCTATTGACACCACTTGAAACAGAAGAATCATCTAGTCAAGGTTTGCCTAAATTCCTGATTCATAAAATCATGACACATAATAAAATGGTTATTTTAAGCCATTAAGTTTTAGGTTAGATTTTCATGCAGCAATAGATAACTGAAACAGAATTTCTTACTAGAAAGTGGGATGCTGTCATAATAAAACCAAAAACATATGGCATTGCTTTTGAAATGGCCAGCAGTCTTGAGGAGACTATTGATGAAGGCCAGTAAGAACACGAGGAAACTATTATTGGAACTGGAAGAAAAGGGACTTTGGCTATGTGGCTGTGAAAAGTTTGGCAATACTGTTGCCTATCGTAGCATGAAAAACAGGAAATGTACCTAATAAACTCAGTGTCCAAGCTGAGCCTTCTGGGCAGAGTGTTGAACATGCTGCCTGGCTTCTTGCCTCTCGTAGTAAAATGAGAAAAGAGACAGAAATAGATGAACAAGCTAAAGAATAAACTGTTCAGTTTATAGTAGAATTTGAAGGAAACGTAAAGATGTAGAATAACCTTTACATTTGGCAAAATATCCTTAACATAAAAGACAGCTTCAAATCCAATTCTGGGCATTGTGGGTGAAACATTGCCTCAGAGAATCTAGGTGTGACTACAAGATTCTTTGTTGAGACCTCAGAAGAATTTAAGCTAGTGCCTCATATACACTCTCATTAAAAAAAAAAAAAACTCTAAGAACATGGAGGGTCTGCTTTAAGACCCTTTCTGCTAGACCACAGAGCTTCTATAGGCATTGTTCTAAAGGTATTATCACAAGGATCCCTGGGTAGAAAGGGTTTCATCTCAAGAGATTTGTGAGTGAAACTTTTGTCAAATGGAGCAGCTTATTACTTGATATATAAGCAACTCAAGTGTTACCAGGACCCTAAAATCTTGTCGTTCCCCAGGGTAGAAATCAAGACAGACAACAAGCAGGACTTAGCAGTTAAGAAAGTTTATTAGCTTGTCCACAGTGGAGCCAATCACAAAAAAAGGGGAGAAGGGAGAGAAAGAAAGAGAAGCGAGTGGCTCCCAGAATCGCCCTACTGCAGGGCTTCTATCAGGCTGGGGCAGGGGATGTGTCTTCCATCATGGCATGTAGATGTAGGGTTGTGCTTGCACCTGTGCTGTCGCACAGCATGTTACTACATGTGTCGCATGTGTCATTAGCATGCTAGCTCTCCACTGGGTGAGATTTTTACTATGGTAATAAGGCAAAGGCCACTTTCAGCCAACTCCTGGGTTCTAGGGCGCGTGTGTAAGCCTGAGAAAGTCCCAAGGCTGTGGTGGAATGTGGATCTTGGTGGTCTCTATTTGATTCTCCTGGCTTGCGGATTGGTTAGGGGCTTTATCTTGTTAGACCAGGGGCCTTGCGCTTTCCACAGCGGACCACCCTATCTCATTAGGCTGGTCCCTGTCTCAAAAGGAAATTTAATAGCTTGGACTGGAGGGGATGGACATAGCACACAATGTAAAAAGGCTTTTGAACCCCAAACTTTTATGGGCAGGAAGCAGGCTGAGAAAACTACTAAGGTGCAAACACAAGTTACTCTCTGTGGACAAAGAAGGATGACACAGAAGGAAGAGTCAAGACCCCAGAGGACAGAGCCAAGAGCCTTGGAGAATCGTTCTCAGGGGCTAGGTGTGGGCCCTAAGCAAGGAGCTGGCAACATGTGTTCTGCTGAATTCCCGGAGTGGTACAGACCAGTGACTGCTATAACTTCATGCCTTCCACCTTTCTGAGCAGAAGTGTTTATTATCACTATCCTATGCTGTTCCACCATCATATGCTGGTTGTGTTGGGTGCGGGGGGCAGACCACTTGTCTGTTTGTTCCACAGGGTATCAGATGGAGAGGAATATTACCCTAGAAACTGACCCTGAGGGGCCTCTTCCACACATGGGTGCAATTCGGATGCTAAGATTAGATTGTGAACCTTGACTCAAAGGCCTACTGGGATGAGACTTTGAAGAATGAGATTCTTTAAAGAAGATGAGGATCTCTTTCACATGGAAGGAATGAGAATGATTTGTGACCAGAGGGTGGACTCTGGCAGTTTTAAAACATGGCCATAAATTCTTTGACCTTCCTTCAGTCAAGTAGTGGGGTCAAACTTTCTTCTCCTTATATCTTAGAGGGCTTGTGACTGTTTTTACCAACAGAGTATAAGTAGGAAAAAATGCTGTGTGATGTCCAGGGCTAGGTCATAAAAGGCCATGAAGCTTCCTCTTTATATGCTGAAAAGTTCACTTTTGGAGCCCTGAGGTACCACATATTAAGCCCAATTACCCTGAGAATACCAGGCTGGAAAAGCCAGGCATAGACACCCCATGCAAGCTGGGCCCAACCTTCCAGCCATCACTAACAAGGTGACATAAATCTAAGTGAGGATGTCTTGGACCCTCCACATCAGCTCATCTGCCAGCAAATACCCTCAGGGTACTCCTTTGACGCCGTATGGGACAGAAGGAGCACCCGCTGCACCCTGCTCAAATTCCTGACACGCAATATAATGAGATATATCATAAAATGATTGTATTTTTAAGCCTCTAAGATTTGGAGTAGTTTGTTACACAGTTATGTAGAACTGGAATTATCTGTCTTTTTTCTTATTGATCTGTAGGAATTCTTTATATATTCTGGCTACAGTCCTTTTGGCAGCAAATGTTTTGCAATAGCTTATTCTACTCTGTGTTTCATTTTTTATTCTCCTAAATGTGTCTTTTGGTAAACAGATATTTTTAAATTTTAATGTAGTTTAACTTATCAATCTTGTACTTCACATTTAGTACTTTCTAGTTCCTGTTTAGAAGTCTTTGTTTAGTCCAAAGTTATGAAGACATTTTCCTATGTTCTCTTCCAGAAGCTTTATTGTTTTACCTTTGCAATTAGATTTGCCATCCACATGATCTATTTGTTTATCCTGCACTAATTCAATAT
This sequence comes from Equus asinus, assembly GCF_041296235.1. NCBI lineage: Eukaryota > Metazoa > Chordata > Mammalia > Perissodactyla > Equidae > Equus > Equus asinus. The sequence goes on along the minus strand of NC_091808.1, from coordinate 23,591,426 downwards.
TATCTAAACTATTGTAACTTAATAAGTGATAATATCTTGTCTTCCCACTTAATTGTTATTCCTCAATATTATCATGGCTAATCTTATCCTTTGCTTTTTCATATACATTTTAGAATAAGCATGTTTATATAAACATAAACTCACATATACCCAAACACAAAACAGTGCTGACATTCTGATTAAGATGCCATAGTATAGTATATATATATAAAAATATGTATATTTAGATATACATATTTATATTAGGGGAAATTTGACAGGAGTATCAGATCTTTATACACCCCTTCAGAATCTTTCTCACCTGCTTCTCGATCCATTAATACTTTACTGTTTCTGCTACCTACATGGGAACAGACTTCTGTAGGTCAAACCTGAGGACAAACAGCCAAATGCCCAGAATCTCTGGATTCTCCTATCCTTTCCTGACAAGAAAAATAAACAAAATGTAAAAGAATTGGAAAGTAAAAACTAAAACTGTCATCATTTGCAGTAGACATGATTATGTATTTAGAAAATCCATAGATTCATTTTGCCTAACACAATTTCATATAAATGGAGTCATACAGTGTGTAACATTTTATGTGAGTCTTTTTCACTCAGCCTAATATCTTTGAGAGTAACTCATGTTGTCGCGTGTATCCGTAGATTACTTCTTTTTGTCGCTGAGTCATTTGTATGAATATATTACAGTCTGTTTATGATTCTGCTGTTGATGGACACCTGGGCTGTTTCTAACTTTTGGCCCTTATAAATAACGTTCTTATGGACATTCTTGCAAAACACTGTCTGTGAGTATGTATTTTTGTTTCCTTGTTTCAATGCATAGAAGGGGAATTGCTGAGTAATAGGGTAGAAATATGTTTAGTTTATCAGAAACAGCAAGACCTTTTTCCAAGTTGTTTATACCATTTGATATTCCCACCAGTGATATACAAGAGCTCCCCTCGATGCCCCTCCTCACCAACATTTAGTGTTGTCAGTCTTTTTAGTTTTAGCGGTTCTAATGAGTGTATGGCATTTCATTGTGATTTCAATTTGCATTTATTTTACGATTAATGAAGATAAGCACTTTTTCATATGTTTAGTGGGCATTTGTATCTCTTTGTGAAATGTTTGCACAAATCTTTTGCCATTTGTTATTGGGTTGCTTATGTTATTAAGTTATAGAAGTGCTTTATAGCGTCTGAAAAACAGTCCTGTGTCAGATATATGTATTGGAAATATTTTCTTCTAGTCTTTGGCTTCTCTATTCCTTTCTTAGCAAGTATAATTTATCAATTTTTTTATTTATAATTATTGTCTAAGAAGACTTTGCGTATTCTCTATAGTTGATATTCTCCTCGTTTTCTTCTGAAATCTCTATGGGAATTGTTATTTCTCAAATGTAATTTGTCATTTTTTTCCTGGCTACTTTCAAGATTTTTCTTACTAATTTTGAGGGTCAGTAGTTTGACTACAACATACCTAAGTCAGGTTTCCTTTTTATTTATCCTGCTCGGGGTTCACTAGATTTCTTGATTCTGCAATTTATATCTGCCAATAAATTTAGGAAAATTTCAAACACTATTTCTTCAAGCACTTTTCTGCACCATTCTCTTTTTCCTGTCTTCGGGGACACCAATTATAAATATAATATACACTTTGATATTGTCCCACAGATGCCTGAATCTCTGATATTATTTTTTTGGCATGCCTTTTTTTTCTCTGTCCTTCTGATTGTATAGTTTTCATTGTTTTCTCTTCACATCTCCTACCTCTTTCCTCTATCATTTTCATTCTGCTGTTTAGCCCATCTACTGAATTTTTACATCAGAGATTGCATTTTTCAGTTCTAGAATTTTCCTCTCTAGTTAGGCCTAATAAGCAGGCTTTAAGAGAACCACACTGAGTGGCTGATACGTCCAGAGACGTACGAATTGTCTGATCTTACCTGGGGATATCTGAAACTGACAAGTTGTGTGCAATTGGCAGAAAAAGAGAAAGAAATCTAGGTTGATAGTGAGCTCCACTCCCATAAACAGAGAGGCAATGGCACATATTTCCCTTGGTCTAGATGTTATCTCCCTACAAGTCTCAGATTCATATTAAGAGGGACTCTGCCTAAGAGAATCTCATGGAGGTCACGTGATCCCAGCTTATTAATGAACTTTTGGAAGCCCAAAGACTGAAGAGGAAATTGTTGACAGTCAGCAGGAGTAAAGGCAATGCAAGGTCAATGGGGCTGCAATGGGCATTCTAACCCAAAGTGGAGATCTCTAAGAAATCTCCAAAGGCAACCCATGAAAGAAAGATATCTGCCTCTGAGCTCAATCTGGAGTTGCCCCAAAACATCAGCTAAGAGAACAACTAGAGTAAGAAAAGGAATAGATTGAACCATATACTCCTCCACCAGCATTAGCTTTTAGCCTGTTGCAGGTCTGAGCTGGATGAAGGGAGAAGCATTAATTGGGTCAGAGTGGGGATTTTGATACTATATGGGAATGGGCATATGTGATTAGTAGATCGGAATAGACTTTTAGTAATCTAACAATGACCAGAAAAGCTATGGGATATGTCTAATATTTCATTTAAGAGCTGGGGGAAAAATGAATGCGCAAAGCAAATGTGAAATTACCAAAGAAGAAAGAATAAGGTTGGTGTCTATCTGTCCATATATATATATACATATCTATACATATATATGTGTGTGTGTGTGTGTATACATTGCATTCCATAGCATTGTAGGATCACTTCTACCATTTCTATGAAATTATCTTCATATATTAGTTATCTATCAATCATATAACCTTTGTGTTATATTTCTGCGCACATATATAATATTATTTATATACATATATAATACTTAAATATTGAGAGTGATAAATGAGATAATGTTATGTGGTTTTTTTTCAGTTTTCTAATTATCTATAATTAACAGATATTTTGTTTACATCAGGAAAAAAGAAATACAATGTTTTAAAATGGTATATGGGTTAGTATTTTCTTGTTAATCAAATATCCTAGAAATTCTAATTGGGTCCTCAGAGTTATCACCATTTTCAAAGTTTTAATTCTAATGATTTGACACATTAGAGAGACCAAGTATTTTATCGTCCTATATTTAAATGGTATATCACATTTTAGTTCCCTTGATTAAGTGATACACTTGAGAATCCGCAAATGATTTCATAGCATTCTCCTTAAAGAGACTTTGCCTTGATTCCAAGTTTCTCTGATCTTTAAATCCTGTCCTGGTGCTCAGACCTCAGAGCTGTAACATTTGCCGCACAAGAAAATTAATGGGGTTTTTCTTTTTTTTCTGATTCTTTCTGTGTGGGTGTTTAACACTTGGTCCTTCCTAAAACTTTTTTCTTCTCATTTTCTTTGGATATTGCTTACAGCACTTTACTGTCCTCCTGAGTTTTTGTTTTTCGAGATTGACATTTTAAAGTATACTCTTCAAAGCCTGGTAAATCCATGTACTTTGCTTCTCCCTTTTTATTTGTATTTTTGCCCTTTTCCTGCTGGCTATACAAACTATTTACATTCCCTCAGTTTTTATGCTGTCTTCAGACTATTTAACTTTAACATACATTTTATTTTGTCATTGAATTTGCTTTCAATTACTTTCTCATAACTTTTACAGAGAGCCTTTAAAGATACAAATAGTTACCATACTACCACCCTTGTGGTATTAGCTCTCTGCTATGATTCCAGATCTCAATGGATGTATTAGGATCCTCCACTTCTTTTATTTCTTTATAAATCCTTGAGTACATTTCATATATTACTCACTGCCCTTTCTACTTGTACCTTTCCTGTTGTTTTTTTCTTTTTATGATTGATGGATAAGAAGCTGTAAATATTTAGTATTTATGACTTGATGAGTTTGGAGATAAGTGTATACCCATGAAATTTGCACCAGAATCTGTGCCATAAACATATCCATCACCTGCAAAATTTCCCTCCTGCCCTCTGTACTGCTACTGGGGCTGCTTCTCCTCCTCCAGCTCATTATTATTATTATTATTATTATTATTATTATTATTGTAACATTTAACATAAGATCTACCCCTTAGCAAATTTTAATTATGCAATACAGTATTGTTAACCATAGGCTCTATGCTGTACAGTAGATCTCTAGTACTTATTCGTCTTGTATAACTGAAACTTTGACCTCCCCTTTTTTCCTTCCTCTCAATCCCCGGGAACCACCATTCTACTCTCTGCTTCTATGAGTCACTATTGTAGATTCTTCATATAATGGCATCATTCAGCACTCATCCTTCTTTGCCTGGTTTATTTCACTTAATATAATGTCCTCCACGTTCATCTATGTCGTCACAAATGGCAGGATTTCCTGGTTCATTTGAGGAGCCCTATATAATTCTTTTACATCATCCTGTTACAAATGGGGCTTAACCTAAATATTGATTTGATCCAACTGTCAATGTTTCTTTACTGCATAAAATTCACACTAAACCATAGAAAACTGCAGGCAAAAAGAGTGAAGAACCTTTACTGAAAGGCTAAAAATCAAGCTGATTAATTTGACATTTCTTAAATTTACTACTAATTATATATGAAATTGCCAAGGAAAAAAATCAACTCTGATTTCATTTTCTAAATCCTGTGATAGCACTGTGCACAGTGAGATCAGTATAATAAATTTCCTGAGCCTAACTACCATGCTCAAAGGATAATCAAGGATTAAAAAAAAAGTCACATTTTCAAACCTACAATTTAGGGTTTAAATTATAGAATGTTCCAGTACCCAGAATCTATCTGCAAGAGATGTGGGCAATCCTTGATGAAAGTCTCAGTGAATTCATTCTTTTCTTCAAGAGAGAGGTCCACAGATCAAATACACTCTTTACAAATTAAGCCTTGCATTTCACAGACAACAAAATACCCAGTCAGTCAAGGATCAAATACTAATAGGCAGAGTTGAATCACCTGGAAATGAAAGATGCGATTGTGTAAAGACATAACACCTCCTTGAGAATTCTAAGGTATTTAAACTTCCTCTGAATCTCAGTTTCCCTTTAATCATATGAAAATCAACATGTTATTTTTATGGTCATGGATAATCTGTGATTGCAGATATTATCATATAAAATATAGCAAAGCCATTAATTTCTAACCTGCTTCTATTATATTTATCTTTTAAGCACAGCAGCATGTCTCTTAGCTGTGATTGAATTATGCTAATGAGAAATATACATCTGAAAATATAAGCTGGTGAAAACAATCATTCCCATTGATGTCAGTCTCTTTTCATGTTCTTCAAAAAAGATATACATCTTTCCCCTGGAGTAAACATGTCCTATAAACACATTCCCTGTCCTTTTCAACAGTTGGAAATTATGGAGAAAAAGGAGAAAAACTTGTCCCTAGGTAGGATTGCAGATAAGTGGTTCCCAACCCCCATAAAGTGGTAAAAAGTATATAAATATCTAGGCCTCTCATAATTTATCTGACTTTTCTGTGAAAAGCATTTAGTGTGCATGAGAGAACAAAACACAGTTATAAAAAATTTTTAATGTTTTCAAGTGCATTTTTAAGATTTTTTTTTCTTCTTTTGGATGTACTGAAGCCCCCACTGCAATACATATTTCCCTCTGCCTTAACTCAGAAGTTATATACCTCACCTATTCTTTTAGTGTTTACTCTAGAAATTTTGAGATATTTTACCATAAAGATAATCTATATTGTCTCCTCCAGAACAATGCAAGGATCTTTAAACAATTTCACTCAAGCCACTGTGTCCTCCCTTGACTAAACTTTTATAAGGTGGTATTTTAATTCTGTCATAATTTTTTAATACTAAATGTTAAAATTTTAATAATGATTTAGAATTACCAACGTGATTACTACGTCCTTAGCTCAAGCTTTCTTCTTCCATCTCATACCTTCATTTTGCGGTCATTTTCATTCTGGAAAATGTTATTGGTGCTCTGTTTATCCTAAGTCCTCTGTGTTCATCCTACCCTCAATTTGCCTACAATCTTGGAAGTCTTGTTAGTATAGATTTTTAGATCTACAGTTTTCTTTCAGCACTTTGAAGCCACTCCTCTCTCTTCTGGTTCCCTCTTCTGTTAAGGAGATATCCCTTTCAATCTAATAGTCATCACTTGGAAGGTGCCTTTTTCTTGGCTGCCTTTTGATCTCCTTTGTGTCTTGGGTAGTACTCCGCAATTTCACCACCATGTGCCTAGTGTGAATTTCTTTAAATATATTATTCTTATGATTGGTGCTTTTCATCAATTCTGGAAAATTATTGTTTTCTTTTGGAATACTTTATCTCCCCATCCTACTGAAATGCCAATTAGAGATGTTATACATTTTCACTCTATTCTTATCACTTCTCTTTTACATTTCCATCTGTCTCTCTATGCTGCATTCTGTTTAATTTCTTTTGATATGTGTATATTGTATTTAGTCTCCTTTCAGCTGTGTCTAATCTGCTTTTTATCCTACCTTCTGAGTTTCAAATTTCAATTATTCATTTTTTCATTTATGTAAATTTTATTTGGATCTTTTTCAAATATGCCTAGTCGTTTCTACTGTCTCTCATTTCTTTACCATATTTTGATGCTGTCTCCTATTTTCTTAAATGTATTCAATAGGGCTATTTTATATTCTGTATTGATAATATCATTATCTGTAACCTTTGTGGATCTAATTTGCTAAGTCCGTTATTTCTGCTAACTCTCCATCATGTGGCTTGTTATCTGGTTTATTCTATGATTTTCTTTATGTTGACTTCTGTTTCAGAGGCATTCTTTGAGGATTAGATTTAAGAGATTCTGCTAGGGAAGATCGACTGGCACTTCTGGCAAGTGTCTGGAGATGTTACTATCCCAGGAAAACTTCAAATAGTTGAATTCAGGAGTTTTCAGGTCACATAGTTAATGTGAATTTGGGGCCCAAATGCTTAGAGTGCGAGTTTATGATTAGCAATTTTCAGAGGATTTTAAAAAAAGAAAAATCCTCTCTTCTTTACCGTGAGCCATGGCTTGAACGTGCACATATCCTTGATGTATGCTTCTGAAGTGTAGGTTTCTCTCTAAGTCGTTCACTGTTGGTGTTTCCCAGGGCTGCCATGTACAACTTCAGTAGGCCACATTCACAGTGTGGTCCATGCAAAGAACATGCCCTGGGATTATTCAGTTCACGATGATTGCAACCATATGCGATGGTCTTCGTGTCACCATTTGGGCATCCTGATTTTAAATGAGACTCTGACCTGACTACTCACCTTGCTTGGATCTAAGCTTGTTTTATTTCCCCCTGGTCACCTGGTCCATTAAAACACAGGCTCTACTAGGTCCCCAGGAATGGGCAGATAGATCCCTATGCTTCAGTCATCTTCTATCTTTCAGAACTTTTGCTTATGTCTCTTTGTTTGTTTTCTAAACTATAGCCCACTCTCCCCTGCAAGCCAAGCAGTGCATTTAAAAATATTTTTTAAAGTAGCCTATATAGTATCGTTGTATGTTTTGTACTGGAAGGAGTTCTTTGGACATTGGGTCTATCATACCTATTCTGAAATCACAGACCTAGTTACTGTTATGACTGCTGCTCTCACCACCCTTGGGAGCAAGGAATCTTTACCAGCTGTGGCTCTGGATGTAGGAGCTCTTGTTGCAGTCTTCTGAATTCTGACGGCTTTATTTCATCAAGAGTCTACAGAGACTCTAATAATGATGGGAGTTGGGAAAGAGACAACAGGAAGAAAGACCTACTTCTAACTTATCAGGTTGATCAGCTGACTCTATGTTGGGTGCCTTCAGTTTCTTCTTACATGCATATTGTTATTTCAGTATACTACAATAATCTTGGCCTACTTGTTTAGAATCTATGACCTTATAACAAGGAATTCATTGATATCAATTTTCTGCCTTTTTTCCTTGTAAAGAAATGACTGATTCTTTCTACAACTCACAGAGGTGTAGGGGAAAGGAAGGATCAATTATTAAGGCCCCTGCTAGGTACTACCTGTGACTTATTTTAATTATTCTTGTTTTATAGATAATAGTATCAACAACAATAACAATACAAGCTTACATTTACTGAGAGCTCCCTGTGTGTCAGATACTGCTCTAATAGTTTCACATGTGTCAAATTTTATAATCCTCACAACAGGCCTGTGAGGTGCCATTTCTATCCCCACTTAATAGATGAAATAATCTCAGAGGAATTAATTGTCCAAGTTCATGTGGCTAGTGAGCTACAGATCAGAGTTTAGACTCAGGTCTGCCTGACTCCGGACTTTATACCCTTTCTTTGTTCCATGAATAGGCTACTCTCCCTAAACTCATATTGGGCATCTGGGGAGAAAGTATTTTTGTGTAACAAAACAGCAACAAAAATGCATTTCAGTGACGCTAAAGAGTTAATGCAACATAAGAGCACAAGAGAGAATATTTTTAACAACTGAAAACATCTAATGCTTTGGCCTTTCAAAGAGCGTTTAATTCTCATGGCTGTGCTGTCGTGTATTTCTACATCCATTGCAGATGAACTATTAACTTTCAAATGAGTTGCTCCAGGGTTCTATTTACATTTTTAATAGAGAAAATATCAGAGGATCATAGGCCTAAATTAAATTCCAGAGAATTTTCAAGAGAAATAAGTGATCAGAGCAACAGAATGTATCCTAATGCCCTATATATCATTGAAGAGTTAATTAAATGTATTAAGGAAAATGTAGTGTCAATTTGCTCTAATTGAGAAAAATTTGGGGGGAAATTATTAAAACCGACTTAAATGAAGAAGACTTGGTCTACATAGTCTGCAGGAGACTCGTTTGGCCACTAAGGACTCCTTACTAATGAGCTCTGACTTGGTGGAAGTCCCTCTGAGTGAGAGTATTTAGTCTACAATTGGCTTGCTAACGAGCACTGTCAACATGTAGATTGGTCTCAGGTGTTCTACTCTAAAACAAGCAGAAGTTTTCTTCTCAACTTCTTGAGCAGAACTTGGTATGCAAGTTCACCCTGTTACATTTGACCAGTCACAAATCGCCACCCACAAATCACCACAGTTGTGTCATTTCTTGGAACAGGGCACAAAGAATAATTATTGTGAGATGAGATGATTTGTAATTTCGGGGCATCAGGAATTTCCCCTAATGGTTCTCCCAGCTAAATAACAGATTGTGAATTTTTAAAAATCAATATGACGAGATTTTAATAGATTTAAAGTATATTGGAACAGTCTTTTGGACAAGAGAAACAAGTATTTTAGACATTCAAGCATGTGTCTTTAACTCTTAAACAGTTATAGACAGAAAAAGTCACTAAAAATAAAGTTACTCGGGGGTATTTTCACTCCTTTGCAAATTTCAATTTTGTCTTTCTGGCCATAGCAAATGAATTGAAAAGCTTAGGTGTTCTATAACTTTCCACCAACCTCATCTCTATAAACTAGTTCTAAGATCATTTGCAGCATTTTTGGAAGAGCTAACACTTTCATAGAAGCAAGATTCCATAACCACCTTATCATATTATTAAGCAAAATTCAAGGATTTTCCGAAGCAGATGCAACTCAATTTATCTAAAAAGTCCGTGACTCTGGAGTGAGTTACTTAAAGTAGGCTACTAAGTCCCAAAATTTTCAAGCTGAATGCAAACACTTCAATATAATACAGTTGTTACAATTTAAAATTATCTTTTGCTTTGTAAGTGTAGCTAGAAGCTGCCAACAATTCAGTATTGATCAGTGAATTAAAACCCTTCATCTCTGATGAGTGCTTTCTTGGTTTACAGAAACCTTATTATTGCTTAAGTGGTCAGGACACCAATAATAATATTTAGAAATGTAGATATGAAGTAAAGTAGAATTCTTAGGCTACACCCCCCCCACATACATGTACATGCATACATAAACACAGTTATGTTTTTGCCTTTGTTGCTAAGTTCATTATATTATTATAGAGTCACGTTGAGTGTAAATTGCTAGTTCAAATATAGGAATCTTAGTTTTTTAGTGTAATCTTAGTTTTTTAATTTTGTTTGAGCAGAGAACCAATATGAAAGATTATTTTAGTAGAGATGATGGACTTTCAAAAATTAGAAAATTTAGGAGGCTCCGAAGATTCTGGACATAAAATTCTATATTTCCAGGACAACGTCCTCATTCTTCTCTTTAGCTCTTGCCCTTTATGTCTTTGAAAACTCACCTCCAAATATACTCCTCTGGGAAGCCTTATATATTCACCCCACCTCTTTCCAATCTTCACGCAAGGTCTCACAAATCAGCTTCTGTAACAGGCAGTAGGCCCTTATCTTCATGATTCAGGGTATCTTAGATGACTTCTCATGGAGGGGGTCTGAGGAGAAGAATGTATCAGTCAGGACTGTTTGCTGGGATAAAAAACTTTCTCAAAATTTCAGTCATTTACTGCAACAAAGCTGTATTTCTCAGTCACATAAATGACCGTTGTAGGAGCTGAGTTCTACATGTTCTGTTCCATGTCACCTTCAGCACTGGACACAGGGTGAGGGGTAGCTACTCATCTGGGACATTGTCAGTCTCATGGCAGAGGAAGAAAAAAGAAAATTGTCAAAACATATCACTTCCATACTTTATTGGTCAAAGCAAATTACACTGCTGTTCCTGAGTTCATCAGAATGTGGATATATTCTTCCCCCACATGGAAGAGCCAAAGCAAGTCTGTGCCCCCTGAGCCTGAATTCCATTGGTAGGTGTAGGGAAGGAAGACATTTCTTCTACCCGCTCTTGGTCCTTCTGGCCGGACTACAAATTAAATTCACATGAGACAGGATAACAGTAGAAAATTAAACAAAGCTTTATAACGTGTATACATTGGGGAGACCCAGGAAAACTGAGTAACTCACCAAAAAGGCAGAAGCTCTCACCTTAAATATCATCCTCCGCTAAAGGCAAAGGAGGATGTTTGGGGTGGGGGGAGTCAGTTACAGGAGGTTACCAGAAAAGCACAGTAAACAAGAGTAATGTTATTATGCAGATTTGAGTCCTTACCTTCCACATTGATGAGAGTTTCTAGAGATAAGGTCATCCCCCCTTCCTGGTACAGAGAGGGAGACACCTTTACAAATGGAGATTTCCTTTACAAATGTAAACATCTCTTGCAAAGAGTAATTTCTACTTTTTAGAGTTTCTCATGTCTGCAGTTTTTAAAAGTAACCAGCCCAAAATAATCCTCATTCCAAAGAGACATATCTTGGGGTGACCAATTCCAATCCCCCACATAGGGAAGCATAAACCTTCCTCAGGGAGAGGCAGCAACTACTTAGACAATAATATAATCTATCAAAGGGAAAGTATAGAAAGAAAATCAAATATATCAACATAACTTTTTCTTGCTGGTTGTACTGCATGGGTGGATCCACTTGATATCCCATTTTTCACAACTTTTTTTTTCTGAATGAAGAGAGTTTTAACAATCTCTCACCCTTCTCCACCCTTGTAGCCTAGCGTTATGTCCATAGTTTCCTCTTCATTATGGCTAGTCAGTAAAGGGTTTATGAAACAAATATATATATTTAATTATTATTTAGTGAAATAGCTAAAAAAATACACTATGACAGTTCCGCAAAATTGCAATTTACCAAGCACTGCCCTAAGTGCATGGAGGAAACACAAGGAAACTCCACATGGTACCTGATCTTAAGCAGCTTATAATTTTATTGGGAACTGTTAGTACAAATCCAAACAGCTATGATTCAGAATAGAATGCAAAAGATGCTTTTAAAAAAATACAAAATGCCATAACAACTGAGTAGGACGTCTCATACACACACACAAAATTGGAGCCATTGAACTCCTCCAATTTTCCTCATTTCCATCCCTAAACTTAATGTGCCATCCATCCTTATCTGTCCTCTTCCTGCTTTCCTACTTGGCTCTTTCCACCGAGACTCTTAATTCTATTTCCTCCCTCTTCTCCAGAGTCAGATCCATCATTTCTTCCCTCTCTCCCATAGCTTTAATCTTTACCTTTCATTACTATGTTTTCTTCAGTTTACCACTTTACCTATTTTCTTCCTCAACAAAAATAACATATTTTCCTGAACATATCTGTATTTCACTTTTCTTTTCATTTTAAAGCTTCTTGAGCTAGAAATCTCTACCTACTTACCACCTGTACTTCCTCAATTCCCATTTACAACTCAAACCACTGCAATCTGCCTCTGCCATAATCCTTTTACAACTGTGCTCTCAAAGACCAAAATAAAAGGGCCTCTTGAGGCAGCCCTGATGGCCTAGTGGTTAAAGTTTAGCACTCTCACCACTTCAGTGGCCCAGGTTCATTTCTTGGTCGTGGGACCACACTGCTTGTCTGTCAGTTGCTGAGCTGTGGCAATAGCTCACAGAGAAGAACTAGAAGGACTAACAACTAGGATATACAACCATGGGGGATTTGGGGAGAGATTTAAAAAAGGGGGGCCCCCTTAATAGTTGAATCCAGTAGTTTACATGACTGGTCTTCACTATCTAAAGCTGTTGACCACTCTATATCTTTAAGCAATATTTTCTCTTAGTTTCTGAGACACCTCATCTAGTCTCAATATATGTCTTCTTGTTAAAAAAATCTATTTGCATGCCTTCAAATATTATTTAAACGTCAACGAGTCCTATAAACCCCATTTCTATTCACCATATAGACATCTGGCATATAATTAAAACTTAATAGATTGGAAAATGATCCAAACATATTCCTTCTCTGGTGTTCTCTCATGTGATTAATGGACTCATCCTTCCTCCCAATCAAGACTTTTCCACCTTCATACTCTCATACAACTAAAGAGTAGCCATTATCTTTCTGCTCTCTTAAAACATGCCTCTTAACTCTTCCTGCTCCTTTCCAATCACTCCTACTATAGTATCCCCAGTAATTAATAATTTATAACATGTAGTAGATTCTAAATAAATATTTGTTGAGTAGAATGATTTTTTCATGATATTTCCTCCATGTGAAATGTCCTTCCTTCATTCTACTTGGAGAAATAGCTCAATTCACACTTGCTCTATAAAATGTTCTCTCACTCTCCATTGAAGAGATGTTCTTCTGTGTTCCCATAGTACTTTGTTAATACCTCCATTATAGGTAAGAGTTACATACCATTTATGTTACTTATGTTGATGTTACTCTTTGTTTTCATACTTTTTTGTCCATTAGACATTTCACTTCTTGAGGATAAGCATTGGAGTGTTATTTTATCTTTACTATCTTCACCATCTTTCCAATGCTTGAAGGAACCAGTGTGTGGTTGGATGTTTGGATGGATATGAGTTTACTAAAAGCTTCACATAGGAGACAGCATTTGAACAGGGCTTTAGAAATGGGTTCCATTCTAGTATGATGAGAATGGCTTTCTGATTAAATTGATAGTACAGAGTATTCTCTAAGAATACCCAGAAGGCCAACTCCACTAAAATATGGAGACACTTTGGAGGAAGGATTCATGGCAAATAAGGTTGGAGAGTAGATCAGAGATGATTATGGGGTGCATTGAATGACAGACAAGTATATTTATTCTATTTTTCCCCCTCCAGGCCGAGATGAGCTATATACAGCTTGTGAGCAGAGGGAAGTAGCTTATTCAAATGTATAATTTTAAGAAGATTACTCTGATGTTAGTATGTCTTATGCATTAGAATGTAGGCTGCAAAAGCTATTAGAAAGATATTGCGACAGTCCAGAAAGGAAGAAATGTGTAAGTGAGAAATGAAAAAGAGAGAATGATAGGAGACACATTGTAAAGTTACCATCCAAAGGACTGAGTCATGTGGCTGCTAGAGGATAAGAGAGAGAGACCATGACTGAGGTTTCAGGTCTGAGTGACAGAAGGGACACTCTCGCCTTTAACAAAAGATAGGAAATGCAAGAGGAAGCATAAGTTTGTAGGAGAAGATTATGAGTTCAATTTTGGACACAGTGAGTTTGAAGAGCAAATATGAATTTGAACTTGAATATCAGCACTTACTTAAATTCCTCATATCAGGATTGCTTTCCTTTTCCTATTAAGTGACTTAGGGAACTGTCACTTGGTAAGATATTCAGGACTCAATTCTCCTGCTAACAGCAGCCTTCAATGAATGACTGCCACTTGACTGATTGGAAGTTGCCATCCAAATGTAATCTATTAGTTGAAGTATAAAGCATACTACCAATGAAGTGAAAAGCAAAATTAACACAAGACATAAGAAATGTAACCTTAAGAATTTTAAACAGAAGAAAATCCATATTTCAGGAGTATTCCTTATATAATAGGGAGTAGTGTTAAGAACTGAGTCAATGAAAAGAAAATCTTGGTTCCCCCAAATTAATTAAAATTGTGATTTTTCATGGTATTTCCATAAAAAAATATGAAGGTGACTGATGCCCATTTCCTATACTTTACATCTTTTGAAATATATTAATTTTCTCTTCTGTGAAAAATGACATTCAAAAACAGGATTGTAAGGAGAGACAACATCTTTATTACTATGTCTTATAAAACTAGTTCTTCACTCTCTTTGAGGTCTGTTTCTTTCTAAAAGTGACAGTCTGATGCTTTCTATTATCCAGTTCTAAGTAGCCTTAATAAGCCACTGATAAATTTATCCTTACAACTAAAAATGAAAAGGAATTCTATAAATGCATACCTAGGAAAAAATGTGAGGCTGGTCACCAGAACAATTATATTTTTCAGATATCTTTGAAAGAACTTTACTCTGTGTTTCCTGTACATTACTAAAATTGTGACTATAATGAGTATATAGCTTCTACCAGAAGACTTTTCTACTGCTGAGTGACAGTTTTGGTATGACCCACTTTTTCAAAGTATTACCGAAACCGGAAATATTTAAACATTTCCTCAGAGAAAAATTACCGACCATAGTGTAAAATGAAAGTGTGTGTGTATGTATAAATATATATGTAATGTATATATATAGTGCACTGCACATATAAAGGCTATCTACAGCACATATATATAAATGATATACATGTACATATAGAATATCTTTGTATAGCACATTCGCTATACCTAGATAGATATGCTATATAGTAGATATCTACATATAGCATGTGTGTGTGTTGATGGGGTTCAGGGCAGGCTGCCCCAAGATGCACCCAAGCGCCACTCTGGTATGCAGATTATTTCGAGCTGAAGACAATAAAGGCTCAGACTCAGCAAGAACATTCAGCGTTTCCCCCCAACTGCCTAAAAGAAATTTAAAATAAAGGCCTGTCCCCAGGACAGACCATCACCATAGATAATTTTGGGTTCTGGTAAACTGGAAGGATCCTTGCTAAGCCCACTCTTATCAAAGTTCTATTTACCAAACATTTCCTTTTCCATTTCCATGTGGGTTGCCTTCCTCCCCTTTGAAGACCCAAACCACTACCCCAAATGTCCTCCTTGTCTGTAGCTGAAGATACTTAAACAAGTAGCCTTGGCCAGTTGGTGGAGTTGCTCAGTTTGCCTGAGCCTCTCCCATGTGTGTATGCTATAAAGCTTTGTTTAATTTTCTCCTGTTATTCTGTCTTATGTGGATTTAATTCGTTGTCCAGTCAGAAGGGCCCAGAGTGGGTAGAGGAGATGTCTTCCTCCCCTACAATATATTGCATAGAGAGTGAGTGAGCAAGCACATAGATTCATAAATAAAAATTCCAATAGCCAACTCAAGGGAATTTGGAATTTAATGAATATGTATTATATTTAATTTTGTGCAAGGTATCATTTATGCATTGAGTTTGTTTGAGTTACCATAAAA